>NC_090927.1:1055263904-1055570675 GCF_040938575.1 Ambystoma mexicanum | reverse complement strand
ATAATACTGGTACCCAAGACTTTGCCTACTGGAAGTGGCACACTTGCAAGTATTCTCCAGCAACCCTACTGCCTGGGAAGGAGAAAAGAATAACTTACTGTTCTGTAAGATTTTGGTCAGGACCAACTCCTGCCTGTTTTCCTGCTTTGTCGAGGCAACCACTGGTACCAAACTCCATTACATCATTGGACCTATTCAAACCAGCTCACCTCAGCAATGGATTCAACATATTGAGCCACCTTTGAGCCATTGAACCACAAAGATCTACACATTGCCTTTTTACAAGCTTACTACAAGCCTCAAAACAATTGCCACTCACTTGTTAAAGAGCACAGTGTTTGCCTTCTGTCAAAATGACTCAACAGTCACAACGCAGACTGGACCACCAGAATTGCACCCAGAACCCTTGTTTGACACTGTTGAGTCACAAAACAGAAGATATAAAGTTATGCATAGTGTTGCTGTCCCTCTACCTTCATTCTAAGGGCCCAGTGACAATTGAGACCTCTCTCCATTCCTGTTTAAGAAACATTCATTTGATATTAAACTTTGTCACAAAGTCAATTATCTTCTTGCTCATTCAAAAGTCTGAATATCCTGCATATATTTTACACTGTTGGGTTATTAGTGTTTTTAATAATGTATTTCTATTTTTAATATAAATAAAGACTACTTTGATTGGACATTTCTATTCGATTTTGGTACCATACTACTAATATTGTTGTGCATGCTTCCCTACTTACTCACATGACTCTTAAAGCGTATTGACTAGCCCTTGCCCCTTAAAACAGTGAGTGCAGTGTCCCATTTGTGCTGTACATGTTTGACAATTATAATTGCAATGCCAGCAGTTTAAGTGGTAGTGTGAATCTGAGTAGTTTAGAATTCACTACTCAGCACTGCCCTTCAGCAGAGCAGTAGTTATTGTGTCACACACATGACCATGCCAGTGTTGGTTCACCAGAGGTCAGAACAGTTACATACAATGTCACATGAACTGTTGGTTCAACCCTCTCCAACAATGATCTCCTGTCATTTTATTTTTTTAAATCATTTATTTTCCATCCCAACTTCTAAAAAACAGTATCACAATCGATTCTGACTGCATACACTAGCAGACATAGGGCCTCATTCCGGGTTTGGAGCTAACCATGGAGTAATTAGCTCCATTGTTGCCTCCGAAACCGTCCCAAATCCGGCATAGTGAATGGAGTAATTACCGGTTCATTCCAGGGTTGGAGGGACCGGTAATTTCCCATTCACCTTTTGCCCTTCCCCATTCCCATTTCTGCCCCATAGGGCTCAATGGGAATGGGGAAGGAGGTAATTATGGCACCGTAAATTACGGTACCGTAATTACATCCGAGGTACCTTTGCGGGTCCCGTACTTAACTCCTGCTAAAAGCAGGAGGTAAGGAACGACCCGCAAAGGGAACTCGGAATATGGAGGTAAGAGATTGCCGGCATCTGCACCCTTACCTGTGCCGGTAATCCCTTACCTCCAACCTCGTAATGACCCCCATATTGTTCAGTAGTTACTTAAAACCTACCACACAGATTTGGGCAGTGCATCAATAGTCTGGAGGATTTGATAGAGCCCATTATATGTCATTATTGTCCTGAATGCATATGTTCATGCTGTTTGGCCCCTGTCAGAGATCCAAAGTTCATAGGGGCCAAAGTGGTCATAAAAGGTGTGCATGCCCACTACCTTAGAAACTTTCTCGCTTCTTGATAACCATTGCTCGTTTCCTTTTATTTTGTGCAATTCCAAAAATATGTTTAAAAAACACCAAAAAACATTTCTAATATTGTGGAGTATTAAACAACAATGTTAAACAATAGGTAGTAAACTCTGATATTTCCATGTATAGTGTGATGAATCCAAAGGTGTCATCACTTCTTTCCCAGCAGTAGTCTCTCCCCATGTGGCCAGGGGACAGCAGCCACTACCGGATCCGGACCCTGGGGTGGCTATATGAGGGAGGATCACATGCGGGAAGACTGCCTCCGGGGGAGTATCATGGCATCATCAGACAAGAAATGGTATCCCCATTTTACTTTTGAGGATACCCCATCCATGCCCAATGCGTTACTGGCATATCGTCATACCTCCCCTCATCCACCTAGGAACGATACTGAAAACCTTTTCACAAGATCTGTATGCAAGCTGTCAAAATCTGACGTGCCTCTTAAGACTCATGAAAACACCCCTCAGACTTTACCTACCAGTCATTCAGGACTGACTTGCCCTTAAAGGTCACTGAGAACACTTACCCAGACTTTACATGCAAGTCGTTGAGAATGGACTTCCTTTCCCATGAATACAAGAATACTGTGACAAAGAAAATTAACTGAGCAATACAGATCAATAGAGGCCCAGAGAACAAGCTTTGCTCTAGTTATTACAAGGGCATACCTGAAGCTGAAGCTGAGAAATGTAAACAGGCAAAGCAGCTGACTGAAGCATTCTGCTGGCAGGAGAACCCTGCTCCTCTCAGTACAGAACAAGAAACAGTGGGGCTGGAGAGTGTTCCCTGGAGCCAACAGTGTCGATGACAAGGAAAAGGGATGGTGACTGTGAGCAAGAACACACTGTGCGAATGCCAGAAGTCGACGGAAATCTTCTTGGCATTTGCAGGTGTTGAAGGCAATCTCAGCCTTACCAAAGCCCGAAACAACACAGAAGAGCCCAAAAGGAAAAGCGAGAGGCAGAGAAGCCGAGAAACAGAGGCATTGAGAAGGAAGGAAATGCCAAACAACCACCACCAGCTTGCCGTGTGAGAAAAAAATATGCCAGCAAGATCCTTTAAGTCCACCAAAGGCAAGTAGTGACAGCAGGGCTTATTGGCAGCCATACCAAACCCAAATAATTGTTAGTGAAGCATATGAAAAACCAAAATCAAGTAAGCATTGCTTTAAAAGGGAGAACGGCACCAGTATAAGATACTTTCAAGATTGTGAGTGTATGCAATGCACATATGAGAGGAGCCTTGGCCAGATAGTATACCAGGCAGATACAATACAAGATAAAGGAAATATAAGAGACTATGAAGTTTGGAAGTGTGCGCAGAAATCACACAAGAAAAACCCTTGCAG
The DNA here is from genome assembly GCF_040938575.1 of Ambystoma mexicanum. Lineage (NCBI taxonomy): Eukaryota > Metazoa > Chordata > Amphibia > Caudata > Ambystomatidae > Ambystoma > Ambystoma mexicanum. The sequence goes on along the minus strand of NC_090927.1, from coordinate 1,055,567,576 downwards.
GAAAGTATACCAGGTAAATTGAAGGTGCAAGAAAATACATATAAGAAAGTTCTGGCAGGAGAGTTTTACAAGGCAGTTTCTAAGTTTGTGCATCTAAGAAATTCCTGGCAGGAGAGTATGCCAGGCAGTTGCAAGTGTGCTTATAGTAGAAAGCCATGTTAGGGAAGCACACCAGACAAGGAAGGACAAGCTGAACAGTGTAAATGATATACATTACCTAAAGAGGACCTGAGAAGGATATATCAGCACTGCCAAAAGGCTGTGTTAAACCATATAAAAGAGGATTGAAAACCTGGCAAAGGAGTACACCAGGTATCCTACCAAGATACAAACTCACAGACAAGTTGTTTTTTGTACCAGTTGTGTTGTTGATCAAGGGAAGAGAAGTGAAGCCTGCAAGGGAATACAGCCTGCAAGGGAATACACCAGGTATCCTACCCCGATACAGACTTGCAGCCACGCTGTTTCGTTTACCAGTTGTGTTGTTGATCAAAAGAAACGTAAGGATCTAATATTCTTGGAAGTATAAAATGGAGTGAAGAGAAATCCAGGGTAAGGGAACTACACTCTGGAACAAGGAACCCTATCCTTCTGGAACATTTGAGTTGGAGTTAAGCATTTTCCTGTTTGAACATGTATACACAACTAAAGGCCAAAGATATTTTCCCTTTTCACCTTAGAGTTGATTTTTAGAATGTTAGGACCAGAATAGTACTTTGGACACAGGAGGTTTTAGTTTGGAGATTCTGTCATCCGACAGACCCTTAGTTTTGTTTGAGGTAGGGACACAGAGGCATTTCCCACACCCCTTTTCTTTTGCTCTGCTTCTGCCAAGTATACCGCCAGTTTTTCTAGGTGAGTGCATGCACTATTTTAAAATATAGTTTTTGCTTTTCTTTTATTCATTATCTTCTTTTGTTTATTTTTTACCCCATGTCTGGTTTCCATAGCCACATAGCAATATTGTGCCCTGATTCTTCTCCTCTGCACCACTGAGCAACAACAAAGTTCTGCTCCCCAACTGAATTTTGAGGGCCTATACCCCACCCCCACTTAAAGAGCACAGCCATTAAAGCTAATCTACACTTGTGTTTGCATCCCGAGTACATAAAGTAGAATGGCCTCCCAAAGAGGTTTTAATCCACACCGCCAAGGAGTACTCACCTATACCATTTTGTCAACCCAATATTACCCATATAACATGCCGCCAGTAATTTACTTGATAAAATGTCTGTAGATTTCACAATATAGCAATAATTACCAATATGGTGAAGAGGAAAAATGGGAGAGTCCCTTCCCTCAAGCCACGCCCAAACTTTGGAAGATAACGTCACGGCCAAAGAACCTCCGGCCACACGAGTTTGCACCTCTGCCCACTGCCACGGATGCCAATGCACACCGGGACCATGCTCTACCTGCAAAACCAGGGCGCATCCCGCCCAAGACACGCGGCGGGAACCAAGACGGAGCTGGGACCGATCGCATGGACCAGCTCGACTAAACGCTTGACAACCTAAGCTGCCATCGTTAGAGATGACATGACGACATAGCCACGATAGACAGAAACACATGTGCTGCCGCGCACCTGGATCATTCACACACCAATCCACATGAAGAACATGCTCAGTGCTATGACTTAGCAGACCGCGCACACTCACATACGTACATCGTTATTATTTTCCACATAGGCCAGCAACCGCATCGCAGAAATGCAAGACGCTGGAAGCGTTTGTGTATATGCTTGCAGAGGCTTCATGCTACTAACCCTGGGGATAAGACCCTATAGATAGACTGATGTACAAGGAACCACATTGTGCCCCACACCCCCTTGCCCTATGGACATTATGCCACAACATACAACCAAGCCGAAGTAGGCCTCAGAACAAAGCCGACAGCCCAGAAGCAGCTCATACGGAGCTAAGAGGTGCTGAACACGCAGAACAGCCCCTGGCTGGAGCCACCACAGCCAAGGTTGCGATGTTGCAATCCACATTCCGCACTCTCCAAGCCAAGGTCACAGCCAAAGAACCTCTGGCCACACGAGTTTGCACCTCTGCCCACTGCCCGGATTTCAACGCACACAGGGGCCATGCTTCACCTGCGAAACCAGGCTGCATCCCGCCCAAGACATGCAGCGGGAACCAAGACGGAGCTGGGACCGATCGCATGGACCAGCTCGACTAAACGCTTTGCAACCTAAGCTTCCATCGTTAGAGATTACATGATGACATAGCCGCGATAGACAGAAACACATGTGCTGCCGCACACCTAGATCATTCACACACCAATCCACATGAAGAACATGCTCAGTGCTATGATTTAGCGGACCACACACACTCACATACATGCATCGTTATTATTTTCCACATAGGCCAGCAACCGCATCGCAGAAACACAAACGCCCGGAAGAGTTAGTGTATATGCTTGCAGAGGCTTATTGCTACTAACCCTGGGGAGAAGACCCTATAGATATACTGATGTACAAGGAACCACACTGCGCCCACACCCCCTTGCCCTATGGACATTATGCCACAACATACAACCAAGCCAAAGTAGGCCTCAGAACAGAGCCGACAGGCCAGAAGCAACTCTTACGGAGGTACGAGGTGCTGAGTACACAGAACAGCCCCTGAATGGAGCCACCGCAGCCAAGGTCGCGATGTTGCAATCCACATTCCGCGCTCTCCAAGCAAAGGTGACACCTGCCACTGCTGTGACTACCTGAAGCAAAATACAAATTAAATCCCCGTAATTCTGCCTCAGCGACACTCTCTCAACAAGTGACCAGGCTGCCCAGATACAGTGCCAATTACCGAAGACTGAAGAAGCACTGGTGTCCCACGTCTGGGAACCCTCTTGCAACAAAGTCGTAACAACTCAGACACAGGCAGCGATGGGAAAGGAGCGCTCTAATGGCAGCAGCAGAACCTGTCTATTGTCTTTCACTGACACATAGTCATACATTGTTGCCAGCAGCAGGTACATCACGGGCTGGGAGCGACGATGGTCCCAGGCTTGGGGCCTCGCTGATGGACCAATCAGGACACATGGGGCTAACCATTGACGACAATACCACACAACCAATCACTAACTCTCTCCATGTATCATTTTCGAAGTAACAATTTCTAGGTATGAACCAAGCATACCACCTGACCTCTGATACACCAATAATCCTTTCCACTATATGGTCCTATACTGAACCTACTACTCAGGGAACCAACCCAGAGTGGCAATAGGTTCGGGGATGAGCTTTCGCAGGTGACGCAAACTGTTACATCACTCAGGTACAAAATGGGTCTGCAAGCCTGTATATGATGAGAAATTGCCTGGAACCTATGCTCCCTGTCCCTGCTTGTTTTTTCTAATAAACAACAGTAACTAATTGCTCTTGTGTGGCCCCTCTACTTCTTTGGTACGTGGAAGAGTTAGAGCCTTCCGAGAGCTGGAGGTCGGCAGACCCTGGGTACGGCTCTGCCAACCACCAGAAATTACCCTTACACGTTGGAGGCCCCAGCAAGATCATTGTAAGGTGGCCCGGCAACACGGCCCCCTCCGCTGTTGCCCCCTTGGAGGACTGCAGGACCATCGCAGAACTGCAAGACAACCGGATTGAGCAACCGGAGATTGGCCGTCGGGAGCCGACTTCAAAATGTTTCCGCCCGCGGTTGGCGACTGTCCAGACGCGGTCCAGACAAGCGGAAGTGGCGAGCTGATTGGGAGGGGTGCCCGCAGCCGAGCCGCACCGGCAGACGTGAGCATAATGTGAGTATGGACCACACAACAAGCAATATTGTGTTGTGCGGGTGGGGCAAGGAATTGTAAATAGGGTGGAGGGTGGTTTTACATTGTCGCAAAATTTGGTCTATCAGTGGTGATTGGCATGTGAGTTGTAGTAGGGAACGGAGTGGAGGTAGTCCCTTCTTGTGTTGATGAGCCTATTGGGTGGCGTAACGAGTTCCCACGTGTTGGATGGAGTGCCGCGCTGATTGGATAGCGAACACATGTATGAGTCGGCGTTGCAGTTCGATGAGCAGATGAGAATTCATATTAATTGAGTGTTTTAGCTCGGTGAATAGATGAGGGATTTCCGCAGGAGGCAGCTAGAGTCTCTCTCTCAGATTGCAGAAGATAGTTGGCTGGTTAAGTTCCCCTGGTGAGGGAACGTATCACACGTGAGGCGACGCAGTGGGTGCAGACTATATTGAGAAAGGGAATTAATGGATACTCAACTCCAGGCGTAGTGGGAAGACAGCTGCGGGGATTGTGGGGTTTTCTTATGAGGAAAGTGGCGCACATTAAATGTTCAAACTGTCTGTACGTAGTAGGTTTTGTCAGCTGGTGACATCACCTATAGAGTATTGCATAGGATATCGCGTTTTATTTATGAAGATTGGAGCTGTGGCAAGTGGCTAGGGCGGGGGCAAGGTGAGAAGGTAGCCACGCATGGAGAATGCCGGCATGTCCTCTAGGGGGGTGTGCCGGGTAGTGGTACCACCCGTGTGGGCAGGATGGTACGAACATGCGCAGTGCAAGCTGTGAGGCAATAGAGGAGATGAGGGACTCGAGCAGTAACACGGGTGTGCCGAGCAGCGGCTACCCCGAGAGGGCGGGGCGGCCCAAGAGCACACTGTGCCAAGTGCTGGGTCGCAGGGCACCTCGCATGCCACGGGTCGAAGGGGGCCCTAGAAGCGCAGAGGGGCGTGTCGGAGGACGGCAGCCCAGTGCAAGACAAAAGAGAAATAGATGCTGAAATGATTAAGAGGATTTTATCGCACATTTATTTTTCCTTCCTACTGACAGCGGAGAATCGGAAGTCCCCAACTAGGGGCCAGGTAATGGTGGTACATATATTTAAAAATGTCATCATACTATGGGATAGGGACCCACCATGGATACCACACGTTGACAACACCATTCAAATACATTTGTAAAACACTGCCAACATACAGACATAAGATAGTAAAGTATAGTGTAGAATGGACTAAAGGCACAGATGAAAGAATAAGAATCGCTTGCCCGCCTAATGGTAGTTTTTGCAAGGAAACTCAACATTCACTGCTAGCGTACTTACATAACACATACAAGGGGAAGAAGCTGGCACATCATCTAGAAATTTCTCAGCTTTGGAGGATGTTTCAGGGGTATGGCCTAGGGATGATGAGCATGCAAGAAGTAAAGAAAGAAAAGGGGGGTGAGGGAGAGGGGAGCACTCCGCCTCAGGCCCCTCCCAGCAGTGTTGCAGACAACGCTGAAGAGAGCGAGGAAGAGACAGAAGGTCTATCCCCGATTAGAGAATTAAAGGAAACAGCCTAGCCCTGAGAGTTGAGAGCAGGAGAGGGATATTCAAACCCTACATACAACCCTCCACCATATGCGTCAAGAGAGCACTACCGAAAAAACAACTCACGGTACGGTAAAGAGGGCACGGTACGTATGGAAGGGACACAGAGGAATGATGAAGGCAAAAGGAAAGCACAGCTTGAGTTAGCAGCAACAGGGCCAGATGAATGGATAGCAGCACAGGTGCTTTTAAAGCTACATGGGACGACAAGGGGAAAGAGGAGAGGGCGATCAAAGCAATAGAAAGAGTGGAAACAGAACAGGCGCAGAGGGAGGAAGAGGTAAGTAACAGAGAGGAAGGGAACTCAACAAAGGAGGAAGAAGCAAGATTGGAAGCAAAGATAGCCGAACTAAAGGGAACACGAAGCATACTCACTAAGCAGCCTGAACTAAAGGAACTAGAGAGGCAGGTGCAGCTGGGGAGGGAAGGAGGAGAGAGGATGGAACTTGAGCAGCAAGGGAAAGAAGAAAGGGAGCAGGAGGAAGCACTCATATAGGGTATTACAGAAAGGGCAGCGCGTATGGACCAGAGGGAGACTAGGAGAAGGGAAGAAGTAAGGGAAGAGGCTGACAATGAAATGACACTCTGGAAGAAAAATATCATATCAGAAAGAGCACGTAAGTACGAAGAGGGCCGAATAATAGACAGCATACTAGCGAGGGGTAGTGAAGAGGAGAGTACAAGGGATAGGGATGCGAAGGCCCTGAGCGAGGTGAGTGACGCCATAATGAGGGAACTACGCAGGGTAAGGGCGGATGCAAAAAATCAGGATGAATGGCCAGGTGAACGAGCGCGAAAAGAAAATGACAGGGTTACGAGGAGTAAGTCGAGTACACGCAGTAGTGAAGTGGTGACAGCACCCCAGGTAGGGGCAGATGCTGTAGATGCAGGTAAGTGCGTGGACATAGATTTAGAAATGGTAACAGTACGATGCCCATGCCCAAAGCTCACATTCGCAGGGGGGTTCTGCAGTGACGAGGATGAGGAAGAAACATGTGGAGGACAGCGCGATGAAAATGGAGAGGGGCTCAGCAAACTCTACATCACACGTACAGGCACGGGGTCGTCATGGGAATGCAGAACACAAGAGGGGATAACAGCAAGACAGGAAGGTACAATACGAGGAGGGAGGATACACTACAGACAGTAACATCGTCAGCAACACACACACCATATGTCAATAGGCTAAGAGATCTCCTGGGGCGCAAAAGGGAGAGGCCAGCAGTAGTGCACAACCAGGGCCATTCATGCCAACGCGGGGAACACAGGGGAACAGGAGACACGCCTCATGCACACAACCTCATAGACCTCTTTGACGAATTGTCCGATATGGAGGACGACACGGAAGACATGCAGACAACACAGCATAAGCGCACACTGGTGGAAATGGCTGAATACTCGCAGATGCCCTTATTGGAAAGGGCTGGGACAAGGCCACAGTATGTACCCTGGAAGCATGCAGACAAGGAGAACATTAAGTGCAGGCTGCTCTCATTGAGCGGAGGGGCAGGGAAATGGATATAAGAAATGGAAAAATTGACAGCAGGGCACAGGCTAGTGTTTGGTGACGTCAAGGGGTTCTTGATTTAAATTTTGGGTGATGCTGCAGATGACATTTAGAAGAGGGCGGGGTTCTCTGGGGTGACAATCAGCAACACGTCGCACAACGGGTCGCCATTAGCAAACTGTAGACATGCGGTATAGCAGGCATTAAGGGTACAGTACCCGACACATCAGATATAGGGGTGATTACGTCACGCAAAATGCGTGAGAATGAGGAACCTGCTAATTACATCCAAGAAATTCAGGAGAAGTGTCACCTGGAAACGCGGGAGCTGTGGGACAAAGCACTAGCTATCTTTTATTATATACTGATACAGGGGCTCCCAGAACCCGTGCAGAGACAATTGATAAAGTTGGTGGAGATGGAAGCGAAGGCGTGGCCAGAGATACAACTAACTATAGTACACCATTGTAGACTATGGCAAGAGAAGATGAAACAGAAAGAGGAAGACAGGAAGTCAGATGAGGCAAAATTCGTTCAGAAAAAAAGTATAAAAATACGCCATAGAGGGAGCACTCATAACATGCCCTGCCCCACCGGTGCAACCACTCACACAGCAACAACCAACCATGCAGCAACCACAAGTACCGACCATGCCCCAACAATCACATCCCCCCCAATACACAGCACCACGACAATATGCACAACCCATGGGGGAGGATACATGACAATGGGCAATGGCTACATGAACAACTATAGGGGCAGAGGGGCTTTTAACAGGGGGAGAGGATTTGGACCATCGGCACACCACCCAGGGGCCGGGTTCTGAGGATATTCCCAATACGGAGAGCAGGGATACATGGATAGCACAGGGGGATTTCCATGGCAGGCACAGGAGCCACCCACATGTTGGACATGCGGCGTGGTAGGACATGTATCACGCACATGCAGGGTAAGACCGGCACAACCAGGATGGGGTGAACAGGGACAACAGGGCTACCAAGAGGGACCAAACAATTATTATCAACAAGAAGCCCAGCAGACCGGTCAGGTGCCTATGGGACAGCAATTTAACGTGCCACAGCCACAACCGCAAGCGCACATGATGCCCAACATACAACAGATTCCACACCAACCTGCTCAACAACAGGCACAACAGCAAATGATAACTGCACAACAACAACATGTCTGCACAGTGCAACAACTAACACAATTACAAGACGAGTTACAACAACCCATGGACACCACGCTACCAATGACGCAAATGGGGGGAGTAACGATCATGGGACACAACCCCTACACAGGTAACAGACAATCATTATACCCCCAATAGGACAGCCCACAGACTTCCTTGTTGTGTCCCATCCTGTCGGTAACACCTAACCCTGCGGAGAAACCACGCATAAAGGTGGCGATAGGTGACAAGACATTCTCCTTCCTAGTTGACACAGGGGCCACTAGATCCTGCATCAAGGAGGGGAAGTTCAAATTGTCAGGCGATGCCATGCACACTCAAGGATTTTCTGGGGCTCGAGGGGTGGTTCCATTTACTGATAACATATTCTTATCTATCGGAGATCACAACCTAGATCTTGTAAGTGATTTCAACCCGGCACTCCACCTAAGTCAATGCCTAGCGTGTGATGCACAGCTGGAACCCTTAATTATTTATTTATGTCTATAAGTTCTTTAATTTCTGAATGATGTACCCTTATATCACGCCCCTCTCTTTGAATCCCCCCGGTAACTCTGAACCAGGAAGCAGGCAGTTTTGCAAAGTTAAGAATATTTATTTATATATATATCACACTATTTTAATGGTTATACAATGATTACCAATGGGGTGATGTCACGCTAAATCTCTTTAATCACACAGTAATGATAGGAAAAATAATGCAGCATAGAATAATACTTTTGTGGGGGTTCAATCAAAAAAGCAATGTGACACTCTTTCCCCGTGCACACTACTCAATCCCCCCAATATGCAGTATAAAGAGATGGAAGGAGAGAAAACAGGTTTCCGGAATACACACTCAACAAATACAGTATCAGTCCCAATTTCCCCCAGCAAACACAGAGAAAAATAGGAATGATTGCAACTTGTCAAAATGGTTTTGAATGTGGCTTCGAATGGATGGGAAAACACTAAAAATTGATTTAATTCACTAAAATGGTTTCAATACTAGTGGGAGCCGCTTTGTATGGGATCAGACAAACACTAGCAATGATTATTGAGTAACTAATAGACTGAAAACTTAATTCTAAGGTCAGATGCAATGTACAGTTGTTTCACACGTGATTGATTTGAGCCAAACGAAAAATTCGAAGCAAACTTTTCCGCGCGCGGCATGCGCGATTGCGGAAAAACTACAATTTGACACTTAAGTTTTGTTTCTAGCATACATGGTGTAGAAGTAATGAAAGTTTTTGTGGAGGTCGTTTTTTTCAGAAAGAGTAAAAATTGTAAAACAAGGTTGTGCTTTTTAAAATTACAAACAAGTTGCTTATACTAGGGAGACTATGAAGCCAAAAACTACACGACAGCACAGCCACCAGTCCAGCGACGCCTCTGGCTGGTGTTTGCCTGCCGAGACGCTTGTCTTTCTTCAGCAAATATATTAGCGCAAAGATGGTTTTAACACTACTATTACTAAAGGACTATAGGGATTAGAGAAAGATTTAGATAAGACCAAAGATTTTCTACAATGCAGTTCTGGATATCGAGAGTGGGTTTGGATAGGGATGATTTATGGATAATACATATGCTAGAGACATTCCTATGCTATGGATACTCACTGCCACTGTCTGGAATGGACCCATCAGAGATCAGGTCAGGGATACTTTCTGGACTGGAATTCAGCTAGCACACCGGACTGGACTCAAGGCACTCTGGTTCTGCACTCAGCACAGCACTCTGGACACTGCACGGCGAAATTGGACTGGATCTGACGGGTTGGTTCTGGTTCGCTGCTCTCTGGTCACAGCTCAGCTCTACTGGGTCGGATCTCTGGCTTCTGGCAAGAATTTGTAGCAAGAAAGCAGCACAGCTCAGCCAGGCTGTTCTTTTTTTGTTCCCCTTGGAGGTCTGGGGTAACATCTGGTTTCAGGATTTTAAAAGGCCAAGCCGAGAATGGTTCAGCTTTGGAAGTGGGCCTTTCTGCTTCAAAGTTCTGGAGTCTGGAACATGGATTTCTCTTGCAAAGTGCTTCGGCAGCAATCAGATGGTGGGTGAATGTGTGTCTGTCCTTAGGTCCTAAGCTATCTCTATTTAGGTATTTTCTAAAAGGGTGGGTAGGCTGAATTATACTAGGCACACCCCTAGGGATTCTATTGGTTAGGGTATTTCCTCTCCCCTGATTTGAGAAGAAAACAGAGTGTCATCATGACGCTGTCTTTATGGTCCAGGGAAAAACCTCCCCTTTGTTTCTGCACATGAAATCTATTTTTCATACAAGACATGTTTACAATTTTACAAACTTGCTAGCAATAGCATATTGGTATCACAGATTCGGTGGAGCAAGTATTCATCCCAGCCCCGTCTCGGTGAGAGCTTGGGTCTAGATTTGGCAATTTTTCAGACTTTTGGTCCGGTACCCAATGTCAGATGTGTCCACATTTTTACACATATGTGCGCATGACATCTGGGCATAATCATGTGAAGTTTCATGTTTCTGGCATCACCACAATTGCTACAAACCACAAATTCAAGTCATGTCCCTGAACATCGCACAGAGTTCTGAGTAGTTTGAAAACGTGACCAGAATTTTCATATTAACAATACTGTCATTTTACAAATTTTTACAATTTCGCACAGTCCTTTTAAAAAAAATACTTACTTGTGCTTTAAGAATACACATAACTGTCTGTCCCCGCCCCCAAGGTTTTGGTGGGTCAAGTGCAATCCCTGCCTCTTTCCTCTGGCAGGAGTTTCTGTTGACACTCGCATCTGCATATTCTTTTCAGCCAAGGGAGTCTTTTGTCTCTCCCCACAGCAGCAGAGCAAAATCTCCTCCCCTTTCAATCAACACCTGAATGTGAGCTCATGTCCTTTTGGTGGGAAGCAGAAGGGTGGTGTGTTTCCCAGTGGGGGAAGCTTCTTTGAGATTTTGCTGAATCAGGTTACTTTAAAGTAAATAGTTACATTGTTCTTTGTTGAAATTAAAGTTACAATTTTTAAAACAGGCAAACAAATCTCTAATTCCAGTCTTTTTAAACATAGAGATTAAATAGTGGCAACCTATATTGCTTTTGATAGCAAGTCACTTCATTTCAACCATTTGATTTTACTGTACAAGTTTAAGCTTCCATTGTAATTAAATGACAGCTTTCATACAGGCGGCCAGCGGTACTGCGCCCATATCTGACCCAGGCAAGCACTTTTTTTTAATGTGGATATTCTTGTGATGGAATCTGCTTCCCCTGACATTGTGTGCTTATGGGGATTCTTTACATAAGTGACGGGTAACACCCAGCAAGGATGTTGGATCTTTTCTGATGTTTGGGAACCATTATTTTATAATTTCAGCGACCAAGGAAAAACTGATTTCAGAGCACTTCTGGGTCTCCTAGCTATACAGCACTGTCTTTCATGAAGTTTCCATTTGTATTCTGTGGGCAGCCAAATGACAAATTTCAGCAGTGTGGTCTAATGTTCCACCACTGACACAGGCAAAGTACATTGGCAGCCAACTTTCTGGATTCACAGCGCAATTCTCAGAGGTTTAGCGCGCATAGGGCTTTTTGTGGCCATTTTGTTGGTTTCGGTGCCACCAGCACACAGTGATGTCACAGGGCAGAGCTTAGTGGGTCAATGCATCCCACAAGCTGCCATTGTTATATTCAAAACAAGCACCAGTGAATATACTAGGGTGTGACATCATGAGCAGATTGAACATGACTATCCCCTTTACTGACAAAAGCATAATATGCTTCACACCAGGCATACACATGCTCACGGCAAGACATATACTTTGGGCTTATTGTGGCAAGACAGTCCCAAGAGCAGAGCCAGTGGACCCTGATGTCTTCCAATAGGGAACAGACATGGTAATACCATGGCTGCCAGGCATTGCGGGTAAAGTGTGGAGGAGACCAGCCGCCTATCTATTCAGATTAGAGACACCCACAGGTGAAGGGGCAATAATATCAGTCGAAGGAATAGTGGCTAGGGAAGAATGGATTGCTGTTCACGCTCAGGATGAAGAGGGTAAGGCATGGAGAGTACCAACAGATTTTTGCAAGGAAGATTTGGCTACTGTACCTGCCTCACTATGGACGACTAGTCCCTATGATGTAGGTTGGATAAAAAGCATTGGCGGTGTGTAGATAAAACTAAAAAAGGGAGCAATACTACCCAGAGTCATACAATACCCACTGTCTAAAGAAGCTGATGAAGGGATTTATGAGACAATAAGTGCCCTAATAGAGAGGGGTATATTGGTACCATCAGAATCACCATGCAATACTGTGGTGTACCCTGTGCACAAGGCCAAGGGAGGGTCTTGGCATTTCATACAAGATTTGAGACCCCTCAACCACATTGTAGAGGCAGAGTACCCGGTGGCAGCTAACCCGGCCATGATATTGTGCGGGATACCAGCAGAAGCATCACGATTCACTGTAATTGACCTCAAGAATGCATTCTTTTCAATACCACTACATCCAGAATCAGAAGATCTGACAAGTTTCACATACTGCAACACAAAATGGAAACACACCAGGTTGCTCTAGGGATACTGCGAGTCACCGTCCATTTTCAACAGAGTAATACAGATGGACCTGGGGAATGTCGTGCTTGAAAGCACAGTGCAATATGTAGATGACATTCTCATCTGCAGCACCACTGAAGAAGAGTGCAGGAGGGACTCTGTGAGAATGCAAAAGTGTTGGCTGAGGAAGGATACAAGGTTGATAAAGCAAAATTGCAATACTGCCAGGAACAGGTTCTATACATAGGTCAGATCATATCTCAAAAGGGGCGGAACATCGTACCACAAAGAGCACAAACAATAATGAATACACCACAGCCACAAACTGTGTAGAAATGAAAGCAATTTTTAGTCCTGTGCAATTATTGTAGAGCATGGGTATTTGACTACAGCACATACATAGGACCTCTACTGGCAGCCCTTAGGGAAGCGCAAAGAGGGGGGAGAAAGCTGGAGTGGACAAGAGAAATGACTGATGCATTTAATGAATTAAAGGAGGCCATATCAACAGCACAAGTCCTGGGTACTCCCAATTACAAATGAGAATTCTACATCTTTTCGCATTGCGATGGTGCAGTAATGAAAGCAGTGCTTACGCAAACAACAAGCATGGGACACAAGCCTCTTGCATTTTACAGCGGGCACCTAGACTCAGTAATAATGCGACACTTCCCATACGAACAGCACCTGGCTGCTGCAGCGTTTGCAGTAGAAAAGTCATCCTCCATAACGATGGGATGCCCTACAACACAGTATGTGGTGCACGCCCTCTTTGCAGTCCTGCACAAGACAAAAAGTACACTCACAACCCAAAAGGCAAAAGGATATGAGATAATGCTATCAAGACCAGAACCGAAAATAGTGAGATGCAACAATGTTAACCCAGCACATTTCATAGCAGAGGAGGTAACAGAGGGTGAACATGCTCACGATTGTACATATGCCATTGAGTACTACTCATCCACTCGTAAGGTAGAGGAAGATGCCCTAGAAGGAGGTGATGTCTTGTACATTGATGGGTCCTCACGATTGATCAAAGTGATGGCATAAGAAGGACAGGTGCAGCCGTAGTGCGATTAAGGGAGGACTGGACAGGCGAGCCAGTGAAATGCGTCAAATTACCCCCACAATATTCAGCACAAGCAGCAGAACTAGTGGCCCTCATACTGGCTCTAGAAGAAAGTAACGGCAAAAGAGTAACAATATATTCTGACATTGCATACGTCACGTCAACAGTACACTCAGGATTAATAAGATGGCTTTGAAGGGATTTAGAAGAGCAGATGGTACCCTGGTGCAACATGCTCTCCTCCTGGGTTAACTAATAGAAATCATAACATACCCACATGAACTAGCACTAGTGAAATGTCAGGCACACACAAATGGCGAAGACCCAATATCTAGAGGTAATGAAGCAGCAGACACCCATGCAATGCATGCTGCATATTTTGGCGAGATGTGGGACCTCCAAGAAAAACAAAAAGAGAGGGGGAGGGCAAGACAGATGATAATGAAAGAAGGCTACATGCACCTCCCAGAAACACAGATTATGGAACTGCAGGCGGCAGCCCCAATGGCAGAGAAAGAATTGTGGGTAAAAAGAGGATGCACAATGTCCCCAACAGATGTACTTTGGAGACAAAATAACACAGGAAAAGTAGCTATGCCCCTGGCCCTAGTAAAAACAGCCTTGGCCCAACTGCACCACCCCACTCATATAGGAAAAGAGGCAATTGCAGCACGAATAAAGGAGTTATGGTTCTGTCCCAAATGAAATGCACACATAGCAAACTTTATCAGCAATTGCTTCACCTGCCAACAATTTACGGCCAGTCACACATTAAAAGTGATCAAAGGAACAATACCACGGCCTGAAGGACCCTTCCTACACCTACACATTGACTATGTCGAAATGATCAATGTATGGCAAGGCTACCGATACATGATTGTGGTAGTGTGCCCCTTCTCAAGGTGGATTGAGGCTGGCCCGTGCTCCCATGCAGACTCACTTCGGGCAGCAAAATCTCTGGTGAGGGAGGAGTTCCTGAGATGGGGGGTTTGCGAGGTACTAAGATCAGACAACGGTCCCCATTTCGCAAATGAATTATTCCAGCACATCACTACATTGCTTGGAATAAAACATACATTTGCCTATGTCTACCACCCACAAGCCAATGGCGTCTGCAAACGCCTCAACAGCCTCTTAAAAGAAACCATTGCAAAAACACAGCAAGCTACTGAAAAGAACTGGCTCTACTGCCTTCCTTTGTTTGAGTTGCGAAACAAGCCTTGCTCGGATCATCACCTCACGCCCCATGAGGTGGTGACTGGGCACCAAATGCACCTCCCATTAACACCACCCACAAGGGCCATGTACGACTGTGAAGGAACCAATGATGTATTTGGACGAGAAATGTAGGACTATGTTACTTCCCTGGTTACTAGTGCCTCCTTTATCTCTCAACAGATTCGACAGACACAGGGCAGGTCAGAGAATGATGACGAGAAACAACTAACAACGAGGACCAAACAGGACAGTGTACGGTGAACGAAGGGAACAATGAACTCTTGAGAAGCTTTAACAGAAAGTGGAACACTCCCAAGTTCACAGGGCCACATGTAGCAGAAAGAGTGTTACGTAGGGCTGTAAAGTTAGTAGGTAAAGATGTATGGACACATATCCACAACATCAAGCCCTACAAAGCACCGACCTTGCCCCATCACATCAGCAACAGGGCCAACGCATCAGCAACCACAATGACAGATGACGGAAAAGACACATCACAAGCCTCAGATACCCCTAAGGACACAAACGAGTCACAGCCCGGAGCCCACCCCATGCTTAGGAGATAACAGACACAAAATGTCCCCACTGAACAATTCATTGACATATGATGTGAAGATGATATTGGAGTAATGCAGAATGCAATAAAATAAGTGATCAACAGTAGTTAGTAAACAATAGACATTGACAGGGGTATCGGCAATACGCACCACACTGTGTAACAAGTGCATGTTCTCTTCTCCTTTTTGTCTCGCACATTCAGGTCTTGCGCATTGTAATGTTATATGTGAATATATGATAAAAGCAGATTGATCACTTCCCAGGCTTAAATGTTGCCTCCCATCGACCACGGAGAAGCACTGTCACACCAGTTCATATACGGGCTTAGAAGGCCAACCCATTCAATACCTAGACAGCCACGTGTTTATTATAACGCCTTTGTTCAATTCATAGTACGGGCAGACCCACACCTCCACGAGGCCCTACCCACTCTGAGAAACAGGGCAGTTAGGAGGATGTGGGAGGAACTTTTTGCATGGGCATTGTATGATTATTTGATCCGCAGGGCTTAAAAAAGTAACAAATACTAACAATAATAACGCTACTTTTTAGACAATTTCAGGTGGGCACCTATATCATCTCGATACAATAGCTGCAGGATGGCAGCATAGGTAAGACAAACATGCCAGTGGTCGCAATGATTGTGATTATAATGTTATGGGTATTTTTGACACTGGGCTGATAACTGCCGCTGTCTGGCAGCCCTACTGTGCTTTGCATGTACCCGCAACACCCAATACTAATATTTCCCCTACTGCACCTGCGAGGAGCACTGTGTCAGGTGGTACGGGTAGCCCGGGACAAAAGGTAAGAAGAGGTAAACGTAGTGTTTCCATTGATGTAAATGGGGTCGACACATATCTCATAGAATCTGAACACGTCTCTAACGACATGTGGAAAAACACATGTTCAAAATTGGTAAAGATACAACAAAGGACAGCTGTTACGTTTGCTCATTGATCCCGTATACATTGAGCGCCTCCCAAACATTTGTTGCCACAGAAGTACCAGCACCCACAGCACAGTGCCTCCTATATTTAGTACTGTTTCAGACACAAGGACGGTTCCAAGGTAAAACGGCAACACTTAGGTGGAAATCAAGGTCAACATACCCATACGAAGATGACTTCATTAAAACACTACCTATGTTTGACAACTATTGCAGCCTACAGAAGGACTGCAATACACAAATGATGGGCTAGACAAAGGGGAAACAAAAGAAGTGACAGTGGACTATCTGCCATGCAAATGGAGTGCAAGAGATATAGGAGAACCTGATCTTTGGCAAGGTGTACACAAATAATGGATGGGTGGATGGAGTAGTTGGAAGCAAGATACTGACGTTGCAAAAGCTCCAGTAGTGATGGTGCAAGAAGAAAATGACAAGTGCTACAAGTAGTGGGCAAAGAGTGCAGGGCTGCTCATGTGGTTAGACAAGGAGGAGGAGCCATTATCAATAATTCCTGTGGCACCCCCCACGCTATGTTACCAGCATGATGGAGAGGTTACTGTAGGAGTGAACGAAGGATGCAAAAGAATCGTAAAGCTTCCTGAGGGGGGCGCTGGAACAGCAGTACTAATGGACCACTATTGGGTGTTTGGAGCAAAATCATATCACAGCCTACCACAATCATGGGGAGGAGTATGTACTTTGGTACACGTCAATGTACCCTCCCTAGTAGTGCCACAGAAACACACCAAAATGGAAGACTTCCCCAAAATGGATGAAGTAAACTGGAGAAGAAGAAGGTACCTAGGACAAATTGGCCGCACATCCCAGGATGTCACCCCCACAGGCAAGACACTGACAAGAATAAAAAAACAAGCAGAACCTCTCACCGGAAATTACCTCTGGGGCAATTCAGAAACAACCCTCAGCAACATCCCAGCACCTCACATACTGTTCAGTAGAGCGGCCATGCTTTTCTCATCGATAAAACATCCGGGGGTACACGCATATGCAAATGCAAAGCGGCTGCAGATAACCAGGTGGAGCTGATGATGACAATAATCTCCATGATGAACAGATTCAACGCCATTAAAGAATAATTGAGAGCTATACGAATGATGGCCTTACAGAACAGATATGTGTTGGATCTCCTCACTGCAATGGAAGGAAAGATTTGCGCAAAGATTGGGAGTTCCTGCTGCACATTTATTCCCGCGAATGATGAAGATAATGGCACACTATCAGAAGCAGTATCACAATTAGCAAAGATGCACGCGAAGATGGAATAAGAAGCTAAGTGAACAAAAAAGGATGGAAGCTGGTTCTCGTACCTCTGGTCATGGATGCCATCATGGCTAGCAGATAGTCTCAAGGTGTTAGCAGGATGTATAATACTGGGACTGGCATTGTTGCTGGGAATAAGGTTATAGATAGCAAGATCAAAACGGACAGCAGAAGAAATGATCGGAATGTATGTCCTTATGCATGCAGACGATGAATTACACATGGACGTGATCATCAGGGAACGTCAAAGGCTACACCAGCAGATAGTGGAAGCAGACTTGTACACATCATCAATAAAAGTTGAAAATCCGCGAAATCTGAAGACATATGTTGGGAAATGAGTTTATTGTTAACCAGGTGGTGGATGTGTACACATGTATTGGTCGTTCGAAGATCATGTTAACCACTATGGATATCTGGCAGGAATAAGGAAGGTGCGGTGCTTACGAGATGATGAAAGAGTGGACAACTTTGTGGTCGACAAGTCGACCAGAGGGGGACTGAAAATGAAAAATGGGAGGGTGTCTTCTTTCAAGCCATGCCCAAACTTTGGAAGACAATGTCACGGCCAAAGAACCTCCAGTCACATCTCTGCCCACTGCCCCAGATGGCAACGCAGACCGTGACCATGCTCCACCTGCGAAACCAGGCCGCATCCCGCCCAAGACACGCGGTGGGAACCAAGATGGAGCTGGGACCGATCGCATGGACCAGCTCGACTAAACGCTTCACAACCTAAGCTGCCATCATTAGAGATGACATGACGACATAGCTGCGATAGACAGAAACACATGTGCTGCACGCACCTGGATCATTCACACACCAATCCACACAAAGAACATGCTCAGTGCTATGACTTAGCGGACCGAGCACACTCACAAACGTGCATCGTTATTATTTTCCACATAGGCCAGCAACCGCATCACAGAAAAGCAAGATGCCGGAAGAGTTAGTGTATATGCTTGCAGATTCTTCATGCTACTAACCCTGGGGATAAGACCCTATAGACTGATGCACAAGGAACCACACAGCGCCCCATACCCCCTTGACCTATGGACATTATGCCACAACATACAACAAAGCCGAAGTAGGCCTCAGAAGAGAGCCGACAGGCCAGAAGCAGCTCATACAGAGCTACGAGGTGCTGAGCACGCAGAGCAGCCCCTGGGTGGAGCCACCACAGCCAAGGTTGCGATGTTGCAATCCACATTCCGTGCTCTCCAAGCCAAGGTGACACCTGCCACTGCTGTGACTACCCAAAACAAAATACAAATGAAATCCCTGCAATTCTGCCTCAGCCACGGTCTCTCAACTCGTGACCAGGAAGACCTGATACAGTGCCAATTCCCGAAGGCTGAAGAAGCATTGGTGTCCCACGTCTGGGAACCCTCTTGCAACAAAGTTGCAAAAACTCAGACAGAGGCGGCAATGGGAAAGGAGCGCTCTAATGGCAGTAGCAGAACCTGTCCATTGTCTTTCACTGACACATAGTCATACATTGTTGCCAGCAACAGGTACATCGCGGGCTGGGAACGACAATGGTCCCAGGCTTGGGGGCTCGCTGATGGACCAATCAGGACACAGGAGGCTAACCACTGACGACAATATCACACAACCAATCACTATCTCTCTCCATGTATCATTTTCGAAGTAACAATTTCTAGGGACGAACCAAGCGTACCACCTGACCTCTGATCCACCAATAACCCTTTCCACTATATGGTCCTATACTGAACCTACTATTCGGGGAACCAACCTGGAGTGGCGATAGGTTTGGGAATGAGCTTTAGCAGGTGACGCAAACTGTTATGTCACGAGGGTACAAAACGGGCCTGCGAGCCCAAATATGATGAGAAGTTGCCTGGAACCTACCCTCCATGTATTTGTCCATGCTTGTTTCTTCTAATAAACAGCAGTAACTAATTGCTCTTGTGTGGCCCCTCTACTTCTTTGGGACGTGGAAGGAGTTAGGGCCTTCCGAGACCTGGAGGTCCGCGGACCCCGGGTACTGCTCTGCCGACCACCAGAAATGACCCTAACAATGGGGGAGGGCAAGCCCCCAGCTCAAGTCTAGGAGGCCTGAGTGCAGCAAAGGGCTAATACTGATTCCCATAATGGTAGTTCCCGACCTTGCAAAAAACAGAAAGATAGCTTCAGTTTGAAGGTGCAGCAGACACAGTGGTCCAGCGGGAAGCTGGTGTTTGGTCATAGTTGAATGGAAGGTAGCTGCAGTCTCGAATCGTCTACTAGAGCCAGATCGGGCAGTCAGCAGGGTCAGTGCAGCATTTGAGGATCTATGGCAGTCGAGCTGGTACTGAGATGTGCAGGTGAGTCAATTCTATGTGGCACTCGGAGGCCTTGGTTTGACAGTCACAAGGGTCAAGTCGATTGGACCTATGGGAGCAGCGATGAAGAGGCTTGTGCTTCGGACACGGACTCAAACAATTCAAGGCAGTGATACTTTGCTGGTTCAAACCAAGGCCATGATGCTCTTCAGCTAGTGTGGTGCAGCAGCAAACAGAGTTTAACAAGCAAACAGCAGTTCAAAGAACAATGAACGCCAAAGGCAGTGTCGAAGGATCCTGATAGTTAGCTTGGTGTTGAACACGCTCAAATGACACTTCACAGCTGTTCTAGTTTCCAGGTGCTCTGAGTCCCACTCCATGGTCTCAAGTAATAAGGTTAGTCCTTTCTCTGGCTTCCAAAAATGGTTAGACTGGAACACATCTTCTGGGGTCCTGCAACACAGTGAGGTCCCAGGCAACAGGGTGGCTGGCAGAGATGCGATCTTGGTCCAGCAGCCCAGGTCACTCCCAACGGTCCCTGGGGATGGTTAGGGGACAGAGCTTGCGTATGCCTTGGAACATCTGCCTTCTCCTTACAACTAGAGCACTCTGGAGAAAACTGTTCTCCAGCAGGGTCCAACAAAATATTCTTTCACAATTGGGGTCCAAAAGATGATTCCATGAAGAGGTGTCAGACCCCTTCTTTTGAAAGCTAAAGCCCACAGGTGACTGGACTAAAGCTAGCCCGCTTTAACAGTCCAATACCTGCTCTTGAAACGAGTGGAGTTTGTCATTCTGACATCACAACCCAAGTGCTTTCTGCTACAGGAAGTGGGGGGGACAGGAAAGAGAAAGAAAAGGCAGAGCAAAACAAGATGGCAGAATCTTCCCCAAATTGTACAGATCTCTCCATGGCTATGCTAACGCCATCCCCTTCTCAATAGAGTTAAAGGTCTTTAGAAATGCAGCAGCCTGGTTTGAGACCTAGCCCTTTGTGAATGGGTATGCCTTTTGATTCCTGCTCCCAGGCCAGCTGCCCGTGGAGTGGATATCCCCAGAGAAAGCCTGCCTTTACAAATGAAAGAAAATGCCCCTCCTGCCCAAGGTTGCAGTCCTGCCAGTGGGCAGGGGAAGCCTTCTCTAGAACAAATACGCATAACCCTTCAGAGCTGAACTGGTCCCACAGGGCTTACACGTGTGTGATAACACATTGAATGTGGCTGCAATGATTATAAGTAATGCCATGCACCATGCCTTAACACAGGCATATTTTTATTTTACAGTTTATCCTGCCACCATCATTTGTTACTTATGATCACCATAGTTTAAGTACAGGGGTGCATATCTTACATTCAGCCCCTGCACTGTAGACACTTTGATGTCACTGCAGTGTCAAGTGGGCAGCTGTGACCTCTGAACCTGCTCTGGCCACTGGTAGAGCAGGCATTACAAATCAGCATA
This sequence comes from Ambystoma mexicanum, assembly GCF_040938575.1. Taxonomy (NCBI): domain Eukaryota; kingdom Metazoa; phylum Chordata; class Amphibia; order Caudata; family Ambystomatidae; genus Ambystoma; species Ambystoma mexicanum. Next base: position 1,055,546,199 of record NC_090927.1, on the reverse strand, counting down.
CTGATTCAGCAGTAGACAGATACACACTATGCTTTTGGTAATGAGCTTATGAAAGGGGAATATGATCAGCAGATTACTCTTTCAGAGATGGAATTACCTGTATCATTTTATTATTTAATAAAGAATAAAAAAACCTGGGCTTTGACACCCTTGACAGATGACAATTCAACGCTTGAGGCACATGGGTGGCCGAGAGAATGAGGGCAGTTACTGTGGGATACCACCAATGTTTCCGTCCACTTGATTGTTCAGCACTTCTCTCCTTGCTCGTGCTGCTAATGACACTTACAGATCTTAAAATGAACTAAAGATCCAAAAATGCCACAATTACTGTATGGTCAAGTCTGAGCACTCTATTTGCAACAGAGCACCAAATCAAGGCAAAGAATGTCAACAATGCTACCTTGAAAAGCAAAGGACTAAAAAAAAACAAGGTCTGCTTCATCAATGACGATAAGTGACTGTACTTAAACAGTATTTCATTTCCCTGACTCTCAGGGCCAGATTCTCAAATCATTTTTGGTGCAAGTGAGGAGCTAGGGTAGTGCATTTCCCCACTTGTACCAAAAAAGGAGAAGCCCAATTCACAAATGGCATATGAATGAGCGCTTTTTGGATGCACTTATTTAGATGTGCTTTATTCCCCTTTGCGCATTTGCACAAATAAACAAGCTTGGATCCTGTCATACATTAATGTCGGGAGCACGCTCCCGACACTGATGTATGAAAAGGGGCTGGACAGCACATCTTTGCACCACTGTCCAGCCCCTCCTGAAATGCGCAGGTCACATTTGAGAATAAGGTTACCTGCGCATTTCTAAAAATAGCTGTAAGGGTGCAGAAGTACTAGTCTGATGCTGTGGTGGCATGTTTGTTGGCAAATCATTTTATTTATATAAAAGTAAAAGGAAATCCCATCTTTTCCTATTTTTATGAGGGATTGCCCTCCCTCAACAAAAATACTAAGGACTCTGTCAGGATGTCCAGTAAAGTAAAATGTCCACTGTCCTGTGTCTGAACCTATTTCCATCCCTTACACTCAAGAGTAACTAAGGAAAAAAAACGGGTTGTCTTCTTGATCCAAAAGGAGGCTTCTCTCATTCTGGATATAGATTTCAAATGTGCTGTTCCAAACTTACATAAAAACAAGTTTCCAAGTATCGGGAGGGTGGGAGGGGCCGCTTCCCCTATTCACAAACATAGTATCAAGTCTGGTGCACTATCCTGCCAGACTTGACTATAGAACTTCTTATCCTAAAGCACAGCTCCTAAGTATTTGGGGGATTATCTTCCCAGCTCACAAATGTAGCGTCAAGTCTAGTTCACTATCCTGCCAGACTTGACTATATATCATAGTATTCCCAAAAATGTTTCTCCTTTTGGCAATGGGTCCTCAATGCCTTGACTTACCTTCTTGCACCTCTCTTTCTCTCTTACGTGAGTCCCAGACCCCTCTTGGCTGTCTCAGGATCTCCCTGACTTGTTCTGTGACTTGTTTCTTCTGTGTGTGGGTTCCAGACCCTTTTATCTTTTCTCAGGACCTCCCCGACTTGCTCTGGGCCTCAGCTCCTTCACTGTGTGCTTCTTCAGGCTTGTGTGGATCCTTGAGCCCTGTGTGTTGCCTTTCCGAGCCTCGACCGACTTTGTATGGGTCTCACACCGTTGTATGTTGTTCTGCAGGGACTTCCCTGACTTCACATGGGTCCCAGGCCCTAATGTGCTGCTTTTGAGGGCTCCTGCTTCACTTAATGTCCAATTGAACAGACCTGGTGTACTCTCCTGCCAGGTACTGTTCCACCTAGAATATCTCATAAAGTTTGTTCCAGCTCTTACATGAGGGAATAGAAATGGAGAAGGTGAATACTGTGTTCTCCCAAGGCTATAGTCACTGGTCCCATGGAGGGATTCCCTCCCCATGAGATCCACCCGCTGAATACCACTCCCAGGGGACTATCGGGCAGTGGCCTCACCTCCCTGGCCTCATGGGAAGGGCTGCCCCCATAGGAGCAGTTACAATACCCTGGGATTCATCACATAGCGCAAATTAAACAAGTGCATTCTCTGCGCTCCTTTCATTTGTGATATTTTCTGAGAATCTGCCTGTCAGCGTCCAAGTGTATACTGCATTCTATAATGTTCTGCTGTAGCTTTTTCTTACTTTGTAAACTGTGACAATTGCATTTTTTATAGTGTTTCTTTCCCTAATTTCTGATACATACTTCCTAATGATTTTGGACTAGGATAGCCAACGGATCCCCACGGCAGTCTCCTATTGTTTCTACAGGCTCTGCTCACTGTGTTGCCCCATTTTAGTCTAAATTTCTACCTTAGTATCCAAGGCCTTTTAGACTTGGAAGCTTGCTCAGTTCAGCATCATGCAAGTATCCATCCACAACTAACTAAGACACCACTCTACTTTGACCTTACACTAGACATACCAACCTACCACCCAGACTGCAGTGCCATGATTGCTACAGTAGAACTCATACTACTACAAACTCAACTCCAAACTACGCATGCAGTGCAACTCTATTTCCTATACTCTATATACTGTATCAACTGAATTATCATGTCTAGGACATTAACATGGTTTATGTTTGTTTTCAGTTTCAACTAACTCTGCTGTAATTTGTACAAGAAAACATTGTGGGAAGGCCTTACAGACCAAGCAATTGGCAAGCACCTTTAAGAGGATGGGAAAGGACTGATGCCTAGAACAACCTGCCTATGAACTCAGTGATGCAGTAGAGGTGAAGGAATAGCAGGACATTCAGGACCCCATGGACATTGATAGTGCATGACTGCAGGATTGTGATTGCTACTCCTGCTCCCACTCTCATTGATGCAAATAATTTAAGGAAAACTGTGCATCTAGAACCTGCATGTGCACCTACTTAGGAACACTTTGTGATAGACTGCAGCAAAGGTGCACCAGCAACTGGTTGCTTGGATCAAGCAGAAAGCCCAAAAAACATGAGGTGCTGCCAGTGGTCACCTCATTTTACATCCGCTGTATCAAGGATAGAGAATCTAAGGAGGACCAATTGCATTCCACCCCAGAACCCTTCAAGATCACTGACAGTGCTCCTCAGACTGTGCTTTTCTCCACACCTCCACACCATCTTCTCTCAAATCTTGCCCACCTGGCATTGTATTTGCATCGACTGAACCTTCAAGAGCCAGCACAACACCCCCATGAGACTGCCTTGCTTGACAGCAACTCCCTTGACACCACGCCCATTGACAGCAATGTCTATACACTTTCCCGCTTGAATGAGGTCTTTAAGTATGAACTTTGTATAAATTAAAATAATTTCATAAAGGGATAAGAAAACAGACATATTTTGTGCTTAACAGTAATTGCTTGTCTACAAATTGCCGTCTAGCTAGCACACACCACTCAAACCAGATGAGGAAGAAGAGCACAGGTACCACTTTGGCCGACTTCCCATTGATAATAACTACTGCAGAGGGTGAGCAGGTCATTATTAGCATATTCAAACTGTGCACTGACCAGTTGTTTCGGATTCTGTTCCTGGCCAGTTTTGAAAATTACAAGCAAATGTTTAGAAAGTTAACTTTGAGGGGTCCAAATTACAAGTGATATCTACTTCTCCATCTGAAGATCATGATCCTGTCATTTGTTGACTCCAGTGTCATAGCTGGCAGTGGGTATTCCACCGATTACTGCAATGTTAAGATCAATGAGTTTGTATGTGTGAAAAGTTGTGTAGGGATGTATGGTGAGATGCATGTACAGCGTCCCAGCCAGGCAAAATGGTTAGGCTGAGAAAAACCTACTAGTAAGTGCCAGAGTGGGAGCAGTTTGAGTTTTGCATGGGTGAAAATGCATATATCACTTATAGTTAGTTTTGACACATAATAGATACATCATATAGCAACATAGAATGAAAAACAAATGTATCAATGTTGTGGTTGCAGAGGTTATAGATAGCGCAGTAGGCTAGAGTCTCTGCACTTAGAAATAGTAAACAAAGTTACGTTTCGAGTGAGGTGCAAGAAGGGAGCTGAAGTAGGTGGAAGATGGAGTCAGAAAGGTATTGTGGTAAAAATGAGGTCAGCGGGTCGACATTTATTTATTTATTTATTTTACTATATAGTGCACCAAACCAAGAGGTATCTAGGTGCTTAACATGGCAAGAGTGCCGCCATATTGTGGCAATAAGCCCCGAGACAGCGGGCCAATACCGCCCCAGGTAATGCCCCCGGAGCCCGTAGTTACAGGCCTGAGTGTAGCGAGGGCCTTAACGAGGCCCCGGGGGCATTACCATGGGTGGTATTGGCCCGCTGCCAAAGGGCTTATAGCCATTAGTCCCTCGGCCCGTTGGACCGGGGTACTAATAGCATTTTTTTCTGCTCTGAAACGCTGCCACGTTTCGAAAACAGAAAAAAAAGTCAAATAAAATGGGTGCTGGGAAGGGGAAAACGTAGTCCATTTTCACTTTCCATGGCGGCCATCGGGAGCGGACGCGATGGGAACAGAAGTGCTCCTAGCGCATTCGCTCCCGAGAAAATAAGAATAAAGAAGGTAAGTGGGGTTGGGAGGGCGCAAAGGGGATAGTTTGTAGGGGAGAGGGGTTAAAGGAAAAAAAACGTACCTGAGTCCCTGGTGGGGGACAAAGGCAGCCTCCAGCCACGGGGAGGCTCAGAGCAGGAATTGCCCTGTTTCGGGCCTTCTCATTGGTTAAGGGGCCACCACGCCCTCTGCCGGGAACAAAAGGCACGTAGTTTGTGCAAAGGATTCCCGGCATGGTAATTCACTGGTGAGGGCCAATCAGAATGCTTGTTGCATTCTGGTTGACCCTCGCCGGGTACTAATTGATTTTAAGGATTAGTACACAAGCAGAATTAAGCCCTGATGTGGAGCTGCGGCTCTGTGTAGATCAGTCCCAAGGAAAATCCCCTTTCCAACCCCCAAGAGAGAAGCCAAGGTCAGAAGCACAAGTGCTGCACAGATAAACGCTAATTTTATCCAAATGTTGAGCTCACAGGCAGTGGGAATCAGTGGCGGCTGGTGACTTTGAAAGGTGGTGGGGCAGATATTTGTCTGGGCAAATTTGAAAGCGAGAAAGCGCATCGAGCAGGCACAACCCAAGGGTGGTCCGGGGGGGATTTCCTCAGTGAACATTTTGGATAAATGGCTTCCAAAATGTGCAAATTACTGTCCAAACCCACACAAACATGACATAAAAAGCATTAGATTTTAGATACTAATGGTGGTTATTCTTACGTGTGCAAGTGTGATGAGAGTATATGCCATGAGGCCCCAGGTCAGTTCCTTAGCTGTCCACAATGCACTATCTATTGGTCCTGCCACTGGCAACACTCAGCAAGCACTACCTCGTTGGTCCTGTGGTTGGTACTGCACATCACTACCATTAGCCAACAAGCTGATTGAACCCACACTTATATTGGCCCTGGACGGGGTCTTCAGCACACAGTCCTTCAATTAAGTGCATTGTCACGCATCCCTTTCATTAAATTGATAAAAGGTGCAATGGACATATCCTTTTAGAGGCCGGCCTTACCTTTGAAGATAGCGTGTGAAGTGAACTGGATATTCCCAGCCCTTTAAGGCGAGTAGCAGTACCCTGGAGATGGATGGGGATACAGATTTTAATCATACATCAATAATCGAAACGACTCAGGTAGTTTTGACAAAAGGAAGGCTGTTTTATTATCAAGTGTCTAAAACAGGGAGTACAACGAACATCAACGAACTTGCTCGATCCTCTTACTGAAAGCATAAAAAAAAAGAACTTTTATACAGAAAGTTCATCATCAATGACGTTAACCTACGTATCACTAACATCATCGTACTTGGCACACTACAAAAACCTATGGGCAGTGGTGATTGGTTCTAAGTGAATATCTAAGTATACGATCCTATAATAGTATGATACAGTGAATGGAAGTGATAGGGTACTCCACATCAGGTGGGGCAACTAAGCCCTCCCCTCAAAATGGCCACTATGAACGTCACTAAATGTACGACATCCTATTGGCTACACACTCTATAGGACCCTTAATTACTCAGTCCTCTACAATTGGTTGGATTCTAACCTCCGTCAGTACTTTTCCACCTACGTCTAGCAACAGGCAGGCTGAATTTTCAGGTGCTAGTGAGCTTGCCTTAACACTAGCTTCCCACCAATGTGCATACTAGTCCATCATCACCTCAATGGTCCACTGTCAATTAGGGCTTTGAAGCTCATCCTTGAGACTGTTCTTAGCTCTGAGAAATTCAGGGAGTGAAGGCACAGTCTGCCCTTGTGCATAGGTGTGACCATCTCGTTCGTCCAACTTCATACTTCCACGTGACTGGAGACCACGGAATCGAATCTTTCATGTATTTAAAATACTGTTTTCTACTAGACCGCTGACGTCTTTCGTTTTGTTCATGTCTTCTGAACAGGAGTTCTGTTCTTTCAAACAATTTGTATCCAATGTCAGCTTGCTCCAGTTTGATAAGACCTTGGCTCCTTTAGCACATCCAACTTTGCTTTATGAGATTCATTTTGTAATTCAAGCTGCTTTTTAACTGCGACACATTGAAATAAGGCTCTCTTGCTAATGTTCAGCACTGCTATAATGCGTAGTAGAAACATCCATCCTTTACTTGATCATCTGCATATATTTATATATTGGTGCTTGCCACAATCTATTCACTATAAAGCTAGCCTCATGATTACTTTGTCTGCTATCGTTTCTTTCATCTGTACCCAGATAAAATGACTTGATATCTTCATTGTTTTTGTGGCATAAGTTTCTTCATCTTGATCTCAAGATGTCACTTATCCTCGATACTTTCTTGATGCCTTATAGAATATCTTCATTCTCTTTTGTCTCTGCATCCTTTATGTACGTCAGCGCGACTCAGTTGTGACGTCACCATTCATCTTTGCCGTTTATTTGCTCTGCTTCGCCAGAAATCTCATTTAAACGACTGTCATATTTCCTTGAATGCAGGTATGGTTTCCTCAATGGGAATCTTGCTTCCAGGATTCTCTTAGGTATTGAAATACCTAAAGGTGCTGCACGGTTTTCATATTCTGCCCTTTGTCGTTTTAACTGCTCCGTGTAAATCACATACTCTGGTTTAAAGCATATAGGCAATATAGGCAAATAGGTGAAGTGGTTGAGGTGGGGGTACTTGGCTCCTCCTCTACAAAGTGCTGTCGCTAGTGTGCTTTGCGCAGCTAAAGTTTAGAGCTTGTGTGTAGTTTGACAGTCGCACACGGGCCACTTCTGAACACAAAGCAGACCAATTTAAGCAAGTTAATTTGGGATTTAAACCGGTGAAGACTTCTCAGAGGACTTGCACACTGGTTATACACGCTTAATCTCAGAAGAAAAAACATTTGGAAATTGTCTGAACAAATTCTTAGATTCCAGTGAGGCAATATGTGTTTGCAGGTCAGAGGCACCGAGCCAAATTGCAGAACAACTGGAATGTAACCTGTGAATTGCTACTGAGGAGTTATGGTTGAGGCAAGGAGTGGAAACGTTTCTTCTTGCTTCTTCTCTCTGCTGCATCACCATGGAATAAGAGAGAGTCATGGAACACCTACAGTGTCTCTACGACTAACCTTCCTATGTTTGTGTATTTTCTGATGCCCTCCGTACAGCACTGGATTTGCCTCAGCCCATGTCAGCACTTTGAAGATACTCAGTTTAGATAGTGACACATAAAACTATTTTAATGACAAAATAAGATGCATTTAACAATGACAGGGAAGAGTTTCCTTCGAAAGTAAAACCTGTGCAAAGTGCTTGTTAATTTACTTTGATAGTGCCAGATCGGATATATAACCAAATTTGGGAAACAACGAAACGCTTAGAGTTCTTAATCGCTAAAACAAATGTTCTATGACAGAAATACTTCAAATCTGAACAGGCAGCTTATGATTTTTGTTATAATACTTAAAAAACGAAATGGTCACGCTTCCGGGAACAAAGAAAAAGTCGAATACAGCTTTGTTTCCATGGTGTCGAGTGTTACCCAATAAACGTTCTTTTCCTCATCCTTAAGTGCAGCATATATACGCCACTGCCCACTGCCACCTTCATGTCTCACTCTGGTCTGGTGGCACAGCCACGTGACGGTAATAGGGGCAAGATCACAGGGAAACAGAATACATTTTTCACGTAAAATGTTTGCACAGTTGAAACCAGTAAGAGAAGTCGAAAGGCAAAGTAGTGAGAGATTAAACAGCTGAAGAGAAATTGAGTACAGAAGTCAAGAGTGGAGAAAGAGAAAGTAGTTAGGAAACATTTTAATGGAGGAAATATAGAGAAGAGTGTTGCAGTCCGAGGAATAACGTGACTTTTTCCCAAGATGAAGAGGGGAAATCGCATTAGACAGGCACAAAGTACAGATTTATGTTTTCCTATTAAAGAAAAAACAGGCAGCGGAGGTATTTGGATTCAACGAAGCACACATGTTCCCTATGGGAGAAAGTGAGCCGCTCCCGAATGACAGGTCAGAGGTGTAAAAAACAGAGGGACATGAGATTTCTTTTTTGCCCTGAGCTGCAGCATTGTTGTGACCCACAACACTATCCCAGGTAAGCAGCACCCCGCATCCGAGGTAAGAGGCAAAAAGGCAGCTGCTGCTATACACTGTGGCGTTGCTGTGAGAAAACATGGATGATAACACCCTACCTCGGTGGCCGTTGTTAGGCAGAATCCTGTGCAGTTCCCTTGGGGAACACTGCAAGAAGATTAAGACTACAGGAGTAAGCAGTAAACCCAATTGGTAGCAGTCTGCACCACCCATATTTACCTGGTAGCTGTGGCTGAGCAGACAGACTTCTCTCAAGATGTGTAGGGCAGTATACAGAGGATACACAATAGGGCTAAAAACACAGTAGAGCAAGCAAACACTGACCAGAGCTTGGTATCAAAAGTATATAATTATTTATTTAAAACACACTTTATGAAATACACTAAGCACTCTAAATCAAAGCAAGTTCAAACACAGTCAGATAAAGTATACACACCTCCCTTAATAATTATTAGACAAGTCTAGGTCAAAACACCACTATTTGTAAAAACAGATGTGAGCGTGTAACTTAGGTGGAACTCCAATAATTAGGTTAAAGGAGAGAAAAAGGCAGGTCATAAAAATAAAAGTTCCCAACACTTTTCTAAGACCACAGCAAGTTACTGAAGGCAGAGTCTACTGTAGAACCAAAGTTCATAGGCCAGGCCCACTTTAAATGGAGCAAGGCGAAATTTGCCCAAGATCACACAGTTTAAAAAGCACTCAAGTCTTTGCAGAAATGTTCAAAGGAGGTTGGTTTGATGCGAAAGATAAAGTTAGAAGGTCTGGGGCCAACCCAGTTGGAAAGCCAAGATTTAAGGGTCACCTTTAGCAATCTGCAGAAAGGGAGGCCAGGCGGAACACAGTTCCTTAAAGAGTGAGGAAGCTCCAGCGGTGGCAGATCTTCCTGGCAGTGGGTGCAGTTCATGGTTTCGACCAGGGGAAGAGAAGATTTCGTCGAGGAGGTAAACTTGGAGTCGTTGCACTGCCCAGAGAAGAAATCAGCTGTGGAGTTCGTCGGTTAAAAGGTGCGTTCCTTTTATTCGCGGTCACAGTGGTGAAGCTTGGCTATCCGGCCACCGGGGTGCTTGGCACGGGCGATTCGACCAAGAGACATCCTGGAAGGTGAATGGCAAACTGGTTGTCCCCACCAGCTCAAAGGGAGAAGACTCTTACAGCAGAAGATCTTCTCTTGTTGTCGGGAAAGTGGTGAGGTTGTTGCAGCAGGGCTCCACCAGTAGTGTCGTTGTTGCAGATGGCTCAGCTTCTCCCCTCCTCGGATTTCTTAGGTCCTGTGGCGACTTCTGAAGTTCCAGTCCCAAAAGCCCTGCTTTTATGCAGAAAAACCCCCATTCAACAGCCTAGCTGTCACCCATACATGCAAAGTGGTGAGCCGGGCGGCTCACCACTGGGCCAATCAGAACAGAGTGCAACTTGAGTTGCTACGGCAACGCAGTCCAGGGTGCCAATTCCCCCACCCACACATCCTGTGGAACCCAGACAGAGTGGCACCATTTGGAGGGCTTCTGTGGAGAAACCCGCCAAAAAGTGGAACAAAGGGCCCGACCTTGGTTGGAGTTACAGAGACGGACACAAATGGCATTTTGGAAAAGAGTTCTGGTGAAAAGACCCAACCGGTGATTTTATATCAAATAAATAAACCAGCGGTATCTTTAACATTGCACCAAAAAGTGGTGCGTTTAAAACCAATAGGAAAATCCCATAGGAAATATTCTGATGGAATATTTCGCTTGGTAACCACTGCCACCAGCCAGAAACTCGACAAGGGGGGACTGGACAGTGCCCCCTTGGAAACATACCCAGGGGCAATCTAATTAACCCCTTCCAGTACTTTCACAATATGATGGTTTGTACTGGTTCTGTTCACAATTTTGACTTTACATGACCTGGGAGACAGTAGTCCGTCCCAGGGTATGGAGTCTATGTTTGGGGGTCACTATGACACCCCTGTGTTACTGCACTGAGGGTGCTGTGTAACACACACAATAAAACAGATGATACCCTATGGAGTAAAAGAACCCATAGCCCATAAGCACACAATAAGTCAAGACATACCTCAAATCATGCCTAAGAGTGGGAGGAAAAGAGTCTCACTCTTAGCAGGAGAAGAAAACAAACCCCAAAAATCCAGCAAAGCTGCTCGGGGACTCACTATGTTTGGGAAATTAGCCTTATAAGAGAATTCTCCCTAACAGCCGTGATCTTGCAGAGTCTGATCTAGGGCTAAGGAACGACAAAGTTGTGGGTAAAGCTACAGTCCAGGCCAGGGTGAGACATTAAGGTGACAGCCCTGCACCCATCACCAGACCTTAGGATAGAAAACATCTGCTGACAATTTCATCGTCTTTGACAAGGACGATGAAATCTTGCACAAGCCACTGCATGTCACCTTAATGTCTCGCCCTGGTCTACACCAATCACACAACCATAGTACAGAAAATATATGCTGCACTTGAGCCAGCAGATTGATTCTGAAAGACGATGAAATACGCTGACCTGCGAGGGCAGCATATATTTACACAAGCCACTGCCTGTCACCTTTATGCCTTGCCCTGGCCTGGCCTACACCAATCACATGACCCTAGTCGTGGCAGCCTGCTCATCTCCCCCAAACACACATATTACTTACCATTGTGGGAGTCGACCGGAGTCGAGTGGGGGTGGGCCATGGTCACACACACAAGCCAAGCAAGGCAACTAGGCCGCAGTGCACACCACAAATGGCACTGGCAGGCTGGGTTGACTCAGGCCGGCTCTGCTCATCTACAGCAGAGGAGGAGAGGACGAGTCGACCACGCCCTGGGATGGGTTACAAGTGAAGTGAGAAGGTGGCGCTGTACCTTCCCCTCACCAGCCCCACACTCGTGTGACCATAATGAATTTCATTGACTGACAAACAGCCAATGAAAACTGCGTGCTTCTGTTACTATGCAGTATGAGACACTGATCACTGCGCTGTTTGCACACAGAATATTGATTAATACAGGCAGGGCCGGGGCCACCGCTCTTGCGCCCGGCCAGGGTCCTATATTAAATTGCTGTAGTCTGGTAAGTAAAGTGTGTGGAGCTACGAACACCATGCAGTGTATAAACAAAAGAAAACTACGTGAAATGGGACGCACACCTATGCTCAGGCACAACCAGCCATGCAAGCGGGGCGAGACGAGAGATGTATTTATTTAATGACTACACATTGCCATCACGTTTAAATACTAATACAAAAAGTTCTACACAGATTGGAAATAATTATTTTCTCTCTGCTCTCTGGGGGTGGCAGTACCCCCACACCCTAAATAAGGAGCCGCCACTGGTGAGAACGGAATATTAGATGTGGGGAGGGCAGGTAAGTATGCACCCGTTGAAGGACAAATTCAGGAGACCAGAGCACAAGGTTTTGTGATGCCAACAGGCCAGGTGAAGATTTAGAGCACTTCTGCCCTCATCCAAGGAGCGGTCATACATTTGAACTACAAGTAGACACATAACTAAAGCAAATACATCCCTGTAATTGAAGCCCAAGAGTGGTGCCCAGGTCACGTCATTACTGGGCACCTGGGGTTCGAAGGAGATAAGAAGGGCCCTGTGTCCGGAATGTACCATGATTTGGGAAAGGAGGAGCGGAGGTGATGCCAGTAAATTTAGTCCAAGGTCGGAGGTGCAGCATGTGTGTGTCATGGTGTCTGGTAAAATGAGAAGGCAATTGTTTTATAAACGCTCGCCAATCTTACTTTGAACGTGCCTGGGTCAGAGGGCTGAACTTCACGTGACGTTTGAGTATTATTAGCTTTTTCAATGTACCTGTTAGCCAATCATGTACTAGGATTCAATAGTGATGATGTAGTGGGCCACAGCGTGAATAGGGGAATTGGCTTAGATAAGGTGTGGCCAATCGGTCATGGGACTATAGGGGGAAATTAGCACGTCATATAAGTGGTAGCCAATGAGGGTGGTGGGATGACCTTGTAATCTAAGTATGATAATGTGCGGTTTTCTGCTATTTAATCTGTAACTTCTTGGGGCATGACGAGCTCTGTGTCAGTTCTGTTCTACGGGACCGTCTGAGACTTTTGCATTAATAAACCTTGTTTTCCCTTGCAAAGCAGTGCAGAGGTCATTTGGCCTTCTTGGATTATTTTTATCATACAGATGTTGGATCACTATAGTTGCAATCCATGGCTCACCTGCAAGAGTCTTGAGCATCATGCCCCTTAGTATGGCAAAGATCTTCCTCACCCACATCCTCCCAACATTCGGTCCTTCTATCTTCAATGCCGTTGAATAACATTACTGCTGTATACAGTACAAAGAGGAATCACTCAAATGAAAACCCCACTGTCTGAAACTAATGTATTTTATTTATGTATTGTGAATTGATGAGAAGTCAGAAAATGTAAATACACTTTTGAAAGTTATATGATTCCGATGTTATCTGTCTGTAACAATGATTCACAAGGGTCAGACATGGGGAAAATCAGAAAAGCGTAATCACTTGAAACGATGCATGATAATTAAAATCACTAAACATATGGTAGCACAGAGCAGTCCTGGAAGACCCTCACAGTCCAGCAGCAGGTTCATGAAATAGAATAAACACAGAACAGGGCCATAGTAAACGTTGCGTCGTGATTCATGCTCCTCTGACGTATACCACTGAGGTCCACCCCCACTCTTACCCTCAACCCTGCAACCACTTTCAGGTAAAGGGAATGCAATACTGTGCATCCACTGTCTAAGCACTGTCAGGTCACAGTGGCTGTATCATATTGTCAGGTATCATAAGAAGAACTGCTCATGGGTCTGTCCATTGTAATGGCTGATAAATCAAACTATAACTCAAAACCAGTTCTGGGTTTTCTAATTTCACTTTCTATTGTGATTATCACAAAGAGTGAGGGTTGAAAAGTAAAGTTTAGTGGGGTTTCATGTGGGATGAACATATTTTTTGTTTTATATAAAGAAAAGCTTACTGGTGTTTCATGCGGGATAAACAGATTTTTGTTTTACAGGATAAAAAATCATTCAACCTTTAACAATACTATACAATTCAAACACAATATACAGAATCATAAAAAAGAAAAAAGTCATAATAAAAAGAAACGATAAATTAAGAAAAAAGATTTCATCACAAAGAATAATTAATCAACTAGCAATCAATTAAATAAAAACAATGACAGTTGACTAAGCATCCAATGCTTGAATTAATGAACAAAAGAATGACACAACTGCATTTACAGTTGAAGTTGTTCTACCCGAAAGACAGTATTTCCACATTTAGCCTATTGAAAGGATAGCATGTTCATTAAGAAATATTTTCCAATGAAACACTCTTTCTCTTAACGGCGTAAGTGCTACACAGGTTAGCAATATATGCTTCGCAGTTTCTCTTTCTGTCTCAACCTTACAGTATCTACAAGAGACAGAGTCTTCCATGACCTTCCTATATCTAAGCAGTGTCTTACTCGAACGAAGCATATTTAAACGAAATCGCAAGAAAGTAGATCTAGCTGTTTTATTAGAGTAGGTTGACAGGTAAGGGGCCAAAGAAACTTGTTTTTTGTGGTAATCTTTTAACTGGGCTAGTGAAGAATATGCTTGGAATTCTGTCACCATGTTCGCCCAGTCTGCTAAAAAAAGTGCTTTTTTGACCCTATTTGGATTACCTACAAGGTTCTGAGCAGTACATCCCGTCTCTGACAGGCATAGTAAGGCAATCGCCCTCATTTCCGCCAGAGCTAGAGTGCCTCCAATTTGAGAAGCTTTCCCAAGGTCAGTCATCAAGGAATGTGCTGGTGAATCTAGTGTAGATGAAGAGCCAAGTACCCCCAACCGAAAGCTCCGCCCCCATGTTGCCTATATGTTGAGAACCGGAAATTGCGACACGTGCAGTACCAGGGAGAATGCCCATACCGCAAAGAATCATTGAGAAAAGGTATCCATTGAGAAAACCCTACATGCATACACGAAGAAATAATGTTTTTCTGGAAGGAGTCCCGGAAGAAGTACAAAAATGAACGAGAAAGAAGACTGGTGACGTCATGTGAAGCAGAACTGACACACCCTGGAAAATATACACAAGATGAGAAAACATAGACATTCGATAGAAACTAAAGATAAAATATCGAAGTAAAGAAAGATTTTGGAATCGAAATGAAGATGCTCATGCGAAGAAGTACCGAAGAAAATGCAAAGTCATTTTACACTTGTACAGATGCAGTAACGCAAGCAGACAAAGTAATCATAAGGCTGGCTACGTAATGAATAGATTGTGGTGATGCACCAATGTTTATACATAGGAATTTATAGAACCTGGATGTTCCATGATGCACTTTAGCAAGGCTTGAAACCCCGTGATTGGAAAGGGTTTCAGTGTGGCGCAGTTGGGAAAAAGCTGATGGCGAAAGAGAATCCGAGAAAGGCTTGGCTGGCCCAGCACCAAGAGTCAAGACCAGAGTGAGCCTGACTGTCTGTTAAGAAGCTACAATTAACGTGAGAAAGAAACAAACTTCTGTTTGAAGTCGAATGGAAAAACACTGAAGGCATCAAGAGTTCATAATTTATAGAGTGAAAAGCTCGAAAACTTGGTCTTCAGTCACATGGTCGAGATCAAAATAGCTTTGGGTCAAGCTACACCGAAACCAGAAGACAAGACTATGCCACACTCCTTATAATTCTCAGGCACAGAGAGTTTCTGCAAGGCCAAGTTCAAAGCCTTAATTGATGGCAGACTGTGGGAGTGATGATAGATGTTGGGCTAATTGGGTGGGGAGGCATGATCAAGCCAACCCTCCCTGCACCTGGGGTGACCAGTCTCTATGCTGCTAGCGTGAGGAATATTCCACAAAGGTACAAGTGTGCCAACCAATTATAGAGGGCCACGTATCAGAGAGCCCAATAGTTTGTGTAACCAATGAATCGTTGTGTATTTTTGTGACGATGAAGATGACTTGCACTTGGGATGGGCTTAGTTGTCTACCTGATGTTAGAGACCCAATCACTGCCCCCAGCTGTATAGAATGTATACCTAGATGTTCCCTAAAAGCCAATCACTTTCCCCGATAAGTTTTAGTTTGCCACGTAGTGTGATGTCAATGACGAATTGTGACTATAAAAGTTATGTTTTCCATGCAATACGTTGAGAGTTTGCTGTGCGACGTCTGATGATGTCCATTGTACTCCCTGTTTTAGATAATTGTTAATGAAATAGAACAAGAATTTTGCTAATTTCCTGAGTCATTTTGATTATTGATGTTTGAGTAACTTCTGCATCCCCATCCACCTCTAAGTATTGCTGCCTCGTCCTAAAGGACACAGGTCTGTGGGTTCACGTGGTAGCATAGGTAGGATGGTTAAGGAACCATTGACTCAGTAAGCTTTTAAGGGTCTCAGAATATTGGGTGTCCTCTGTCATTTAGCTGGAGGACCGCGAAGCTCCCTGTGGATAGCGTCCAAGTATAAGATCTTGCAAGACACTAGAGACAGGTGGAATGGGTCCATCTTTCACGGAATTCCACTCCTTGTTTCTACAGGAAGCTGAGCAGACCGAAGGCAACTGTGGCCGGCTTAGGAGAGGACGATCCCGAGTGTCAGGAGCTCAAAAGCGAATGGTGAGTAGATTGAGAGAAGTGGCAAATAACTAAGAGTATTGCATGGGGAAAGTGATAATGGGGAAAAGTAACAGAGGGATGGTTGAGTATTTAGGTTAATGACGAAGAACGTCAAGTAAGATACATGGACGAGGAGCGTTCCATAAGATAAGCCCAGACTCCGACGTTCAGGAACGTCTAGAAGAGTTGTTTCAAAATCCAAGAAGAGCGACAAGTAATAGATTGTGTCAAGAAGTTGAGAGTATATTATTTATTTAGTCACTGAGAGTATTGACAGAAGAGGTAGATTGAAGTAAAGGGAGACATTGAGGTTTGGAGCGGTGACGATTGGTGCACACTCATATTATATTGTTTTTCTGAAAAGTATTTTCTGTGTAAAATAACAGTAAGTATTGACAGTCGATTGTGACTTGTCATGATGGAGGATGTTACTCCGCTCATATACCTGTGCAAACAGCTTCCAAAACACGCACCTAAGCTTAAGCAATATAGTGCCGAATGGGTTAAGGGTACAGCAGATAAAACTTTCATGCCGTGGGTACAAGGGGGATCGCTGTCAAAGGCAGTTTTGCAGCATATGACCACATACTTGCACGCTGCATACACAGGGAAGAAATTGGAAAACAGGTTAGCTAGTTTATAGCTTTGGAAGATGTACCTGGAGGAAAGGGAAGGCCCGCCTCCTGAAGACTGGATGCTTCACCAGTGTAAAGAGGGGGTGTTGAGCCTTCAGCTTCTCCTACCGCATCTGAAGTTAATGGCGATAGTGCAAAAGATGAAGGAGTGTATCTGTCAAGAGAGCTTAAAGCAGCAACAGGATATAATAATCCAACATATGAACCCCCTGCGTATAGCAGTGAAGAGAGCCCAGAGAGTATTCCAGAAAAAGATGTGATCTGTAAAGTCTTACGGGAAAAATAGAAAAGTGAACGACCAAGTGGGACCCTCGATATAGAACGGGAAATTAAGAGATAGAAAGGAGAAAAAGATAAAACTGACGAGATAGCGCTCATACAGAATGAAAGGATGGGCGGTCAGAAATTGCTCAAACTTGATGGAAAGAGCTTTGAGGAAGTACAGCAAAGGGAAGATCAAGATGAGCAAGATAAAAAAGACAGAGAACAAGAGAAACGATTGAAAGATGAGTCTAAAAGAAAGAATAGGCAAAAGTGGTAACAAATGTATCAGGAAGAACAGTTAAGAAAGGAAGAAAGACCAGAAGAGCAAATACAATATGACAATAGACAGAGAGCAATCGAACAACGAGACAGGCTAGAAAAGAAAAGAGAAGAAGAGGAAGAGCGAAATTAAGAGATAAAAGAATGCAAAGACGAAGAGGTGCGTAGGGCAAATGAGAGAAGAGAAGCAAAAAGACAGGAAGAAGAAAGGGTTAGAGGGGAAGCAAAGAAAGAGAGAGTTTGATGAGGAAATGGAACGAAAGAGAAGACAGAGGGCATGTGACATTGATCACATTGAGAAAGAGCTAATGGAACCAAATCCAGTAGTAGCATGGGAAGACATAGAAAGTTCCTCCCATCGCAAGAACAGATGCCAGGACCCTCTAGGGTAAACCTAGAGGAGAATTTTGAGATAGGAAATATTGGAGACAGAATCGAAAAAGCTTATCAAGAGATGAGGACAAAAAGTGAATTGAGAAATAAAGGGAAAGATGATCGATTTGAAATTGCCCATTGATGGCGCAAGGAGGGAAGTCTGTTTAGTCTTGAGCACAGAGCTTTGTCTTTGGACAGGCTGACTCTAAACATGGATGGGAAGGATGACAGCCATACTAGTTGGGGACAGGATATGTCAGACGAAGACAGGGAAACCTGCCATGGGGAGGAGAGAGCTAGTGCATGTGGTCCTGAGGGATTTTTTCAGACAGACAAAGAAGTTAGATGGTCGGATTTGGACCTGCCTAATGAAAGGACACAAGAGCTTATGATGCACTGAGAGCGACCTAAAGGGCGATCTCATAGTGAGAGGGTGGAATTGCCACCATATGTGAGTAGACTGAGGTCATTACCAGGAAGAAGGCGATCAGGAACCATTGTCTCTACTATGGATAGGCAGACGATGGGAGCCGATTGCGATTTTAGGATTTCACAATTCCCTTTGTTAGAGAAAAGAGGAGCCAGACCACAGTATATACCATGGCCTCAGATGGATAAATAGAATTTAGGATGTAAATTGCCCAGTTTAATGTCGGGTGCAGGAAAATTGATTCATGAGCTAGAGAAGATGACTGGAGGGAATACTCTAGCCATAGGGGTCATTTAGGGTCTCCTAGCAGCTATCCTTGGGGACATTTGGATGAAGTCAGTTTAAGGAGGAAACAGGTTTGTGCCGAGGGGCAGGGGAACAGGTTTTAGAGGAACTGGAGGCTTTCAGGATAAACAAGGAGGCTTTCAGAATAATCAAGGAGGCTTTCAGAACAACCAAGTTGGTTTTCAGAATGTGCAGAATGATAATCAACGCATGCAGGGAGGGCAGATTAGGAGATTTCCTCCTGTGTGTTGGACATGTGGAATGACGGGACATATTGCACGAACATGTGAGAGCAAAGGGTATGTACAGATTGGGCAATTCTCAGGAGGGGGTACAGCTTATCCTCCAGCAATATAGCCCACAAAGTAGGGATGGTTTCGCCCAAGATCAGACAGTGTATCAATCACAAGCACCGAGAACACAACAGGCTTTGCAACCACAGCAAGCACCATTAAATCTGCCTCAAGGGCAGTCACAGCATGCACCCATGCAGATACAGCAGAGTGCAAACACAAGACAGTTATTGACTCCTAGAGTAGGAGGTGTTACCATCGAGGGTGAGAATCCTTTTACAGGTACGGGAATAAGTATTTTCCCACAATAGGACAGCTCACAGGGTGACTTCATGTGTTCAGCACTATCCGTAATGCCAAATCCTGAAGAGGAACCAAGGGTTGAGGTAACCGTAGGAGACAAATCCTTTTCTTTTTTAGTAGATACTGGGGCAACTCGCTCATGTATACGAGAGAGAACATTTTCGTTGTCAGGAAATGCCATGAATGCTCAAGGGTTCTCTGGAGCTACAAGTAGAGTTCCTTTTACTGGAAAATTGCCAGTCTCTATAGGAGAGTGTGATATGTCTGTCCCATTGTTGTATTCAAGGCAGACACCAGTTAATATACTGTGTCAAGACATAATGACAAAGCTAAATATAACGATTTCCTTTACTGATGAAGGCATAGTGTGTTCAACACCAGCAATACATTATTTAAATGTGGGTGAATTTGTCATGACATTTACAGGGCAAATTGCTCTGCGAGGAACGCCATTAGAGCCTGAAGTTTTTCATTATGGGATACACATTTTCTTAACATGGTTACCCGGGTTAGTGGGAAAGATTATGAGAATACCTGATGAATACCTGATAAATGTCTGTTCAGCCCATAGATACCAATGGACGAAGAGGGGGGACCGATATTTCCCTTGGAATTACAGGCAGCCATACTACGAGGGGAATTGGCAATGTTTGAAGGATTTGATGATGAAGGCAGGCCATTGAGAACAGTGATTGCCATTGGGGAAGGATATAGACTAACTGATGTCAATGATGAGAATATGTTTAAAGATGACCCGTCAATGACAAAGTAGTGTTCGAAATGACAATGCTTGAATTTTTGGATCAGGATAGAAAGATGGGAGGTCCCACAGAGAATGGTGATAGTGCAGCAACGTCTGGCATTTTTTGATGAGGATATGGAGAAAATACCAATCTCTTTATGGACTACGGGCCCTTATGATGTGGACCTGTTAAAAGGAGTGGGAGAAGTTAAGATTAAGTTGAAGCCAGGAGCAGTTTTACCTCAAGCTAGACATGTCACGAGAGGTAGATGAGGGTATTTTTAAGACTATATCAGCCATGATGGAACGAGGTATGTTAGTGACATCAGAGTCACCATGTAGTTACGCAATGTATCCAATCAAGAAATCGAATGGTAGGTCATGGCGTTTAATTCAGGATATGAGACGATAAACCAGATTGTAGAGGCAGAGTTTCCTCTAGTTCCGAATCCTGTGACGATTATTTGCAGTATTCCCCCAGAAGCACGATATTTCACGGCGAGTGATTTGAAGAATGCGCTTTTCTCAATCCCGTTGCATAAAGATTCCCAAGATCCTATGTCATTTACGTTCCATCAGACGAAGCTAAGAAGCACACGTTTACCTCATGGGTATTGTGAGGGTCCATGGATCTTTAATAAAGTTCTGCAGATGGAGCTAAGCAATATTGCTTTGCCAAGCATTGTGTTGCAATATGTAGATGATATTTTGTTCTGTAGCAGAACAGAGGAAGAGTGTAGACGAGACTCGATTCAGCTAATAATTATCCTAGCCGAAAAAGGATATAAAGTAGACAAGGAGAAATTGCAGTACTGTCAGTAAGAGGTGTTATACATAGGACAGTTAATTTTGCATGAAGGAAAGAAAGTTACACCTGAAAGAGCTGAGGCGATCGTGAAAACATCAAAACCGCACACGATAAAGCAAATTCAACAGTTTCTGGGACTATCCAGTTATGTTAGAGCATGGGTATTTGATTAAAGTTCATACACAAGACCCTTGTTACAGGCCCTGGAAAAAGCACAGGTGAATAATGAAAACATTGAATGGACTGAGGAAATGGAGGAAGAGTTTGATGAGTTAAAAAAGGCAATTTCTATAGCTAGAGTTGAATGAATTCACAGTTATTCTGAGGAGTTCTATTTATTTTTGCAAACAAATGGAAGGGTCATGACAGCAGTACTCATCAGATAACCACATTGGGGTACAAACCCATAGCATATTACAGTGGGATTTTGGACCCAGTCATGAGAGGTAACTTCCCGTGCAAACAATCACTGGCAGCAGCCGAGTTCTTGATCGAGAAATCTGCAAGCATAGTGATGGGGTGTTCCATGACTTTATTTGTGGAGCATGCTTTGTTTGCTTTTTTGGAGAAACCTAACACTGACATCTCAAAGAGCTTCTGCATATGAAATGGTTATATCAAATCCAGTGATCAAAATAGTCAGGTGTAAAATGGTGAATCCTGCCACATGAGCAAGCGCATGATTGCTTAAACCATAAGGAGTTTTATGACGAGTTCCCGGGGGTAAAGAAGAATGCTTTAGGAGCTGGGGAGGTTCTCTTCATTGATGGGTCTTCGAAGATCGATCAAACTACTGGTGAAAGTCATTCAGGGGCTGCCGTGGTAAGGCACAGAGCCAATGGAGAATTTGAAGTTATGATAAGTGTAAGACTACCGTCTCACTTTTCAGCACGGGTTGCAGAATTAGTGGCACTTATTGTTGCACTTGAAAAACATGCAGAGCAGGAAGTAACAGTGTACAGTGACTCCCCTATGTGGCGTCAACTGTGCTGTAACGCTCACCTAACTCCCACGGGGGCGCTGGCCTGGTTTGCGCTGCTGTGACCTCGTCTAAGGTGATGCACAGGGTTCGGAAGACGGACTGGACCGGGCCCCAGATCTGGCTTGTCTGACTCACAGAAGTATCCTTCTGTAGATGAGAAAAGGGGGTTAACTGTCTGCGGGGTAATGCAATCGGCCTCCCACTTACCCCTCTCACCCTCCTCAAAACCCTTCTGTGCTTCCCCGTAGCGTCTCACCTTAGGGTCTGGAAGGACGAGCTCTCCATCCTGCTTCTGATGCAGGGGCGCATTGGTATCCAGTTACGTCACTGGATTTTCGGATGGGTGAGAACCAAACTTGCTTGGCTTCCAGGTAAGTTTTTCTATAAGTGGTTCCCCTTGTGTCCATGCATTAATGTTCTAATGCTAGTGTCTTTTTCCCCATAGGGGCCGGGGTACGGAATGCCGGGGAACAGGCACCGACCCGAGGTGAGCGGTGAAATCCTTGTGGAAATCAGGTAAGTCTTTAATGAGTGTTTTGGTAATGTCTTTTCATTCACTCATTAACGCTGATGTCTTTTTCCCCTTAGGGGCCGGGGTCCGAAAATGCATGGATGCGGCGCGGACCCGAAATGAAAAGGGAATGACCCAACAGGTAAGTCTTGACATGGAGTTTTAGCTTCCCTTTTCCCTTCTTTCTCTCACCTTTGTTCTTGTCTTTTTCTCCATAGGCGCGGGGGCGCGACTGCGAATCTGGATGGTCGCTGCTGAACATGGAGGCGCCCTGTAAAGGTGAGTAGAATGTGGCGCTGCAGCGATCAATGCGATGTGCTTTTAAAAATAAATGTCTTCCTTTTCAGGATTGTCAGCGAAATGTCTCTGGGATGCAGATTTAGCAGGTGAGGCCTTTTCCTTCTTCTGTTCTCTTGTTCCCTTCCTTTGCAGGTGATTCAGGATGCTGGCAGGTGTGGCAGAAGTCAAGATGCAGGAGCAGACACACTGAGCGTCCAGCTGCTAGATGCAGAACAACGCGAAGCACGTGTGGCTGATCGGGTGTGGTTTAAATAGCCTTGGAAGAAGTTCCTAGAATGTGTCCTTCCTCCAATCAGGTATGCATCCTTCCCCGACCACGCCCGGTGGTAAATGAGTCCCACAGGTAAAGTAGTTCCTTTCAGGCCTCAAGGAGGCCGGGGTTCTGCAGCATGGTCTGCATCAGGTAAGTGCACCCAAAAACGTTCATAATGAGCCTGGCGCCTATAGCGCCAGGACTGACGTTTTCTATGAGCCTGGCACCATAGGCGCCAGGATGCTGTCCAAAGGGCCCCTATAAGGGGTTGCTGGGACCTTCCCCGGGGACTTGATGTCCGCTTTCGGGGACGCAGGGCCTGAGCCGGCTCCCCGGGAGCAGGCATCGTGACAGCACTCCCCCCCAAGGCCCCTCCCAAGGTTGTTCCCTCCGGGGGTTTTGGTTTGTTTGGGAAGAGTCGGTGGAATTTCCTGACTAATCGAGGTGCATGCACATGGTCACTGCGTTCCCACGACCTCTCCTGAGGTCCATACCCTTCCAATCAATTAGGTAGAAAAGCTTTGACCTAAACATTTTTGAATCTAAAATGTTCTTCACTTCGAATTCGGGTTCCCCATCTATTTGAATAGGTTCTGGAGGTTTGAGTAGTCGGGTTCCGGGGACCACTGGTTTCAGAAGTGACACATGAAAAACAGGGTGAATTCGCATATTAGCTGGTAAATCTAGTTTAACCGCTACTGGGTTAATTATTGCCGTAATAGAATAAGGTCCCAGATATTTTGGGTTAAAAGTTCAAGGCACTTTGAGCGGTAAATGTCTGGTAGCTAACCACACTTGATCCCCAATCTGATACGGAGGAGCTTCACTCCGATGTAGGTCAGCATTCTCCTTGTATTTTCTCTTGGCTTGTTGTAAATGCGTGGTTGCCTCTTTGAAGGCTCGGGTAATGGTAGAATGCAGATGTTCTACTGCGGGCACTCCGAGGTTCTGAGGTGAGTCGAGGTTTTAGGTTCGAGGGTGATGTCCAAACAAGGTATAAAAAGGACTATGGCCAGTTCCAGAGTGTACCGAATTATTATATGCGTATTCGGCTATCCAAAGAATGGCTTTCCAGTTGCTTTCAGATTGCTGTAACATACACCGTAAGTACTGCTCAAGGGTCTGATTTGTCCTCTCGGTATGACCATCGGTCTGAGGGTGGTGACTGGTCGATAATCTTACGTCGATTTGTGCCATTTGACAACATTTGCGCCAGAAGTGGGAAATTAATTGGCTTCCCCGGTCAGAGATTAGTATAGATAGGAATCCATGTAGCCGAACAATATTTTCGAGGAATTCTTTGGCTAGGACAGAAGCTGAAGGTAAACCTTTCAAAGGAATGAAGTGGGCCATTTTGGAAAACAAATCCACAATTACCAGAATGGTATTGTATCCCGAACAAGGAGGCAAGTCCGTAATAAAATCCATTGATAAGGTGTGCCAGGGTGCTGGCGGTATGTCTAGAGGTTGAAGGAGACCGGCTGGTCTTTTCTTTTGACCTTTATTTTGGGCGCAAACACCACAGGACATCACAAAAGATTTAACAGCTTTTCGCCAAGAGGGCCACCAGAATTGTCGTTTCACCTTTTCCATTGTCTTGGCAATACCGGGGTGTCCCTCTATTAATGTATCATGATAACCTGAAATAACTAGTTCGTGTAAATCCTTGTGCGGCAGGAATAAGCGTCCTTGGTAATAAGGTAAACCATTATCTATGGTAAAGTCTGATCCCTTTTGTATCCAATCCTGTAGGACTGTAGGGTCCAGGAGTTGTTTCACTCTGACTTGAATGTCTTCAAGCGTCTGTAACGAAGTCATGCCTAGAATTCTCTGTTCGGGAATTATGGGTACTGGTTCTGAGTTTGTATCAGATTCTCCCATTCCAATTCGGGATAAGGCGTCTGCTTTGCCGTTCTTGCAGCCAGGTCGATAGGTAATCACGAAATCAAATTCAGCGAAAAACAAAGCCCATCGGAGCTGCCGTGATGACTGAGCCTTGGCGGTTTTCAAATACTGTGAATTCCGGTGATCAGTGATCACCGTGATGGTATGTCGAGCGCCAAGCAGGTAATGCCGCCAGGCTTTAAAAGCGGACTTTATGGCTAACAGTTCTTTGTCAGTGATTGCGTAATTAATCTCTGGTGCCGAGAATTTTCTGGACCAAAATGCTACGGGATGCAGTTGGTTGGTTTCAGGATCTCTTTGAGACAGAACTGCTCCCATGGCTAGGCTGGATGCGTCAGTTTCGA
The DNA here is from genome assembly GCF_040938575.1 of Ambystoma mexicanum. Lineage (NCBI taxonomy): Eukaryota > Metazoa > Chordata > Amphibia > Caudata > Ambystomatidae > Ambystoma > Ambystoma mexicanum. The sequence continues at coordinate 1,055,521,299 of NC_090927.1, read as the reverse complement.
CGACATACGGGAGATCTGGACGTGGGTGTTTCAATATAGGTGCGGAGGTGAACTTAGCTTTTAAATCCTGGAAGGCCTGCTCGGCTTCTTCAGACCATTCAAAACGTTTATTTTTCCTCAAGAGTGCAGTAATGGGTTGTACAATGCGTGAAAATTCCGGGATAAACCTGTGTTAGGCGATCCTCTGCACATCAGGCCTCCCCACATCAGAACACTGCTCACACTCCCCCAACATCTCCTCCTAAGCTTCGAGGCTCAAGGTATTCGGTGAACCCAGAGAACCGAAAACACCGTACCAGCTTTGGTGTACGGGCTCAATTACAACCCTTTCTGCATTGGCAATTGCCTTGGAGAATCTATCGCAGAAGGGGCGGCGTTACGTCTTCACATCGGTCACGTGATACAGTGTGGTGGTCCTCACGTGATCTTGGTGGACGTCACATGACCCAGAGACGTCACATGACCCAGGGACACACAGTATAAAGGTCTGAGAGGCAAAACAATCATTGCTTCTCAGCTGGCTTCAGACCCTGTTTGGCGTTACTACTTGCTCCTTGCTACCTTGATCACGGAACTCTATCTCGGACTCCCTCGGACACCCCTTTGTACCTTTGCTTGGAACTGTTTACCTGTTGCCGGATATTTGGACTGCACCTCGACTTGTTTTTGGATCAACCCTTGGGACCTTGCTGAACTTCTACGCCCGTTCCCTTCTTGGGATTCAAGTCAAGCCCTATCTCCTACAGGTGGCTATCCCTTCTCCCACGCTAACTTGCGGTTCTACCATTCCAGGGACCGCCGCATCTTTTGAGCCTCGAACCTCCCTACTAGGTTACCGGGGTCTCCCTTACACCAGATAGGTAAGACACTTTAGATTCTTTTGTTTACCTGATTGTATTGTGATTGCCTGGTACTTAACCTCATTCCCTCTTGACAGCAGCATCGGTGTTCCAGAGGCTCCGTGGATCTGGGAAGACATCTCTCACCTGTGGCCTCAAGGGTCGCACAGCGGGTTTCTATTAGTTCCCCTGTGCGTCACTTGGGGACGGAGGTCTCATCGGTCTACACGACACTCAAGTCAGAACAAACTGAGAAGCCGTATAGTCGTGTTAGGCGATGCAGGGATCCACGGATGAACCCATAGCTGCTTTAGTTCAGGCAATTACAGTACTAAGGGCAGATATGGCCGCCGCGAACACAGTGATCCATCAAAGGTTGGATTCCATACAGAGCGTTCAGCATTCCCTTCCTGCAGACCCTGAGTTTGGAGATGTTAGCTCCCCCACTACACCCCCTCCCTTGGCTACTTCTACAGTCCCAACTCCGATGATCCTCCCAACTCCTTCCCCCCTGGCTGCTCCTGAACGCTATCAAGGTGATCCCAAGAAATTCAGAACCTTTGTTAATCAGTGCAAGTTACATTTCTTATGCAGACCTTTGGCTTTTCCTACGTCCACTGCTAAGGCCGCCTTCGCCCTCTTCCCATTTAGCCGGAACAGCTGCCGCTTGGGCTAATCCCCTGTTAGAGAATAATAGCCCAGTCCTTTATGACTTTGATTTGTTGGTCCTAGAAATGTCCCGAGTATTCGATACCCGACACAAGGCACAGTCTAGGGATTTGGAGTTGTTGGAATTGACTCAGGGTAAAAGGACTCTGATAGATTACATCACCCAGTTCAATCAGCTAGTTGCGGAAACATCATGGCCAGAAAACAAGCGGGCGGTGGTCTTTTATAGGGGGTTGAGTAACACCATGAAAGATGCTTTAGCAGTGATCCCTTCTATGCCTACTCAGTATCAGGAATTGGTTGATCTCGTCTTGCAGGTAGATGCACGACGATCGGAGCGTAGAGCTGAATTGGGGGCCTCTTCCCCTCCTACTCTTGCTAGTACTCCTGCTTCCAGTACTGAAGAACCTATGCAAGTGGGAGGGTTACGTAGTCCTATTACAACATCTGAGAGGGAACGTAGAAGGGTGGATAATGCATGCTTTTATTGTGGCACCACTGGACATTTCGTGAAAGAGTGTCCTCGACGGCCCAAGAAGAGTCAGGTTTTTCGGATGGCTCGACCTTAGAACCGGAGAACAGGTCGAGTGTTCCGTCATCTTCTCCGGGTACCCCTCTTGCCTTTACTCGTGTTCAACCCATCTCTGTAAAGGCTACTCTATGTCCATCTACAGGCCTTCTTCATGCAGTCAATATCATTATTGATTCAGGTGCCACTGGTAATTACATAGATATTGATTTGGCCCATTCCCTCAACCTACCTTTAGTGGTAAAAACACGACCGGAACATGTCCAAGCCGTAGACGGCTCTGCATTAGTTTCTGGTCCTGTTAGACACCAAACTGCACCCCTCTTGTTGAACGTACAAGAAATACACACAGAAACCTTAAGTTTTGATTTGATCACCACACCTCAATTCGGTATCATACTAGGGATTCCATGGTTACGTGAACATAATCCGCTGATCAATTGGCAGTCAGGCACTGTACTCTTTGAGTCCGAAATCTGTCAGTATTATTGTCTCCCGGTCCATCAAGCCCCTGACACACCTTCTCGGGCCTTGGGAGCCTTAGCTCAACTCACACTGACTGTTGACGATCCAGAGGTTGTGCATTCACATACTGTGGGGGGGTTGGTATCTGGGATTCCGCCAGAGTACAGAGCTTTCGAATCAGTTTTCGATCGGGGCTCGTCCGAGGTACTTCCTCCACATAGAACATATGACTGCCCAATCAAATTGCTTCCTGATTCCACTTTTCCTTCGGGCAGGATCTATTCTTTGTCCCCTTCGGAGGAACTGGCGTTGAAAGAGTATGTACAGAACGCCCTACGTTTAGGACACATCCGCCCCTCCACTTCACCAGCGGCAAGGCCTATCTTCTTTGTACCCAAGAAGGAGGGGGATTTACGTCCTTGTGTGGATTATCGGCGTCTTAACGCTATCACTAAAAAGGATAGATACCCCATCCCGTTAATCACTCCACTTCTAGATCATTTAACACATGCTTCCATTTTCACCAAACTTGACCTACGCGGCGCATACAATTTGGTACGTGTTCGCGAGGGAGACGAGTGGAAAACTGCTTTCTGTACTCGTTATGGCTTGTACGAATATCTAGTCATGCACTTTGGCCTATGTAACGCCCCGGCCACATTCCAACGATTCATGAATGACATATTCAGGGATATTCTGGATGTTTACATGGTTGTGTACTTGGACGACATCTTAATCTTCTCTCGTGATCTTGATGACCATGTAAAGCATGTCCGAGAAGTATTAACCCGTTTAAGAGAACATTCCTTATTTGCCAAACCTGAGAAATGTCAGTTCCATAAAACTACTGTTGAGTTTTTGGGTTTCCACATCACCCCTGGGGCGTTATCCATGAACGAATCTAAGGTCAAAGCAGTATTAGATTGGCCAGTACCTCAAACACTCAAGTCCTTGCAGGCCTTTTTAGGATTCGCCAACTTTTATAGACGTTTCATTTCTTCCTTTTCCACAATTGTAGCCCCGCTCACGGCCCTGACTAGTCCTCAAGTACCATATTAGTGGCAGAGAGAACAGCAGGAGGCTTTTGAGGCTTTGAAAACCGCCTTTACTACCGCACCGGTACTCCAACACCCCAATCCTGAACTTCCGTTCATAGTTGAGGCGGATGCCTCTTCCTTTGCCCTCGGTGCGGTACTGTCACAAACATGTCCTAATACAGGCAAATTACATCCAGTGGCATACCATTCCCGTAAGTTTTCCAGTACTGAGTCTCATTATACCGTTACGGAGAAAGAACTCTTGGCTGTCATGGATGCTTTCCGTGTCTGGCGTCATCATCTTCTGGGGGCTAAACATCCCATCACAGTATACTCAGATCATCGGAATCTACAGGATCTGGCTTCTCTGAAATGCATTAATAGCAGACAGGTCCGATGGCATCTTTTCTTTTCCTCTTTTGATTTTCATATTATGCACCGCCCTGGCACTTCACATGGGAAGGCTGATGCCTTGTCACGTTCCCCGGGGGGGGTCCAGTTGCCTACATTCCCCGACACTGTTCTCGGTAAGAGTCATGTGATTTGTCTTTGTACACCCTCATTGTCACTATTAGACTCGGTCCGATCCTGGACTAGCAATCATTCTGACCAGTTGCGAGAATGGGATCCAGTGTATTCTGATGGATTACCTTTCGTACATGAACGCCTGTTCCTTCCCACACCTGACACACGTAATCTGGCCCTTGAGTGGTCTCATGACGCTCCCTTTAATGCCCATCCCGGACAAGAGCGCACTTTAGATCTTCTCAAGCGTTGGTGTTGGTGGCCTTCTATGAAGCGCGATGTAGAGTGTTATGTCAGATCATGCGCAGTATGTGCTCAGGCTAAACATCAAAGGGGTCAACCGGTTGGGTTGTTGCTTCCGCTTCCGGTACCTCCCAGGCCCTGGCATACATTGACGATGGATTTCGTTACCGATCTCCCCAAGTCGAAAGGCTTTGATTCCATCTGGGTAGTGGTGGACACGTTCACAAAAATGGCCCGTTTTGTTCCTTGTAAAGGCATCCCTTCGGCCCCTGTCTTGGCGGACTTGTTTTTTGAACATGTCTTCATGCTATTCGGCCTCCCTTCGGTCATTATATCCGATCGAGGTTCACAGTTCACCTCTCGGTTTTGGAGATCCCTGACGAAGCTATTGGGCATTGATACCAGGTATTCTTCGGCCTATCATCCTGAGACCGATGGACAGACCGAAAGGACGAATCAATCTATGGAACAGTACCTTCGTTGCCTTATATTGCAACATCAGACCTCTTGGTTGGCCGTTTTACGGCTTGCGGAGTTCGCATATAATAATGCGGCTCATTCAGCCACTGGCTATTCTCCTTTTTACGCCCTCTATGGCCAACATCCCAAGGTCTTGCCGGTCCCTGATGCTTCTAGTTCTGCGAATCCTGCGGCCACGACATGTCTTAGGGATCTTTCGGCTGTACATGCTAGTACCGTGGTTCATCTCACTGAAGCAAAGGCTTCTATGAAGGCCCGTGTGGATGGCAAACGTCGTGCTGCTCCCCCTCTGGTGGTGGGTTCTAGGGTCTGGTTGTCTTCACGTCATCTTCGCCTAGTGGGTTGCCGGAAGTTGCTACCTCGCTTTGTCGGTCCATATGTGGTCTCGCAGGTTGTGAATCCGGTGGCTTTTCGTCTAGTGCTTCCCAGCTCTTGGCGTATCCATCCTGTGTTTCATGTCTCCCTCCTCAAACCTTGTCCTGACTCTGTCCGTCTTCGAACCCCTGTTGCGCCAGTGTCCTTGACCTCTCCTGATGTTTTCGAGGTATCGGCCATTTTGGGCTCCAGATGGTTTAGGGATAGGCTCCAATATCTGGTAGATTGGAAGGGTTACGGCCCGGAGGAGCGTTCATGGGTTTCCGCCTCTGATCTGAACGCCCCTCACTTGGTAGCTCGCTTCCATAAGGATCATCCGTCCTGCCCACGGGGTCGTGGGCCGTTGGGGAGGGGCTATGTTAGGCGATCCTCTGCACATCAGGCCTCCCCACATCAGAACACTGCTCACATTCCCCCAACATCTCCTCCTAAGCTTCGAGGCTCAAGGGATTCGGTGAACCCAGAGAACCGAAAACACCGTACCAGCTTTGGTGTACGGGCTCGATTACAACCCTTTCTGCATTGGCAATTGCCTTGGAGAATCTATCGCAGAAGGGGCGGCGTTACGTCTTCACATCGGTCACGTGATACAGTGTGGCGGTCCTCACGTGATCTTGGTGGACGTCACATGACCCAGAGACGTCACATGACCCAGGGACACACAGTATAAAGGTCTGAGAGACAGAACGATCATTGCTTCTCAGCTGGCTTCAGACCCTGTTTGGCGTTACTACTTGCTCCTTGCTACCTTGATCACGGAACTCTATCTCGGACTCCCTCGGACACCCCTTTGTACCTTTGCTTGGAACTGTTTACCTGTTGCCGGATATTTGGACTGCACCTCGACTTGTTTTTGGATCATCCCTTGGGACCTTGCTGAACTTCTACGCCCTTTCCCTTCTTGGGATTCAAGTCAAGCCCTATCTCCTACAGGTGGCTATCCCTTCTCCCACGCTAACTTGCGGTTCTACCATTCCAGGGACCGCCGCATCTTTTGAGCCTCGAACCTCCCTACTAGGTTACCGGGGTCTCCCTTACACCAGATAGGTAAGACACTTTAGATTCTTTTGTTTACCTGATTGTATTGTGATTGCCTGGTACTTAACCTCATTCCCTCTTGACAGCAGCATCGGTGTTCCAGAGGCTCCGTGGATCTGGGAAGACATCTCTCACCTGTGGCCTCAAGGGTCGCACAGCGGGTTTCTATTAGTTCCCCTGTGCGTCACTTGGGGACGGAGGTCTCATCGGTCTACACGACACTCAAGTCAGAACAACCTGCGATAGAAATTGGCAAAGCCGAGCATGCTTTGAACCCCTTTTACAGAGCTAGGTGATGGCCATTTGAGGATGGCATCCACTTTTCTTGAGTTCATTCGGACTCCTTTGGGTGTCAGGATGAAACCGAGAAACTCAACTTCTGTGGTATGGAAAACACATTTCTCCAGTTTAGCAAATAGTTTGTGTTGGCGCAGTTTTTCCAGAACTGCCCTAACGTGTTTTCTGTGATTAGATTCCGAAGAGGAGTACACTAGAATGTCATCGATATAGACTGCAACACAAACATCGATGAGTTCCCGAAGGACATCATTCATGAAGAATTGGAAGGCAGCAGGCGCATTGCACAACCCGAAAGGCATTACCTGGTATTCGAATAATCCATATTTTGTACGGAAGGCTGTTTTCCATTCGTCGCCTTCTTTTACTCGCACCAGATGATATGCCCCCCGGAGATCTAACTTGGTGTATATGCAAGCGTCCTTCACCTGGTCAAGGAGTTCAGGAATCAGAGGCAGAGGATAGCGGTTTTTAACCGTTATCTGGTTCAATGCGCGGTAATCGATACAAGTTCTAAGGTCGCCTTCTTTTTTAGGCACGAAGAACAAAGCCGAGGATGCCAGGGACTTTGACGGGCGAATAAAACCATTGGCGAGGTATTGATCCAAATATTGTCTCAAATGCAGGTTCTCAGGTTCGGTAAGGGCATAAATCCTGCTACAAGGGAGTTGTGCACCGGGCACCAGATCGATTTGGCAATCGTACGATCGGTGAGGAGGTAACGTGTTGGCCTGTTCCTTTTGGAAGACGTCCTGAAAGTCCTGGTATTCCGGAGGTAATTACATGGAGGCAGAGGTTACAGATGCTAGATTAATCTTCAGGTTTTCTGGGTAGCATGTTTGTGCACAATCCGGGAAGGTCATTCTCTTAGCTCGCCAATCACTTCGAGGATTATGTGTCTCTAACCAAGGAATTCCAAGAATAACCTGAAACTGTGGAGCCTTGATTACATCAAACACAACTGCCTCCCGATGGCCGTCAGGAACAATAAGAGTCACTCCAGTAGTGGAATGTGTTACCGGTCCAGAGGCAATTTCAGTTCCATCGACTGTGGTGATGACATCTTTGCTGGTTTTAGGACGGAGAGGGAGGTTGATCCTAGAGGCCAATTCACGATCCACATAGTTTCCAATAGCCCCACTATCGATGTATGCCTTTATTGCATGCAACCGCTTAGGCTTTTCTGGATCTACGAGAACCATTGGCACAATGAAATGCGAGGTCTGAGAGTGAGTTTTCAAGCTCGGCAAGCGGACCCCTACGTTTGTCGGGCTGAGTCGTTTCCCGAAACAGAGTCTTCATGGTTTTTATCAGCGGCTCCTACCGCTTTTCGGGGCGGTTTTGCCGGGCAATCTCGTAGAAAGTGTCTAGAGTTCCCACAATAAAGACATAATTTTAACTGCCGCCTCCTTTCAAGTTCCTTTTGAGTTAAGGGTTCTTTAACCCCTCCAATTTGCATAGGCTTAGAGACATCAACTCCCTTGGGGTTAGCGTGGGTCTTGACCAACACCCGGGTCTCAAACCTGGACCGATCTGTTTTTCTGTTTTGAAGTCTGTGATCCAATTGGACCACTAAGTCTATATATTCTGTGCATTCTTGGGGTGGATTTACAACTTGGGCCAAGACATCTTTAAGTTCTCCGCGTAGACCTCGATAAAATAACATGACTCTTTTATCCTCTGGCCAGCCCGTTTCCACAATTAGTCTATTGAAGGTTGCAATATAGGATAGGAGGTCCTGATTGCCCTGTCGCAGGGATAGAAGTTCGTCATCCAGAGCCTGCCCCTGAGAGTGTCGAGCAAATAACCTTTCCATGCTTGCTTGAAATCCTTGAAAATCACGGAGAATCGGGTCATCTTGAGTAACCAGTACAACTGACCAATCGGCAGCGCAGCCGCTGAGATATGACAATACAAAGGCTACTTTGGTCTGATCATTAGGGAAGGCCCCAGGTCTGCATAGGAAGTGCAAAAGACACTGATTCATGAATGCGGCGAATCGTTTGGGGTCCCCAGCAAAGCATTCAGGTGGGGCCAGCGGCATGTTTCCAGGTAGATTAATCTGCACAGGGTTACTGGGAACCACAGGAGCGGGGTTCCCTCCGGAACAGGGTAGAGGAGTTTGTCCAGCTTGACCTTGCAAAAGCTGTCTGGCCAGGTCATCATTTCTTTCCTTTGATATTATTAATTCCCTCTTGAGGGCATTAGTCTCTTGACGAGCGGCATGTACTTCGGCCCGTAATTCCCCCAGTAATTGGGCCAACTGATCAGTCTCAGAAGTTTCCATAGCGCCTGGGTGGGAATTTGTAGGAAGGCTTCGCGTTCTGTAACGCTCACCTGACTCCCACGGGGGCACTGGCCTGGTTCGCGCTGCTGTGACCTCGTCTAAGGTGATGCGCAGGGTTCGGAAGACGGACTGGACCGGGCCCCAGATCTGGCTTGTCTGACTCGCAGAAGTATCCTTCTGTAGATGAGAATAGGGGGTTAACTGTCTGCGGGGTAATGCAATCGGCCTCCCACTTACCCCTCTCACCCTCCTCAAAACCCTTCTGTGCTTCCCCGTAACGTCTCACCTTAGGGTCTGGAAGGACAAGCTCTCCATCCTGCTTCTGATGCAGGGGCGCATTGGTATCCAGTTACGTCACTGGATTTTCGGATGGGTGAGAACCAAACTTGCTTGGCTTCCAGGTAAGTTTTTCTATAAGTGGTTCCCCTTGTGTCCATGCATTAATGTTCTAATGCTAGTGTCTTTTTCCCCATAGGGGTCGGGGTACGGAATGCCGGGGAACAGGCACCGACCCGAGGTGAGCGGTGAAATCCTTGTGGAAATCAGGTAAGTCTTTAATGAGTGTTTTGGTAATGTCTTTTCATTCACTCATTAACGCTGATGTCTTTTTCCCCTTAGGGGCCGGGGTCCGAAAATGCCTGGATGCGGCGCGGACCCGAAATGAAAAGGGAATGACCCAACAGGTAAGTCTTGACATGGAGTTTTAGCTTCCCTTTTCCCTTCTTTCTCTCACCTTTGTTCTTGTCTTTTTCTCCATAGGCGCGGGGGCGCAACTGCGAATCCGGATGGTCGCTGCTGAACATGGAGGCGCCCTGTAAAGGTGAGTAGAATGCGGCGCTGCAGCGATCGATGTGATGTGCTTTTAAAAATAAATGTCTTCCTTTTCAGGATTGTCGGCGAAATGTCTCTGGGATGCAGATTTAGCAGGTGAGGCCTTTTCTTTCTTCTGTTCTCTTGTTCCCTTCCTTTGCAGGTGATTCAGGATGCTGGCAGGTGTGGCAGAAGTCAAGATGCAGGAGCAGACATGGTGAGCGTCCAGCTGCTAGATGCAGAACAACGCGAAGCACATGTGGCTAATCGGATGCGGATTAAATAGCCTTGGAAGAAGTTCCTAGAATGTGTCCTTCCTCCAATCAGGTATGTATCCTTGCCCGACCACGCCCGGGTGGTAAATGAGTCCCACAGGTAAAGTAGTTCCTTTCAGGCCTCAAGGAGGCCGGGGTTCTGCAGCATGGTCTGCATCAGGTAAGTGCACCCAAACACTTTCATAATGAGCCTGGCGCCTATAACGCCAGGACTGACGTTTTCTATGAGCCTGGCGCCATAGGCGCCAGGACGCTGTCCAAAGGGCCCCTATAAGGGGTTGCTGGGACCTTCCCTGGGGACTTGATGTCCGCTTTCGGGGACGCAGGGCCTGAGCCGGCTCCCCGGGAGCGGGCATCGTGACATGTGCACACAGTGTTAGCATGCTGGAAAAGGATGAGCTACCTCTGAGCGGACGGACTCCAGTGCAACACGCTGCATTATTGGATACGCTTATTAAAGCACTACAACTCCCAGTAGCCATCACATTAGTTAAGTGCGCAGCACATACTAAGAGAACTGATTTTATTTCTTGCAGAAACCAAGAGGCAAAAAGGGTTGCATATTCACCCAATAATGAGTTTTGACACTCCTTATGTGAAAGAGAAAGTGGTTGTGAATGATGATGGTTGTAAATGAAAGCTTTAATCATTTGTCACAAACGCAGTTAATGGAAGTTCAAGGTGGAGCTCCACAGGAAGAAAAATAACTGTTGACGCAGAGGGGGTGTTCTTTATCCCCTTCTGAAGCATTGTGGTGACAAGATAGCACTGGTAAACCGGTGATGCCTGTAGCCTTGTTATGGGTAGCGTTAGAACAGCGACACTACCCTGCGCATGACACTAGGGAGAGCCTTGCAGCAACCATTGTGGAGGACTCGTTCGTACCGAACCTGTTAGAACATGTGGCTTTTTATGTAGTAAATTGCATCGTATGTCAAATGTTTTCTGCTATACACATGCTGCGAACAGTCAGAGGAGGGATTCCTTGACCGAATGGTCAGTTTCAGCATTTATATATTGACTATGTTGATATGCTGCAGGTCTGGAATGGATATGGTATATGATAGTGCTAGTGTGCCCCTTCTCTAGGTGGATTGAATCTGGTCCATGCACACATCCTGATGCCACTTGCGCTGTGAAGTTTTTAGTCCAAGAAGTATTTCCTAGATGGGGAGTATGTATGTAAGGTGCTGAGATCAGATAATGGCTCCCATTTTGTCAATGAGGTATTCGAGCAAATTAGCATATTACTGAACATTAAGCACATGTTTACTTCTGCTTATAACCCGCAAGTGAACGGACTATGTGAGAGACTCAACGGTCTGCTTAAAGAGAGAATAGCAAAACTGAAATTACACCGAAGAAAGGTTTGGCTGCCTTGCCTGCCCCTTGCATTATATGTATTGAGAAATCAGCCCGGCTCTGAGCACCACCTCACACCCCACAAACTACTTACAGGGAGGTGAATGAGAACACCTCTAACTCCTCCATCGGGGACTAGGAGTGATGCCCAGACAACTGCAGAATTGTTAGGAAATGAGTTACGTGAGTACTTAACACGTATGATGGCTAGTATCGCTGTCATTTCAGATCAAGTCAAGCGGACGGTGTGTCAGTCTCAGAACACAGATAAAGACCATACAGCAACCAGAGTTAAAGAACTATCTTTACCTAAAGTATTTGCTGGAGATAAGGTTTTAATAAGGAATTTTACAAGAAAGTGGCAGGAGCCTAGATTTAGTGGCCCTTTTGCTGTGGAGGCCATTGCTCCGTTAGCAGTCAAAGTCCAAGGGAGACGAGTTTGGATACACCATGGAGATGGGAAAGTCTACGCTGGAGAGACCGACACACCCCCAACCCATTTGGAAGCAAGTCAAGAAGAACAAGTTCAGCATGTGGAGACTAGATCGATGACGGGGAAGAAGGACACAAAGACTATCCAGTAGATAGACAATGGTGTACATTTGGACTGTGGCTACCCTGAAACACTCTTTGTAGTTGCTATAGCAAGGAGTGAGAAAGCTACTGTTCTTGAGCCACAGGAGTTTTTTGACATTGGACTAAGGAATGCTGAAGTGAATGGAAGAATGCCCGATTTAGACTTTCTATTCGACGACTGGAAAAGGGAGCAGTTCCCTGACTTGTTTCTCACTGAGTTTCTCTTTGGTGGGCCACATGGTACTCACCAATGTTTATGTACACAGACTACTTCTTGATGTCTTCATTTTTATACTCGGAGCTTACCCTGCACTTGTTGGGAGGAGCACTGATGTGCGTTAGTTTATCCAAGATCCTAAAAATGGCCCAGCGATTAGACATTTATTGATAGTGATTAGAGAACAGTTTAGACACTTACCTTCACATTTCTTCGAGAGCACGAATGGTCCTATCTAACGACAAAGCCCACAAACAACTTGCCATGATCTTTTACTATTTGCTCCAAGTTCATCCTTATCCTGTTTGTCAAAATACTAACACTAATGTGTTAATGCGAGTGATAAGTAGAGGTCAAAAGCCAAAAAGCCCTCTAACTGATACTTGTAAAAAAAGAGACAACACAGAGTGCGGTATGCTGAATGCAAGATAACCAGTTTATTGCAATAGACTGGGGAAAAAATCAAGATAAAAGCCAAGCTCTCACTCCAGAATTCTCCAATGTTTGAACAGACAACAGGAGTTTATATATTACAAAAGGGTCCCTGTGATGTCACAGTTATGAAAACCTATTGCTCCTGCTCATTGGCTCCCTCTACTAAGCTACATATGGAACCTATACATGCACAACTATGGATTGGACAACCGTTATCTAAGATCCCACCCATATACCTTCCCCTGAAAAAGTGTGTTACTCCTCACATTTGATTTTTGGTATGCCCTGAACTACTTCTGTGCTGAAAAAAGACATGAGCTCATCAGTTTAACAGACGGTCACACTGCCCATGAACTTGCTGCACGCTGACACATTCGCGTAGGTGAGAGTGCGGGAGAGACCAGTGCATCGCCTTATTTTAATTAAATCAAATAGCCCATGTTTACCTCCCATGCCAGGCTCAAGGCCTTGTTTGCAATCCGTAATCGCCATCCTGCTCTTGACAGATTTATGAATAACTATTTCTGTGAGTCATCCTACTCTTACCCTGTTAAGATTTCATTGCAACATTTAATTGTTTTTTCTTTAGCCTCTCCTTGCATCTTCCCTTCGCGCCTAGCTGGGTGCAGAATATATTAATCTGCCACCTCCTTCCAATTCCCCGGGATGTTATAACCTGGAAACGGTTTGATGTGTCCTTGCAACTTGATTTATCTGACAATTGACCGAACACAATAATATCATACTCCGCCATGTGCACTTCCTCCAACAGCTCGGCATTGCCATTCCTTTGGCTTAGTCACTGTCAAGCTGGCTACAGTATTTTCACTGATTTGTTCAGGCGTGTTCAACTGGGCTTTTCTTAAAGTGCAAGGTTGAATTTCTCTGCTGGTGCAATTTTTAAAATGGTATTTTGTCACATTTATGTTTCTTCTGCAACACACATTAGCTCTGCATTTATTTGCTGCCTACCAGCCTGGTGTATGTCTGGCACATGACATTTCTCCATATGGGTACGCTGCACCATGACCCTATCTATAAAAAGTCTGCCCTACTAGTGTTGTGAGTCCCTATGTTGGTACACGCTTTCCTGCCACCTAGTCTATTCTATTTAAAAGGACACACTAATTGTGCAGGCTATTGCCTCCTCTGTCCGTACTTGTGTAGCAAAGTTAACTATTCTTTGTGCCAGCTGCATTTCCAGGGGGATTTAAAGTGCAGTTTCAAATGTGTTCTTTCTGATTTTGTAATTCCGTGTTTTCTGGGGAAGACAAGTGGGCACCTGCTTTCTAGCCAACAATTGCCCCCCATGGACAGCCACACTTTGGTGACCCCCTCATGTTACCTCCTTCTGCTACGTATTCTGCTGCACTGCATGTCATAGGCCAGCATCACCACTGTTGTCACATTTCAGCCAGTCCTCATTGTAGTTATGTGTATCTTTTGGGCATGTAAACAATGCTCCAGGTTGTCTAACTGGCGGCCCCAATGGCTACATGGGACAGTAAACCTCCCCATCAGTTTCAGTGTACTAATGTACGGTGTCAGGCACATTAACCATTACTGTCATTTGGAGTGCCTTCTTTCCAGTCTTTTAACATTGGCTTATTGCTATTCTCAAGATGCAAAAAGCCATTAGGACCAGTATCAAAATTTCCAACATAAATTTGAATGCATCTGTCAGCCATGTAGGCATCCAGCAGAATGGATAACTGAACCAGCTATCGTCGTCAATGCCATTTACTTCCGTCATCATTTTATCATGCAGCTACTTCAAGGAGTATATGGCCTCTGTCAAGGTTCCATTCTCCTCATCATGTGCGGGTACCTATGCCACCCCAGTTGGGTGGAAGCTGCACGTAAGCTCTCGTACTGCAAGCCCAGTAATGGTCTTTAGTACAACTGTGCCAACTTTCATACCTGGCAAATCCATAATGCGCTTGCACCCTTCATTGTCACCAAGCTTTACTGAACCATTATTTCTTAAGCATAATGTTGGTGCTTGTAGTTTGGTTATGGGCAGTGGTCCTGTTTCATCTTCTACTCATGTTAAACATTTTGCAGTTTCTTTCCATTCCTAACGGCACACTCTGTCCGCATTTTTTATCACTTCTATTTGTGCAGTCCATACTGCCTCTGCTTTGCATCCCATTATTCCATCAACCCATCCTCCTGAGGAATATACTTTCACTTTTATTTGTGATTGCTGTCTGTTGGCACAATGAGGTATGAAATTAAATTGGGTATCTCTACACCTTAATATTTGGTGATCCACTACTTCAACATCTCCTCCCTTTGGACCTGATAATATGTACTTCAGTACCTTACTTTTCATTCTTATACTCTCCATCATATGTGCTTCTTTTACATAGTTGTCTACGTATGGGAATTCTGATCCTGTAACATATGTTATCATGGCCTATTGTCCCTGAAATTGTCCTCTAGCCTGGCATCCTGCGAGATGTACCAAGCAGTGTGCTCTGTACTCAGGTACTTCTTGAAGTATAAATGCTCGAGAGGCTGTCATGGCAAAGGGGATAAGTGAGCAAACAACATAGCTTTGCCTTGATTTCTCTTTCTCGCCACCTTCTCCATTGACCTATACCATGAGTTTCGTTCAATATTTATGGAATTATCAAAATACCGTCTCATGAAATACTCATTTGTAATGTTTCTCCTAGCCCTTACTGTCTCTACGACTGGGCGTAGTACCATTTCCTGCTCTAACTGTAAATCATTTTTTTTGTAACTTCTTCACTAACAGTATGCCATAGGGACACATTCACCTCATCATAATCAATTTAAATGTAATGTGAGATAAAATAAGCAATAAAACAACAAATGAGAAAGGAAAATAGAAGTACTGCAATAGCCATGATGTCAATTGTTTGTAGATGTGTCCTGGGGCGTATTGATCAGGGTGTTATAAAAATATCAGGAATATAAGTATATGAAAACATTGATACCGTTTGCTTAGCACCGGGCAATAGTCAATATTTTTTCAACTGAGTGAGGCGAGCTGTAAATACTGGGTTTAAACATTTGTTGCATCCAGTGACAATAATAAAATATTTGATTGATGATTTTCAAACCACTTTCACTATTATGTGGTTCATTGAAAAATTTAAAATATAAAAATAGTGCTGTTAAAAATATAAAAATATAAAAAATGTGGAAAATAGAAATAGTCCCAATAAAAAATGTGAAGATAAAAAAGTAGGAAAACAGTCCATTGTAGATATATGCTCTTGTGTAACATAGTATAAAAAATGGTCCCAATAAAATGTAGATAGGAAAGTAGAGAAGATTGTCTGTTAAAGATGACTGTCCTTGTGAAAAATAGTATACAATAGTCCCAATACAATGTTAAGATAGGAAGGTAGAGAAAATGATCTGTTATAAATGGTTGTCCTTGTGAAAGATAGTCCTCAGCAGCAGAAACATGTTAGCATTAGTGTTGCTCAAGTGGTGCGATGTCATTTATCAACTTTGCTCTATTTTGCACTTGAGCGCTTGTCCTGCGTCTGTTTTTGTTCTCTTCTCCATCGGGATCCTGGTAGCTGGGTAGGGAGGCATAACTCTTTTATTGTCTTTATGTTGGTTATGTTGGCCCACAGAAAAAATAAATAAAATTTTAAAAAACGTTGACAACTGCAGTGGTATTCTATTTCGTCTTTTTATGTGCCTTTTGTGATAGCTCCCTGCCGTTCCTTTGCTGTCAAACACTGAAAAAGAGATGTCTTTTTTCCAGATCTCATCAATATCACAGAGATAAAGATTAAATAATATCGCTGTGAAATTACAGCCTTGTTTAAGGCCTAAATAGGTACTGATGGGTTCGGTGACAGCACCACCTTTCGTAATTCTAATTCTATAGGATGTGTTAGAGTGAAATTTTGCAATCCAGTAGATAAGGTAGTCAGGAATGCCTAAGTGGGCCATTTTAGCCCATAGTAAGTTTCGAATCACAGTATCGAATGCAGAGGTCATTTCTATAGGTTCTAAATATATAGAACTGAGTTGTTTGGCCTTTGTACCGGCTAATAAATGAGCCATTATTGTTGCATTAAGGGTAGTTGACATGTATTTTCTAAAGCCCATTTGATATTTAGAATACATTTTTGTTGTAGCAAGAAACACTTCAAGGTTGGCAATTACAAGAATAGAAAATATTTTGGCCGCAGCATCCGTTAAAGAAATAGGTTTAATTTTCCAGATTTGAAGGGTCACCTTTTTTAAAAATTGGAATAAGGATAGAAGTCAACCATGTCTCTGGAAGTGTTGCTGAATTCAGTATGTAATCAAATTTAATTTTTAAGATAGCAGCCCAAAAATACTTATCTGCTTTATATACACATGATGGTATAAGATCTAGACCCGGAGCCCGTGAATTAGAAAGTTTGTTTATGGCCCATTCTATATCCGCAGTAGACCAATTAAGTTGACTTAAGGATGATTTAGAAGGACACCCATAGCTATCAGGATAATTATCACACAGTGTAAGAAGACAGCAAAAAAAGCAGTAGGAATGAAGATCATGATCAAAGTTGAATCAGGATTTGGACCCAAGGAATTGACGGATGAAGAGATCAGAAAATATGTAGAGGCCAGCATCTTAGCACCTGAGGGAATGAAGTTCCTGCATCCAAGGAATCACAAGAAATATGTGGGATGATGGATCTACTGTTATCCGAATAAACAGTGCAGCTATATGACCCGGGGTATTGATGAACATATAAAGTCAGCAGGATCCTTGAAGGGAGCAGTACAAATCTGGACCCCAAAGAAGCACTTCTTCAAGAGAGGATACCAAGATGTGGAGACTGGTGAAAGATTGGTCGATGAATCAACCAGGGGGGGGGGGGTGTAGAGGAGCAGTTGAATGACTCTGCAGGAAGTCCCACCACCATCTTGCCTACATGTTGGAAATCGGAAATTGCAACATGCACAAAACCAGTGATTGTGCCTATTCTACGGAGAGTCTTCGAGAAAAGGTATCTATTAAGAAAACCCTATGGGATGTACCCTCGTAGAGATGATAACCTCTTGCAGGAGATCCCAGAAGGAATATGAAGATGAGAGGAAAAGAGGCTGGTGACGTCACAAGAAATGAGTGTGACATACTTAGGAGAATGGTCAAATAGGAAGATGCATACACCATATAAAATCTGATGATGAAGTAAAGCCTGTGAGGCTTTTGGATTGCAACTACTGAGGCTACCTTTTAGACATTAATAAATCTGTATAACGCTTACGAGGCGCAGGAGTTATTTCAATGGCCTCCCATACGCAACACTGATTACTTGCACATGTAGCTCTCGGTACTCTACTCTCTGCCAATTTTAAAGTTTTAATGCATGCATGCTTGACATATTTTGCCATATTTTGGATTGCACACCCCATATGCCATCCACATGCCATTACCTGACATACAGGCATAATTTTTATGTAGCACTTATTCTTGGGATGTCCATACTGAATACCTTTAGCCCATGGAGGCTTGTTTAAGAATCGATTATGTCTGTTTGATTTACAATCATGTTTTATGACATAACGTGATCCCACATTAGGTCCTTTTGAAATCCCTCTTCTTTTCACATTCTCTCCTCAGGGGTCAGTTCATTCCAACTTACCTTTTTTGGTCCTGAGTAAGGCGGACGTTTATCTTCACCGCCGAAACGTAATTATCCTTGGTTCCGATTGAGACACACAAAAGTTGTGCGCTGACTGGAATTTGCACCAGCGCCATACGTAGAACCCGAATCGACCTAACCCAGTTGAGACTTTTTCAACACACACCACTGTTTCAGACCAACGCATCAGTTTCAGACTGTTGAATTGGATGCAACAGGGCAGTATATGTTGTGTGTTGTCTTCTAGCCTCACAGACTTTGCAATGTGCTTCATGCTGTGTATATAAACGTTTATGGTCATAATGTCCTATTAACAACAAGATGTGAAGACTATGTGATACACTCCTTTGTATTCAAACATTTCTCTTGAATGCTGTTACATATTGCTTAGAATTTAGATGCTATAGGCATCTTTTTCTTCTTTCTATTTGTCTTTTTGTTTGATTTAGTCCTGTATTGAAATGTGCTTCATTCCTGTGTTTACATCTATATTCATAAATAAATGTGAAACTTACACAAGTGCTAGGGTTCAGCGCAAAGAGCTTATCAACAGGTTGACACTACATAATGTGTAAATAATTAGCACAGTGTATGCAGCTCCCCTTGAGACATTTACAGTGACTTAATCCACTGTGATATCAGATGTGTGTTTCTGTCGGGATACCTCACTTTACCTTTAGTTCTATATACCCCAGTCCCTGACAGAGTAGGGGCCTTCCCTCTCGTTTTGGAAAGTAAATAATTGAGCAAACATTCATACGCAGAATGAAGATTGCACGTGTGAAGAACACTGCAGAAAATACAAGCTGTTTTATGATGGTACAGATGCAGTAACGCAAGTAGACTAAGTGATCATAAAGGCTAGCTATACATAGTGAATAGACTACAGGTGGTGCAGCCATTATATAGAATTCTGGACATCGGTGTCACATATTTAGTAAGCTCAGACCCATGAAGAAAGTCCTGGAATAGCTGTCTGGCTTGGTGTCAAAGGATGGAGCAGCCAAGAACTGATTATCTATCCTTGAAGAACAGGGAACGTGAGAAGCTAAATCAGCCCTTGTTAAGGTGCAAGAAAGAACAGCATGAGTGCCAAGTGTATTAATTCAAGACAATTAAATGCTGCAAAACAGGCCGAAAGACGGTCTCATGTTACGTGAGTCCAGGATGGAAAAAGGAGTTGGGTGTACCGACCAAAACTGCGATAAGAGTGTGCCTATACTCCCTTTTATTCTCAGGAGCGGTGATATTTTGCAAATACAAGTTCAAGACAATCTGAATGGCAGAAGGCATGAGTGATGAGAGATGTTGGGCTAATTTATGTGGGGAGACATGCTTAAGTCCACCTGCTGGCACCTGGGGTACCAGCTTCGGTGCTGCTATTGAATCGAATGTTCCAGTACGGTGGCACGCTTGCAGTAGGGTGCAAGCGTGCCAACCAATTGTAGAAGGCCATATAACGAAGGGCCTTATAGTTTGATATCCAATGATGTGCTGTGTATCGAGTAACTGACGAAGATGACTTACACTAGGGCAGGGCATAAATTGTCCACCTGACTGTAGAGACCCAATCACAACCCAATCCCTTAAAGAAAGTATACTTAGATGTTCCTCTTAAACCAATCACAATCTCCCTAAGGTTTTCTTAGTTTGCCACGTAGTATAACGTCATGTATGACACATTTTTGTTATATAGATGTGTTTTTTATGCAAAATGATTGAGAGCACAATCGAATGTCTGTTGATGTCTGTTGTAACTCCCTGTTTTAGACAATTGAAAATGAAACAGTCGGAGGAGACATTTTGCCAACTTCCTGAGTCGGTCTGGTTATTTGGTGTAAGGGTTATTCTGCATCCCCATCCTTGTATGACGTGTTACTGATTAAAAGGCCCCCGAGGGGTCAAATTGAAGACAAACTTCCACCCTCCCGCCCATCTCCCAATGTATATGAACACAAAGTAAGAAGAAAAACGAAAATAAATTCGGAGACATCATTGCACAAAATTCTGCAATACACAATCACAAGCAGATTTCACTACCCGCCCCCTCCACCCAACAACCTGACCTTTGGGGAAGACATGGTGATCACACACTTCTAGGAGAGAGTAACCCCCACACACACACAGGATAACACCCCTCCAACACAGAAGTAATAACTAGAGTAGCACAATGCTCAGAAATGTGCAAATCTTAGCACGGACCAACTTAGAGCTAGGAAGTAGGGTAGGAGAAGACACTAAAGATCCTTTATTCTTCTGCTTATGATTGTAAACTAGGTCCACGCTCACTGTATAATAATAATAATAATAATACATTTTTTGGCTGGAGAAAAAACTTGAGTGCAAAGTACATTAGATAAACGCTGCAGCAGAAGGTGCATCAGTGCGAAGAATATCATCTTTTATCTCCTATAAAAGTTACTGATCAAATCGTCCAGAGGGGCTCATATGCATTTCAGCATTGGCAAGTCGCATGCATCAGAACCCAAAGATCGATACCCCACATTTCCTCTTTAATCTCTGTACAGGCCTGTATGGGGAACTACTCACCAACCCTAATATGAGAGCCACAAATATGCAAATGACCCTCAAATGTACCTAAAAATCACCTGTTGCTGAGATCCTTTGACTCTAGTGGCTCTACCTCGCTAATTATTGGGTGCTGAGTTTATGCAACAAACTCAACCGAACTAAGACTGAACTCATCCTCCTCGGTAAAGTGGTCAATTAAGCTCAAATCCAGGCTTGGTTAGGAAAAATGCAACTAAATGGCTCCAATGGACCCTTGTACCTTGCGCAAAACCACTCACCTTGGATACTGGCAACACTTTCTCAAGCATATCTCACATCACAAACTGCATGACTGCAAACCTCTTCTTACCGCCATCGCCAGCCTGTGGGCAACAGAAAATGCTGCTTCCCCAACGTGAATAGAGCAAGGTAAGCCCTGGCAGGCATTGTGGGCCATAAGCACTCGAAGTAACAGCATCATTGGCGATGATCAATATCCAAATGCTGCAACTGTATGAGACAAAAGAAAATGTTTGAGTCCACATGTGTGGAGGCCTTGCTGCATCAGTCGATATTGTGCACATGTGTGTACTTTCTGCAATATAACCTTGTTGTGCTTTGCTTGGCTGAGCATGGCCTTTACTTCCAGCATGGCTGCTGCTTTTTCGTTGCACTGGAGTGCCTCATCTGCTCCCCCTGTCCCGCAGTGATTGGCCAGCTGCTCTTACATTACAGCCCATCACATTAACCGGCAGGCAAATGCCAGCACCCACTCAAGGCCCACAACTAAGGCCCTGTCTGTGCCTGTACGGGCCGAGGATGGCCCCTACACAAATTATGACTTAGCCTCCAGACTAGTTACTGCTCCCACATGTGTACCTTTGATCCTTGGACATTGACACTTCGTGCTGATCTGCAAATGAGTGATGGTACAGCTTTTCCATTGCCACCTCCACCAATCTTTCTGATCAATTCACTAAATAGAACTTAGGTATGTCTACCTTTACATCTGTGCACCTCTAGCATTGCATTTGTGCCTCCTTTTTAAAAAAAATCGAATTTAGATGTGTGTACTTTTACATCTGTGCACCTCTTGTCTCCTAATATTCAATTTAATTTCAGGATTGCATTTATGCCTTTGTAACTAATTCTACTAGGCCTCCTGGTAAATGTAGCTAGAACTGTGTTGTGCAGCCACTCTGTTTTCACTCCTCTACTCACCTCTGCCACCCCTAGGGTGCTCTCCATCTCACCTATCTTCTCTAACTGCTACACTATCATCTATCCCCCCTCTCTATTATGTTATGTTATGTTATTTTGCATTTATATAGCGCCTTATATACCATTGGTATGGTCTGAAGGCGCTGGTAGGTTGAACACCCTTGGGAACCGAAGTTCAGATCAGTAGAGAGAGTCAAAAGGTGCGTGTGGGCACTGGGTATGTGTGCAGCTCATGCGGTAATCGTGTAATAGCTGCTTCTTAGCGGTAGGTGTGGTGGTTGAGAGGTCAGGAGAATGATTTCGTTCTGGCAGGAATTATCCAGAACGGATGTGGCTGCATTAGGCCTGAGGAGAGGAGAACGCCTGGCTGGGGGGTGTGATGCCAGCAGCGTTTACTTAGAATGATGTGGAGTGAGCGGCGGATGTTGGTATGAGAACAGTTATACCGAATGGTGTCATAGTATCTCTGTGTTCTAGTTGAGTGATGATGTAAGGAGAGAGTAAGCGTGGCGGTGTGATATGATGGGTAATATGCTCTTTCAAATGTTCTCTGCATTCCACACCATACTATATACGTCACGCAATTCTATGCGCTCCAGTCTGTTCAATGCATTCCTATCCACTCGATGCACCCCACTCTGGTCAATGCACTGGTCCCCTCCAGGTACTCATGCATTCCGGCCCGCCCCACGCGCTCTATTCCGCCCGTGCGTTCCAGTGCACCCCGCGCGTTCCCATCCGCCCCACGCATTCCAGTCCGCCCCGCGCGTTCCAGTCGGCCCCACGCATGCACTATTGATCGTCCACTCTTGCCTTTGCATGCATTCTTGTCTGCCCCACGCATGCACTCTTGTCTGCCCCACGCATGCACTCTTGTCTGCCCCACGCATGCACTCTTGTCTGCCCCACGCAAGCACTCTTGACTGCCCCACGCAAGCACTCTTGACTGCCCCACGCAAGCACTCTTGACTGCCCCATGCTCTACGCATTCAGCAGCTCTACATACTCATCCATTCTACGCACTCATCAGTACTGGATGCAATCTGTGCGCGTTCATTCTACGTACTCGTCCACTCCACGCAACGCGTCCGTTCACTCTGGGCACTTGTTCACTCCAGGCACTCGTTCGCTCCAGGTACTCATCTGCTTTATGCTCGACCGCGTACGATGCATTCACCTGTTTTACGCACTCACCCCCACTAAGCACTCATCCCCTCTGCGCACTCAATCCCTCTGTGCACTCAATCCCTCTGCACACTCAATCCCTCTGCGCACTCGTCCCCTCTGCGCACTCGTCCCCTCTGCGCACTCATCCCCTCTGCGCACTCGTCCCCTCTACGCACTCGTCCCCTCTATGCACTCATCCCCTCTACGCACCAGTCCCCCTGTGCACTCGTCTCCTCTACGCACTCGTCCACTCTACGCACTCGTCCATTCTACACACTTGTCCACCCTACGCACTCATCCCCTCTACGCACTCATCCCCTCTATGCACTCATCCGCTCCACGCACTCATCCACTCCACGCACTCATCCCCTCTCCGTACTCATCTGCTTAAAGCACTGGTGGTTTTCACGCAATCAACAGCAATATCTTCTATATATTCATCTCTATGCTCATCTGTTCTATACCTTCATATGTTCTGTACACTCATCCTCTCCATATATTCATACGTTCGATACACTCATCCGCTCCATACACTCATCCGCTCCATACACTCATCTGCTCCATACACTCAGGCGCTCCATACACTCATGCGCTCCATACATTCATGCGCTCCATACACTCATCCGTTCTATACATTCGCCAGGTCTGTACATTCATCTGCTCCGGCGATCTACAGACTCTCCGCACTTCCGTATTCATCCGTTATCTACACTCATCTGCTCCACATACTCGTCTGTTCTACACACTCATCCGGTTTATGCTCATCTGTTCTGTACGTTCATCTGGTTTACGCATTCCTGCGTTCTACTCGCTTCTCTGTATTTATGCACTCATCCGCACTACACGCTCGTCCGCTCTAAACACCCAGCCGCTCTACACTCTCATCCGCTAATCATGTTCATCCATTTTATACACTCATCCGATCTACATATTCATTTGATTTCCACACTCATTCGAACTATATAATTATCTGTTCTTCCACTCATGCATTCCTCTACTCAGCGCATTCATCTGTTCTACCTGCTTCATCCATTTGAACTATTTCATCCACGCCATTCACTTCGTTCATTCCTCATGCATTTTGTCCATTTCAGGAGTTTAAATATCGTTAATGTTTCCGTATGATTTACTTCTTATTAACCATTTCACTGCTTTGATCTAATTTATTAGTTCAATTCTGTTTGTCCTTCTAGTTTATATTAGGGGTTATTAGCTGTCAATTTCTTGCATCAGGTAGTTTGCTGGATCGGAGTCATTGAGTTGCTGTTAGTCTGCCTGGGTTAGTTTGGTACGGGTTGGTTTTAGGGGAAGAGCCAGGTTTTCAGCAGTTTTCGGAAAGACGTTAAATCCTCAGTTAGGCGGATGTGGGGTGGGAGAGAGTTCCATAGCGTGGGGGCCAAGGCGGAAAATGATGAACCGCCTAACCTGACTGAGTTTGTCTTTGGTATGACTAGGAGGCCGGCTGAGCTTGATCTTACGAATTCATGATTCTCATGAAGTCTGGTTAAAATAGCACAAAAAAGAGAACTTGAGTGCAAACCCTGGCCTTTCCATCACAGACACATATGTCACTGCTTCCTCCAGAGAGGTTTTCACTGATATCCTCTTCTCTGTCCACTCTCCAGATCCATGGACCTTATCTCATTTCTACTTTCTCTCTTCCACATCCTCTCCCATTAGCGTTGGCACCAAGTGGGAAGTCCTCTTGGCTGGCTTCTCATCTTCACGTTGCTTCATTAATGTCTATCACACAGGCACTATCCTGTTTCAGGGTCCTCAACCCAGCCTCCTTCTCTTTGACCAGGTCCTGCCTTTTCTCATTAACTTCCTTCCTTCTCCTGCATCCCCCCCTAGTACTCTCTCTATCCCTCCTCTGACTGGTGTGCCACGCCCCTGTGCCCCACCTCAGAAAACCTTCAAAGGTAGAGACCTCATCCACATGGTGACTCTTAATGCCTGCTCAGCCAATAAGCACTCCGCTGACATCTGCCTCCTTCTTGAAGACATTGACCTCGACATTCTCGCTCTTACCGAGACATGGTTGAATGCCAGCTCAGTCAATGCTTTTGACTCCCTCCTCCTTGACGGCTTCAAGATCATCTCCAAGCCTTGACCTCACTGCACTGGCGGGTTGCCTTAATCTTCCCTGAGTGTGTTTCTGCTTACATCTTACCCACTCCGCTCAACTCTTCCTTTGAGAGCCTGGTTTGCAAGATGGTTATCTCTCCCATCTCCTCCCTGACCAATGCTACCATTTAATAGCGTACTGGCGCTGTTTCTCTCTGAATGTGATTATTTCAGTTCTTTCTTACTTTCTTCCACCTCCAACCTCCTACTTCTGGGTCATTTCAACATCCAACTGGACTCCCCTGGCTCAGCATCCACTCTCTTCACTGACCTGTGCACCTCTCTTTCCCTCTCCATTCTCCCCTCTGGTCCAACCCACTCAGCTGGAAACACTCTGGACACCCTCATACACTCTGACCTCTCTCTCTCCTCCTCACTAGTCACCCCTCTCTCCTGGTCAGACCATTCTCACCTCTCCTCCAAGCTGGGTGCCTTTGGCCCTCTGACCGCACCTCCAAAAGCCCTGCCAACCTTGTTCACTAACATTCCCCTGATGAAACGAGTGTCAGCTGCTGCCTTTGCTTCCACCTTCATTCCCCTAACCCTCCGACCTCATTTTGTACCACTGACTCTGCTCTCAGCAACCTCCACTTGTCCATCACCAATACCCTTGACATACTTGCCCCAGTGCTGAGGGTCCACCTGAAACCTAACTCTAAGCGTAACACCTGGCACGACTCTGAAATTGGGGCCCTGAAACGAAAGTGCAGGGCAGCAGAATGGAAGTGGCAAACATAAGGCTCATCCTCTGACAAACTGGCCTGCTGCCTGCTCCAAAGACAATACAGACTCTATATCCATGCCAAGAAAAGAGCCCACATACAGGCACAGGTTTCAGGTACATCCAACAAACTGGCTGAACTTTTCAAGATCTGCAGGGAATTAGCCCACCCTTCCGCATTCTCCTTCTGCCCTTCTCATTCCCAGGCCCTCTGCAACGCACTGGCCACTCACTTCACCACCAAAAGCCAGGACATCCTGAACACCCTTGTTACCCAACCTCCCAAACATTCCCACATCTCCTTGCCTCCCTTTGACCCTCACCCTCCTCTTTCCTCCTTCTCCTTCTCCCCTGTCACACCTGAAGAAGTTATCAGAGTTGTCCGCTCTATGAAGGTCTCTTCTAAACTGGTTTTCCCTTGCTCATCCAGAACCATCAAGGATAGCATTGGCTCTCTTGCCCCTGCACTCTCTGATTTCTGCAATAATTATTTTGCCACTGGTTCTTTCCCATCCTCCCTTAAGCACTCCTGTGTGTGCCCCTCCCGAAAAAACCTTCAGCAGACCCTACCTGCCCTGCCAGCTACCACCCTATTTCCATCACCCCTTTCCTAGGGAAGCTGCTGGAGAAGCTGGCATTGCCCCAACTCAACTTGCACACCGAACTTGGTGGTCTCCACGACCATCAATCTGTATTCTGTGCATCCAGAGGCATGGAAACTGCTCTTCTGAACACCTGTGAAGAACTGCTTGCATCTCTGGACTCCAACTCCCCAGCTTTCCTCATCCTTCTTGATCTCTCCTCTGCCTTTGACACGGTCAACCATTCCATTCTCATACAAAGGCTCCACGATACCCTTGGTATATCGGAATGGGCACTGGACTTGCTGACATCCTTCCTAACTGACTGCTCTTCCCAAGTCATCCTGCGCACCATGTTCTCTCCTTCCTTCGCCACCTGTGGTGTCCCCCAGCATTCTATCCTCTACCCTTGGCTCTTTAACATCTACCTCGCTCAGCTTGCACGCATCATCTCCTCCTTTTCCTCCAGCTTCCAGTGTTATGCAGACAACACATAACTCTTTTTCAAACTTCCTGCTGACCCTCTTGCACCCTCCATCATCCCTGACTGCCTATCTGCCATCCAGTCCTTGTGCACCTCGAACAATCTCTGCCTCAAAGCCTGTAAAACTGAAATCCTTCCCATCTGGACCCCTGCTTCCTCCCTCTTACCTTCACTCTGACCTTCCACATTGGACTCTCTCCCGGGTCCTTCCTCTGAAGCCAAAATAATTGGAGTCATCTTCAACTCCTCTCTCCCCTTCCTCACACTCAGGACATTGCCAAGAAGTCCCACTTTCTGCTCTTCCTTCTCAAGGGAATTCTCCATCTTTTCTCACTTTCCCCCAGAGGCTCAATGTTACCCGAGCCCTGGTTCTCTCTAGGCTTGACTATTGCAACAGCCTCCTCATGAATTTACCTTCGTCCAATCTGTGACCCCTCCAGCTAATCCATAATAGTGCAGAGAGACTTATCCTTGGCCTTAAGCACAGGGACCGCATCTCACCTGCCGTAAAAAGTCTTGACTGGCTCCCGGTTGCTGCTCGGACTAAATTCAAATCCCTCTGCATCATCCACAAGGCTGGCTGGGCCCAGGAACCTCACTATCTTCACCTCTATTTTACTAAATACACTCCCTCTAGACAACTATGTTCCTCTGGCACCAACTCTTTGTGTGTAAAGCATTTCACTAAACAGAGGGTAGGGCGTCGATTGCTTTCCTCACCTGGCTCCTCCTATAGAACAGCCTCCCACTCCCTCTGCGCCTTGAGCAGGACTTTCTTAAATTCTGGAAGCTCCTCAAGACTTTACTCTTTACCTCCTCCTTCCCTTCGTCCTCCTCCCTGCTAATCCCTCAGTTTCTGTGATTGGTGTCCGGGGCTCTTATGCATCCTCAGGGCCCCTGACCTCCCACACCAAATCGCCCCCAGCTTCTGTCTACCTTAAGCACTTGCCTTGGAACACCCTCCGTCCACAAGGTTCACACTTACACCAAACATGGCTCCAAGCCATGTAGCACTCAACATCCAAGCACTTCATATGTGGCTCACCCATGAGCTCCAACTCCCTAGCACTTACCTCCTCTGCCCTCTTCCTTGCTGCACTTGCACGTTCTGAATACTAACAAGTCATAGTAGGCTCATTCCTTTTTTCCCTTCACTGCTTTAAATATTGTGTTTCCAATGTGTTTCACTCCCTTATTCCCTCCCTTCACTCTGTGGGCACTTTGAAACAGTATTTTACTTGCTGTATAAGTGCCTAACAAGCAAACCGTAAATAAATAAATAAAATGACAGCTGCTCTCATGACTTCACAAGATCAAATCTTTCTTCCCCACTATCAACTTTGGGGTCATAGCTCAAAGTCTTAGTCCCCGCCCATATGAACTTGGAACGCCATCCTGACAGGCATCCAAAGATCCACGATAGCCCCTGCGAAAGTCATACACAAGTCAACACCAGGGCATATCACTGGCAGAAAGAAATTCAACCACATCACACTAGTCCTGAGAGAGCTTTGCTAACATCCACTGCAAGCATAATAGCAGGAAGGCGAAGCCCGCTTCCCCTTCAAGGCAATCATATGCAGCACTCCCCTCTAGCTGGCTGAGGATCTCAGGATATAATCAGGTTAGAGAAGACTCCTCCAGGCTCAGCAAGAAAGATATAAACCTGGAAGCAAGCCTTCTGCCGCTACACGCCCAGAAACTTGAACAACCTGCCAACCCACATCAAGCAAACACCGTACCTCCTACTCTTCTCGCACTTGAGCCTCTCTGCCTCTCCCCATTTGAAATCTTTCTTCCCCTTCCACTACTTTTTGTTGTTCACAAGCAAGGCTTGCTCTTTAAGATTCTCTACACATACTGTGCTAGGCTCATTTACTAACAATGGGCTTGGTTCCAGAGGGAGGGTGCTGCAGTAAGTCGCGTTTGCTTATGTGTCTAGAGAAAGTACTTTTGAGAAATGTATGCATGTCCTTATGTGACAAACATATTCAAAGCCTTCTTTAAGAGGAAAATAATGTGCAAGACAACCTGTCAAATTAGCCCATCAAAAAAGAAAATGGCGTGCCTGTTTATAAGCTTTTACAGTAGTCTACCGGCACACAAACAGGTCGCTGCAGATCAAGGACGCAAAGCCTCTCCTAAGTGCTCCTTTCTCTCCTTGTATAATGCATGCAGGGCAGTTTAATTGAAAACAGGATTGTTTCCTCCCTTCTCGCTTGTATGAATCAGCAACACATTATAAAGCAGCCCAGCCACTATTATGATGTGAATGAAAATGGCGGCCACCAGAGGAACAAAATGAAAAGGGGCAACTTTTTAGTAGAAGGTCTCATTTCTTACCAATCTTTATTTTGAAACCATTGTACTGTTCTTATTCCTTCGAACAAAATGTGTTTCATAATTCGCTCCATTTAAACGTTGTAAAAGTCGTGAGAATGCAATAGGAAACGGCCTTGATGTTTTAAATCAATCGAGAAGGCAGTCACTTATCATGACAAGACCCATAATGTCTCTAAAACATGTGGACAAACAGGCAGTCCTTTAATTAAGATGCGGGTTGAGGTCAACCTAAAGGTTATCAGCGCCTCCTTCCATTTGCAGGGACTCTCAAGCCCACCAGTTTACAATCAACATTTGTGGGCTTTGGGAGTTCTTTGAAGATGGGGCTATTAGGTGGTGTTTAAGCACCAACTGTGAGCGGAAACAATTGCATAAATAGGAGTACAGCTATGAGGCAGATCACATGTGAGGAGGGACACACAGATTGTGGGTGTTGTTTGTTTATTTACCTGCCCATGACAAGGCTAATTCAAATGGCCATTCCCACCCACTACCTGTCCCTCATCACACAAAAGACATCCTCCCGGGGTTTCTTTGAGCTAGCTCTATTAAACATCAACATCAAACCTTGGCATACCAGTGTTATTTCTAATCGTTTTGGGGGGATTTAATGGCATGATTGCAGCTGTGAACCTTCCACGGGTGTATTACAAATGTCTTAACCAAGTGTGCCTTCCGCAACTTGATTTATATCTTCACTATGCATTGAAGTCCTGTTTAAACAAACATTGACAAAGCCAACCGTTTTGGCTTGAGTTTCGGTATTACATAGGCATTTGCAAGGCCCTGCTATCATATGCCGAGGTAACAACACCATTATCCAGATGTTGCAATCTTAAGGCCATTTAATACCATTATGACAGTGCCTAGCAAATGATCACCCCATGCCCACACAAAAGCCAAAAACGTTGGCTTTGCCAATGCCCGTTTCATATTGTTGTTGAATAGGTTCAGTGGATCACGTCTTCATCAGCGGCATCTGTGGCACTGCTGCTCGTCAGAGGCATCTGCAGCATTGTTGCTCGTCGCCTTTGTGATATTGTGTAGTCCTGCTGCTCCGACGATAACAGGAGGCAGGTTGTACAATAAGTGTCCTTTATTGAAGAGACTAGGATATCTCCCGGAAGCAGATATATGCAAGCGTGGTTTTCTGTCTCACTATGGTGAGGAACTGTGTGGAAAGAGCCATGTTGGATTTTTGGGTCTTCTTCCCCCTTGCCGGTCCTTTTACACAGAGCGTTTCTCTATCCAATGGCTCTGGAAGTTCGGTTCTGTCCTTGCATACTTTTGCCAAAACACACTTAGCTGACTTTTTGATGTTATTATCTTGCCAGGCCACCATTCCGCTTTTGCAGGCAGTCGAGCTGTTTTCTGTGTCCCTTTCAAAGTGAAGGACTCACCACGGGAGTTTGTTTGTTTGTTTGTTTGTTTGTTTGTTTATTTGATTATGCGCACCAAACCCTTAGGTAGCTGGGCGCAGTAGTACAAGAATTCTCGAAGCTTAGTTACAGTGCCAGTCTCAGGCAGGTAGATACATGTGAATACATCATACAATACAGTGTATAGTACAAGATATAGCTAAATCATAGGTACATGTATAGTAGAACACGGTTAAAACATTGTCTATGCTTAGGTGGGGGAATGCCTGCAGGGTCAGGTGTGTTATTTGCGGTAAGAGGTACTAGATGCAGCACTAGTCCCGGGTAAGTCAGGGGAGAAGCGGCAAAACGGGGGGGAGGGTTAAATGTCGTTGGTACGGAGCCAGTTAAGAGCGTTGTGTCTAAATCTGGCAAATGGTAGGGGGCGTCTGAGGTCAATTGGGAGTGTGTTCCAAGATTGCGCAGCTTTGACTGGGAAACTAGTTCCTCCAGCTGTGGTCAGTTTAAATCTGGGGATTTCGAGCATGAATGAGTTGGCAGATCTCGTGGGTCGGGTCATGATTCTCCCGGAGATTTCTTCTGCTAAGTACGCGGGTGCTAGGTTGTTTAGGCATTTGGATGTGATAGAGATGGTTTTAAGGAGGATTCTGTCTTTTATTTTTAACCAGTGGGTCTCTTTCCTAAATTTATTAATGTGATCTCTAGGTGGGATATTCAGCTCTGCTCTTAAGGCATTGTTTTGCAATCGTTGGAGCTTGTCAGTGACATACTTGTTGGCTCCTGAATACAGAGCGTTGCAATAATCTAGCCTGGACATGATAAGAGCGTTGGCCAAGGTGATGCAGCTAGCGCTAGAGAGGAATGGTCTGGCCACGCTGATTAATTTGCACGTGTGAGGCTGGATGGGCTAGGTGAAACACCTCTTCAATAAAATGTGGCTGTTGTGGCATTTGCTGTGATCCTCGCCTCTGGTCACATTTGCATCTGGTGACGGAAGCCAGCACCAATGTGACAACCAAAAGCACCCCTGAAAAGAATTAATGCTAACCCCATGTTGCACCATGCAAGTGTAGCCATTGAACGATCTCTCTCTGTCTCTCTCTCTGTCTCTCTCTCTCTCTCTCTCTCTCTTTAGCTATAGACTGAATATAACCTTTCACAGTCTGCAAAAGTAAACAGAAGCATTATTCACCAGCAACACAATGTGTGCGCCCATTTGAAAACGGCCCAGCCGAAGAAAATATATTTCCTGTGAAAACCCAGAATGCGTATCAAAAACAGGGAACTGCCATTAAATGGTGTGGGGAGGGCCAACCCCATTTCATATGTGTTGATGAAATGGTACTCAGATTGATACCGTGCACAGCTGGCATTTGCGTGGTCTCCAGGTGCTCTAGCAGGTCTGAAATTTAGAGAGTGAGTGGGTTTGTTAGTGGGAGGAGAGGGAGAGTCATTTTGGTTTGTTGTTGGTAGTTTAAGTTCAGAAATTAATGTGTGTGCTTCTAGGTGGTATGGGTTCGTGGGAATGCAGGTGCTTGAGTCTGTATGGGTGGCCTTGTGTACCCATGGCATGAGGATGCAGTGACAAAGTTGTTTTGTATCGTTGAAGTTATTGGAAATGTGTAGAGTTCTGCTATATTGTGTCAGTGAGGTGGGGTGTTATAGACGGTGTGTGTGTGTGTGTGTGTGTGTGTGTGTGTGTGTGTGTGTGTGGGTGTGTGTGTGCGTGCATGTCTGTGTGCGTGTGTGTGTGTGAGAATGAGTTTGGCTCCGTTGGTTTGCATGTAGTGTGTTTGCAGGAGTATGGAGAGTTTGAGTTTGGGTTAGTGGGGGAGAGAGGGCGATCCTCATGGCATAGTGTTAAGTCAGTTGCAAAGGTAGCTTGCTGAGTAACTGAAACCGATTGTGCTGTGGTCAGCAATGTTTGGCCTCACTTCGACAATGGACCATGACTTGGCAAGTTAGTTTGACATGTTAAAGAGCCATGTTTTTACTAATTTTTTGAAGGACATGTGTTGCTCTATTGTGCGTATTCCCTTTGAAAGCGAGTTCCAGATTTTGTTTGCGATGTTTGAGGAAGCTGAGCCACCATATTTCATTTTCGAGTCATGTTTAGGTTCAAGGAGTAGGTCATTGCTAGACCTCAGCATTGTATCTGGTCTGTTGATAGAGATTTTCCTTTGCAGGAATTCTGCCCATTGGCCAGGAAGTGGTGTGAACAATGCCGAGTGTTTTGAAGTAGATTGTTTTCTTAATTGGAAGCCAGTGTAGGACACTTGGTGCTGGGGTGATGTGTTCTCTCTTTTGCTGAGTCTTAGAAGGAGTCTTGCTGCTGTGTTCTGAGTCCATTGTACTTTTTGGGTTAGTCAGGCATACCAAGGCCAATGCTATGCATATTCGATTCTTAACATGACAAGTGAGATAATGGTGAGGGTTCTGTGTGGAAAGGTGAGAAAGCGTAATATGAAATATTGCATTTGTAATCATTGGACGCATACAAGTAGCTATCACTCCTTGGTGAAAGGATACTTGTCTCACTGAAGGGTAGGCTTCTTTCTTCAGATGTTCACGCTTCATCTTGATATAATAATTTCTCTTGTTTAGGCAGCCTTTCTTCTACAGTGTTTATTGTGGATCAGAGAAAATCAATTATCTGAGTTTGCATCGCAAGATGCTTTCTCATTGATTTGGAGTCCCAGAGTCTCTGGCCTCGATCATCCTGAACTTAAATCCTAGCATGCCTGCTCTGATGTCCGGGCTTTTAGTAGCCAGTCGTCCAAGTACCGATAGACCATCGTTCTTTGGGCTCTTCTCTGGTAGACATGCATTTCACCCCAAGCTCCACTCCTTAGAGGCAGGATACCTCTCAGCTGATCGATCCCAAGCACACTGCGGCGAAGAAGCGTGGTCCCAGCGGACTACCCCAGCACCAACGGTGAAAAGAGAGAGCAGGGATTCATCTGCCCACTCTCATCCTTCATCAGCAATCACCTGTGCCCGTGAACATCCATCAGCAAAGTCCTTGCTTACAGCACAAAGGCAGCATCTGCAAGAGCCACCATTGCACCTTTGTGTATTGCTGCCAAAGCAACCATCAAAATGACCACTGCATCGCCCCGATGCTTATGAAATATGCCTATAACACCTGATTGGTCAGCCGTAGCTACATCTCTTGTGCGTCTGCACCGGAGGCGGAAGCCGGCCCTAATTGTTAGAAGGCCGGTTGTTAAAAGGCCCGGTCTGAACCATTGCCCGCATCCACACCCCCAGATCCACTCGTGAGAGGGCAGGTGCCCTCTCAGCTGATCGATCCCCAGCACACCGCAGCGAAGAAGCGTAGTCCCAGAGGACAACCCCAGCACCAACGGTGAGAAGAGAGAGCAGTGCTTCATATGCCCCTGCTCATCCTGCATCAGCAATCACCTGTGCCCGTGAACATCCACCAGCGAAGTCCTCGCTTACAGCACACACGCAGCATCTGCAAGAGCCACGATTGCACCTTTGTGTATTGCTGCCATAGCAACCATCAAAATGGCTGCTGCATTGCCTCGACGCTTATGAAACACACGGATCACAGCTGATTGGTCAGCTACATCTCTTGTGTTCCTGCACAGGAGGCAGAAGCTGGCCCTAATTGTTAGAAGGCTCATTGTTAAAAGGCCCAGTGTGAACCTTTGCCCGCATCCAGACCCATAGCTCCACTCGTGAGAGGGCAGGAGCCCTCTCAGCTGATCGATCCCCAGCACACCGAAGTGAAGAAGCGTGGTCCCGGAGGACTACCCCAGCACCAACGGTGAGAAGAGAGAGCAGAGCTTCATCTGCCCCCTCTCATCCTACATCAGCAATCACCTATGCCCGTAAACATCCACCAGCAAAGTCCTCACTTACAGCACACACACAGCATCTGCAAGAGCCACCATTGCACCTTTGTCTATTGCTGCCATAGCAACCATCAAAATGGCCGCTGCATCACCCTGACGCTTATGAAACACGGCGATCACAGCTGATTGGTTAGCCGTAGCTACATCTCTTGTGTGCCTGCACCGCAGGCAGAAGCCGGCCCTAATTGTTAGAAGGCCTGTTGTTAAAAAGCCCAGTCTGAGCCAGCCTGAGATGCTGTGCGTGTCGGCCAGACATGCTGCCTCCCGCACCAACTATCGTAAGACTCGAACATTATGAGCCTGTACCATCATTCCATCACAGTCAAAACGTCGAACTCCGAAGACCTCTATCACAGCTTCCTGTTCCAACAACTACCTCATGGTAAGCACTAGGCCTCTGAACAGCACTGTTTAACATTAACCTATGCTCCAATGGTGCATGCGCCGTACCATTTTCATGATCTCTGAGAACGGTGCCATTTACTGTATTGCTCACTGGCTCACGTCCTCCTAGGGTGACGCTCTGCGCACAACTCTAGTGGGAACACCCTGACTGCCTTCTGATAACCAGTGTCTAAACCTGAAATGCTGTATATTCATGCTGCTAATGTTACTGCTGTTTGTAGCTTAACTGTGAAATATCTTACTGCTGTATATTCATGCTGCTAATGTTACTGCTGTCAATATCATTTATCTGCATTCTGCCTCCACGCAAGTCAACTCCATCCTGCACCTAACTTAGCAGCTCAACCTGCCTACCATCACGGCCCCCTACCCCAACATGGCTGCACCATCAACCCAACAGCACCACCATACAGCACGCCGACCCCAGCCACATATCCCAGACTAGCCACCCAACTGTGCTCTGTACTCTCCACTATCACCTACTCACCTACCCACTCATCTGAAACACTGATCATTGCCCATCCCCTGCCCTGCTCAGCAGGCACATATGCCTATTTAGGTAATGGCCTCACCCTCCTAGGATGCCCTAAGCACCACCCACTCCCTTGTCCCACCCCCTTCCTTCCTACCCTCATACCCACCACAGCCTCTACCTCACCCTCCACTCCGACCACTATCAACACAACCACCAGCCCCGCTAACCAACCCAGCCTGACCATCCCTCGTCTAGGCCAAAATAGAATCTCCGACCCCAGATCCAGGACCTTCACTCTTACCACCCCCTCCATACCCAATCCAGGGTCATCTAAACTCAACAGACAACCAGATCACACACGAAGAAAGTCTATCTGCCTCTCCACTCCACTCCACTGGGACACATCCACCACAACCGCCACCTGCTATGGAAAGCTACGCAGCACTCGGTACTGGCCCACAAACACCCACACTGAACGCACCTGCCCTTTCCACATGCAACCGACCCACCATTCGCACTTTGCAGAAGCCTGCATCCAATGCAACCAACACCAAGCACAACCAACCAACTGACATCCCTAGCACCCTTACAACTAACACAACCACTAAAATGCGCTCGCACAACCGGATACCCACAGCACCATCAATCAAAACCATCAAGCATGACTCTCACATCCTTACAGCGCACAATAAACTACCCCAACTATATAACTACGCCCTCATAAATGCACGCTCACTCCCAGCCCATGCCCTCGATATTAAAGACCTCATCACCTCCAACAACATTGACCTACTAGCCATCAGTGAAACTTGGCTCCATGAAGCATCTGGCCCTGCCCTTTCACTTGCCCTCCCCCCTGGCTACACCATCTTTAGACAAGATCGCCCTATGCGCAAAGGCAGGAGAATCGCCCTGCTTGCCAAAAACTCGATCCCCATCAGAAAGGTTGAGAAAACTACCGAAAACACCAGTGACCACTTATTCCCCAAACTGCACCATCTCCTTACGTATACCGCTCGCCAGGACTCATATCTGACTTCCAAGCCTCCCTGACCCACCTTCTCTCAGAAAACATCAATACATCCACCCAGACCATCCTCCTAGGTGATCTCAATCTTGGACTGAATGACCAAAAAGATCATGTAGCCAAAAACCTGAATAAAGCACTCTCAACGCTTGGGTTAAAACAAGTCATCTCAGACTCCACGCATATCAAAGGACGTACCCTTTACTGGATAGCCCAGCACAATTGCCGAATCACCATAAAAGCCAACCTACCCTTGCCCTGGACTGACTACCACCCCATCCTTTTTGATATCACACACATCCAATGCAGCCCACCAACCTACTATCCCTCTCCCTCCTACTTGCACCAAAAGTGCCTGCCAATTAACCAAAGAGAGACTCCTACCACACATCGCAGTCCCTGCCTTAAGACCACCCTTCTCTAAAGATCCAGACTCACTCATCCAAACGTTCAACACTATCATCTCCCAAGCCATTGACACCATTGCCCCACTCACTCTCAGAAAACCTAAGCGGACCGAACACGCCAATGCCCGGTTCACTCCAGAGCTTCTCGAACTGCGTGCGAAAAAAGGGAAGCACTCTCCACATGGAAAGCAAACCCCTGCCACGCCAATAAAAGAAGTTCAACAGAATTTCCAAAAAATACAAAAAAGACATAATTGAAGCGAAAGCAACCTCATTTAATGCCAGGATAGACTCAGCAAGTACAAACACCAAAATGATTTTCTCCATCTTCAGAGAGCTAGAAACACCCTCATTCAGCCCCCCCCCCCCCAAGTCATCATTAAAGATCAAGCATGGTGCAACAATATCCTAAATGTCATGCTCAGCAAACTCGGCCTCTGGCATAATAAAAGCCAAACCAACCAACAGGCCCTCAACAACCCAGTACCCCACACCCTCACTGTCAAAATGCACACTGACACCCCTGAGAATTTCCCCATATTCTCCTTCAGAGAAGTCACCAATAGGAAGTCATAGCACTCATGAAGTCCATCAAACCTTTGAACTGTAAAGGTGACATTTGCCCAGCCAAACTCAATAAAGAAAGCGCACCCACCCTTGCCCCCTTCTTCACGGCATTCATCAACGCCTCGTTCTCAACAGGCAAAGTTCCCACATCTCTCAAGGAAGCATGGGTCCGCCCCCTTCTTAAGAAACCATCACTAGATCCTTCCACCCCAGGCAATTACAGGCCCATCACCACAGTGCCCTTTCTCCTTAACATAATAAACAAAGCAGCCTATCTGGAAGTAAAGGAATTCCTCGAAACAAATAACCTTCTTGGCCTCTGACACTCTGGTTTCCGCCCCCGACACAGAACCGAGACAGCCCTATTAGACCTAAAAAACAAATAGACGACATCAGAGACACTGGCAAACCTGCCCTGTTACTTCTCATAGACTTCTCGGCGGCCTTCGATCTTGTTGATCATGAGACCCTATGCAAACACTTTTCTACCTCTGCACACCTCTCACAAATGGCCACAACATGGATCACCTCATTCCTCAAAGGTAGAACCATGAGAGTATTCTCCGATCTAGCCTGTGCTCACCCCAGCACCCTTAAATATTGAGTCCCTGAAGGCTCATGCATATCACCTACCCTCTATAACATTTTTACAAGGCCCCATTTCTCCACCCTAGACACGCTAGGCATCATGTATACCGATTACGCTGATGATACACAGGTCCTTCTAACACTCAAAGGCAACTACGAATCTGACTCCAAATCACTCAATTCCATCTACTCTACAATCCAAAACTGGATGGCCCAAAACTGGCTCTGTCTCAATGGAGACAAAACCAGAACTACTTATAGTTGAGTGCCACAATCCCTAAACAAAATTAGATAACCAACACACAGTGTTTACCATTGATAACATCCTAATCCTAGTTTCACAGGCTGTGAAAACATTGGGAGTATACCTAGATTCCGACCTTTCTTTTTTTTTAAATGTATTTATTTACAAGTATATACAAAAAAAACAGAATCATAGTACAGAAGGACACCAAAACGAGAAAAGACACCAAAATCAAAAGAAGTCATAGAACATATTCCAAATCTTCTCATATAAAGACAACTTACATTTCAATTTGTAGATCAATTTTTCTGTTCTAGGCAGACAGTGCATTTCCTGGACCCATTCCTCAAATGACGGAGGGATCCGACCTTTCCATCCTCGCAGGATCAACCTTTTCGCAACAATGGTTGCTCTAAAAAAACACTTCTTAAGGGCGGAGCTGACATCAGCCAGCCCAGATTCATCCCCTAGGATCATTGTCTTAAAATCCAGGACACACCCTTCACCCAAAATTCTAACACACACATCACAAATGTCAATCCAAAAATTCCTCTCCCGCACACTGCTCCATAGCATGTGTTCCAATGATCCAACTTCCTGAACACAACCCCAACAATCAGCATTGTCAGTCATGCCCCTTTTATGCAATGTTTTCGGACACCAA
This sequence comes from Ambystoma mexicanum, assembly GCF_040938575.1. Taxonomy (NCBI): domain Eukaryota; kingdom Metazoa; phylum Chordata; class Amphibia; order Caudata; family Ambystomatidae; genus Ambystoma; species Ambystoma mexicanum. Next base: position 1,055,482,415 of record NC_090927.1, on the reverse strand, counting down.
TACACACGATTCAGAATCTTAATTTGACGAGACCTTTCACTCAGATTCAGCGAACACAAGGAGACATTTCCACACATTTTCTGCCAGGACTCAAGATCAATATCAGACCCAATTCTCTCACTCCACACTCCCCTTAGATTGTCATTACTCTGAAAATGAGACACAAAAATCTTGTATAACCTACTGGCTAAACCACCTTCCTGTCCGTTAGAATCTGTCAAAAAAATATTCATGTCCAAAGAGTCAGACCAGTCCACCTCACCCACAGACCTCTTGAGGCGTCTATAAACTGAGTCTGACAAATCCTCAAAACTCCATCTCTCGCTCAGCTGAGCAGCTGTCAGCCACCGATCATCATTCCCCAAATCAGAGACCTGTTTAATATCCATTAGGAACCATTACCGTCTTGGAATTATCCCTAATCCTATGATTCAGCCAGACAGAGGCATTCTTACACTTAAACGCGTCCCTACCTAGCAATGACAAGACTTCAATCCAAGAGTTACGCAAAAAGGACGTGGTTAACAAACTACCTCCCGGAATCTTGGTGTTAGTGGTCAACAGGGCTTCCGGACCCAGCGGCCCATAGGCATTCGACTCTGCCACTGCCCAGTTGTCCAATTTACCATTCAAAAACGGAACAAAAGAATGAGCAGAAAAGGCCAAATGGTAGGCCTTAAAATTCGGAACCTCTAAACCACCCAAATAAATCGGGAGCTGCAATTTCCACAGACTCAGGACCTCATCACGACTTGGGCGGTAAAAGTAACGCTATTAGAGTGGGCGGTATTAGCCCTACCGCCGAACTCCCTGGTGCTAATAGCACCGGATCACGAGTTTGGCGGTAATGTAAGTCCCCATTCCCCACTGAGCCCATTCAGGAATTCCCCATTCCCCATTGGGCTCATTGGGGAATCTTCGCGCTAATACCGCCGGTGGATTTCCCGCCGGCGGTAATAGCACAAATTTTCAGCAGATTTCCCCCCAGCTCAGAGCTGGGGTGAAATCCGCCGAAGCCCTGATTCGGCGGACCCATAAATCCGGCGGTAACAGCACTACCGCCGGATTTAAGGGTTACCGCCGAAGTTGTGATGAGGCCCTCAGTCTGGGCGGTTTTCTGTCCCATAAAAAATCCTGAACAAGACGGTCTAGATCTTTCCAATAACTACACTTTATTTTCAAAGGAAGCATGCCAGATACAAAGTTAATCCTGGGAGTCAAATTCATTTTCAGGGCATTGACTTTACCCCACAGTGAAAGATGAAGCAACGACCACCTTTCTAAAACCAATTTACAATCCCGTACAACCACACTCATGTTCTCATCAACCATACGGGAGACCGGAAATGTCAACCAAACCCCCAAGTAGCGCAAGCGCCCATCACACCAAGTGAACCCCAGCCCCTCAACCAGAGACTTATCACACCTGTTGGACAGAGGCAACACTTCTGACTTCAAGCGGTTAACCTTGTATCCCGAACAATCATGAAAATCTGACAAAATCCTCATCAGACATGGCAGGGACACTTCCAAAGTCTGCATCACTACCAAGAGGTCATCAGCATAAAGCCAAGCCTTTTGCACCACACACCAACAATCAACACCACGTAAATTTGGTTCATTCTTGATGCAGACAGCAAAGGGCTCAATCGCTAATATGAATATAACAGAGGAGAAAAAGGACAACCCTGTCTCGTGCCCCGCTTCAAACAAAAAGGTTCTGACACCACCCCATTAGTCTTAACATTAGCCGTTGGACTGGCATATAAAAGAGCAACCCAGGAAATAAAATCCTCACCCAGATTCATCTTCCTCAGTACCGAGTACAAGTAATACCAACTGACTCTGTCTAAAGCTTTTTCCGCATCAAGGGAAAGGACAGCTGCATCACAGTCCAATCTATCTGCCATTTCCATAGTTAACAACAATTTCCTGATATTACTGGACGTACGCCGATTCTTCATGAAACCAGATTGTTCCTCCCCAATCAAAGTCGGCATGAACTTCCCTAGGCGCATAGCAAGAACTTTGGCCAAAATCTTATTATCTGTATTGATAAGGCTGATTGAACGATAACTAGCTGACTGGTTGCAATCCTTACCCTTTTTCAAAAAGACTGAAATTGACGCATGGTTAGTACTCTTAGGTAATGACCCCACCTGCTTGCTCGAAACAAACATATCTCTCAAGAGTTCCAAGGCCGAGTTCGGGAGGACCCTGTAAAATTCATATGGAAGGCCATCTGGCCCCGGTGATTTACCCACATTCAGCCCAGAAATCGCGCTTTTGATCTCTTCAATTGTAATCATATCACCAAGAAGATCACTCTCAGCATCCTGAATCCTAGGCAAATTCAAATTAACAAAAAAGTCATCACCCCTACCAGTAATACCTGCCTCATTGCTATACAGATTTTCATAAAAGTCACGAAAAATTGAGTTAATTTTAATGGGATCAAATGTAATTATACCCTCCATGTCAATCATAGAAGCAATTGCCGACTCTGAAATCCTTTTCCTCAACCGGTATGCCAGCCATCTGTCACAACGCTCCCCCTTTTCGAAATATGCACACTTAGAATAGAACAAACTACGCTCGGACCTCAGCGACAGAAAATCTTCCATTTCTTTTTTGAGTTTTTTCAAAGCAGCCAGCTTCACCGAGTCTGTTGGATCAAGCATCAGATCCCGAGAAATTTCACCAATACGCAAATCAAGCTCACGCCTCTTACTCTCTTCTCTCTTCCGCTTACCACTAGACAGCCCTAAACAAACACCACGCAGACAGCATTTAAAGGCTTCCCATGTATTCGCCACACTGATCTCCTCTGAGCGATTCTCCAAAACAAAATAATCAGCTTCAGAAACAATCCGGTCCAAAATATCATCATCCAACAAAATAGAGGTGTTAATCTTCCATGAGAAACTTTTTTTACACTGAAATTTAAGTCTCAAATGCATCTCAACAGGGGCATGATCACTCAATAAAATATTATCAATACCACTAGAGACAACACTTTCTGACACATTTCCACCAGTAAAAATCATATCTAGTCTAGAAACACAACATGCGCACTAAAAAAGAAACTGTATTGCCGTTTGTCCAGGTTCTCCAGGCGCCACATGTCTTTCAAATTATGCTCCTCCAAGAGTGATCTAAGCGCCTGATGATGATAATCACATCGCAGCACACGGCAGTTCTGACTTCTATCCATTTTCGGATCAACCACAGTATTAAAGTCACCCCTAAACAAAACATTAGAATTATTCAAATCTAAAAGAGTCTGTGCAACCATTCTAAAAAAGGATCCGTCATCCACCGTAGGAGCATACACATTGCAGAGAGTTAACAATTCCCCTGGAATCTCAACCAATAACGCAATCATTCGACCCTCCTTATCTGCAATCTTGCGTAAAACTTTCATAGGTAATTTATTCCGAAACAAAATGACCACCCCCCTTGATCTGGATGAAAATGAAGAGCCAAAAGCAGCACTAACCCACTCCCTTTCCAACCCAGAAATCTCATCCTCCAATATGTGAGTCTCCTGTAAGAAACAGATGTCTGCATGCATGTCCTGCAACATTTGAAACACATTCTTTTTCTTGAGCAGATTATTGATCCCATTCACATTCCAAGAGATAATACGTAGGTCATTAGAAGCCCCACCTGAGCGGGAAGTCATTGTTATATTCTGAAGGTCTAAAACATCAAAAGTAAAAATAACACACAAAAAATCAAAAACAGTGAGCAAAAAATAAAAAGAACAGATAAGACAGCGAAGTCTATTCAGCCCAAAGAGAAATTTAAACAACATTTAGAACCATCCCCAGGACCCCTCCCAAGGTACAATAGAAAAACCATCTAAACATTCATCAGAAAACCCTTCCAAGAAAAGAAAACAATATTAGTAAATGAAGAAAAGCCATGACCCCTAGGCCACCCCCAAAAATCCCCACCACCATGAAATCACAAAAAGGAAAATCATAGAAAAAAGGCACCCAAAACAATCACCATTTAAAAATGCCATTGCAGAACAGCCAAATCCCATCTCCGTACCCAACAATGTCCAGGAAGCAGAAGGTATATAACCAATTATGCACCCACCCACAACATTGAAAAAACACAGCAAAACACAAGAAGGCAACTCCAAATGCATACGTAGACCATGCAGAAGCGCGGCAGTAATATAGCTCACAGGTATCCAGACATTGGCCCTCATTACAAGTCCGGCGCTGGACCATGGTTCTATTCCCCATTCACCATTTGCCCTTCCCCATTCCCATTTTTGCCCCATAGGGCATAATGGGAATGGGGAAAGGCGCTAAGTACGGTGCCGCAAATTGCGGCACCGTACTTAGCACCAAGGTCACTTTGCGGCATGGGTTTTAACGCCTGCAAAAAGCAGGCGTTAAAACCCGGGACCTCTTAATCAGGCGTTAAGGGTTAACGGCGCAGTTAAACCCTTAACGCCTGACTTGTAATGAGGGCCGTTGTCATGGAGCAGCAGATAACCATAACAAACGTTCCCAATATAAGTAGCCACAGCACACTAGGCCACTCCGCCGCTGCAGTGTAGTTATTGAAACTGCTGAGGCAGGCTGGGTTCACGTTAGTGTTGCATGTAACAACCTCCGATGGAACTCTTCCAATAAATGTTTAACAGTGTACAAGGAAAGGAAAGGTAACAGGCAAAAGGAGAGTTAATCATCCACATATAACTTGTGCAGAACTCTGAAATTAACTCTGAAATGAAGCAACACTCAGAATAGGGGAAAAACCCTTCTTATTAACCGTAGTGAATATGCTTAAGAACACATTGCACTCCACCTCCACAGTGCAGCGCTAGATGGAAACCGCACAGCCCGTGTGCACATTTATGACCAAGACGAGCATGTCACTTCAAGGGGATGCGTTGAAGATCATCTGCACTGCTGCAGGCTGAATAAAGAGCAGAGGCTACTTATGATTACCACCCTACACACTAAGCCTTTTGGAATTGAAGTTGTATTTTAAATAACATGTTTTATATACTACAGACTCAAACAACGCCGTGTAAGTGCTTTTTATCAGCATAGAGAACTTTTCTACACATGCGCACGTGGACTCTCTACACCGCGCATGGACGCATGTGTGGCAGTAGTGGAACAGTATTTAAAGACTGCTCTAATAGTGGAGTCACATCCTCGGTTCAGCGGATGGACCCACTGTGCAGACTCAGGTTATCTTGGAACACAGTCACAAGTAAGTGTTCATAGCAAACTCTCTTGCATTTTCTAACAAGATTTTCACCTATGGGGCATCTCATTTTAATTTCTTGCTCCCAGTAGGACACGTGTCTTATCTTTTCTACGTATTGAATGAAAACCTGAAGGCAGCCTTGCATAATAACAGCCTGTTTTGGGGAACTCGATCATCCATCTTTAAAAAGTGGAGCACTTTAGATTTTTACACAAGTAAGTCCTTGATTAAATCTTAATCAGAAGCACCAATATGCTATTTTGGCTATTTTGATAGGGCTCTCACCTATTTACTATAGTTATCTCGCTATTGTGTAGTTAGACCTAATTGGAAGAATTGTGACAGCAACTCAGAAGCCTCACGAGGGGAGACTGAACAAGTGTCTCTGTACCATTAATCTTCATCTTTCTCATACCCTAGAGGGTGAGCTGATCTAATACCCTGGTGTTATAAATTCTTTATCAATGTCTTCCTAGGACATCATATTTTGTTTGTACTTTTCCTTCTCTTTTTTTCCCCTTCTTTTCCCTTTTTTTTGGTGAAAATAAGATTTGATAAGAACATATAGAAAATGGGTGATGTTTTCAGCTCCAACATAGTTTATTTGATTCAAACTTAATAACCACCAATGTATAGGGATTACGCAGGTTTTGAAATAAGTACTTGCATCCTGCCAATGCTATTGAAATTGTTTAAGATTGGTTTATCCATGTTTGAGATTGATCTATTTTAGTTAAATATGGACTATCATACTAAGTTATGGTTATTATGTCTTTGTCTTTTCTAGAAATGTAAGAAATTGTGCTATTGCCCCTGAAGAAGAGTGGAAAACTCAAAACGCTTTGGGCGCTATTATATATTTTGTACAATAAAAAAGTTGAAAAATGTTTAGAAAATGTTCTGTCTAAAGAAATGTTTTTTGCTATAACAACTTATTTTGAAAGAGCTATTTACATGATTCGTTTAATTCTTATACAACTCCTTTAAGCTGTTTTTCTGTTGTTGTTGATGATAGGCAGTGTGTAGGGGACTGGAGTTCCCTAAAAATTGGGAACAACCACTTTTTGTCATGTCAATATGCAATGCAACACACTACACATTCATGCAAAGTTGGAGAAGAAATGAAGTAGCTTCCTACTGATGCTACCCTGTTCTTAGACAAGGACACTGCTAGAGATACAGGATTAGAAAATCATCCTATCCTGTGTCTCCAGCTCTGTCCTTGTCTAAGAACAGGGGTAGCATCAGTAGGAAGCTACTTCATTTCTTCCTCTGAACAAAAAACTATTTTTTTAAAGCGCACACTCCATGCCTGAGCAGCGGGAGCGAGACTTGGTCTGCACCACTGTGTCTCGGGTTGGGTCAGAAGTTCATGGTTGCTTAACAACCATGAGCTCAGCTCGTCCAACGTGCATAACATTTCCTATGAAGGAGAATCTTTCCTTTAGAGGTAAGGCTTGCGCATTGTAGCAGTGAACCAATGTCACACTGAGCAGATGCATCGCCGACTTATAATGTCGCCTTCTACTTCTTTGTGGTAGGGGGCTGATTGAATAATGTCGGGCCTCGTTTGACTCTTGGAGGATGGCCCTCTACCACAGAATAGGCATTCCTGCAATGTGGTGTGGACCACAGCAGAGAGGTAGGCTTCTTCTCACCATGACCCCTCACCATGGCGTGTCAGCCCTTTGTGCAGCTTCTGCTTCTCCTCACCTCCCTGGGCCAAGAGAAGGACTCCTTCGCCAACAACATGGCCCTGATGGAGCTGGTCCTGAGCAACACTGCACTCACCTTTCTGGATGCCACACAGTCAACCTGATCATCAACTTGCACACCCTGTACCTAAACACCAACATCTAGCACTGCGACTGCAGCATGAGAGCGCTCAGCACCTGGCTCCACCACAGTATGTCTACCTCCCAGATGAGTGACTTCAACATTTTCAAAGTTATAATGATGATTCCTCCGAAATTACATTTTATGTCCAACCATCCACTGAAATACATGGCACTGCAGGGATGTTTAGAACATTCATTGCACGGAGTGTGGGAAATCAATATATTTTTGTACTTAGAATGACTCCAAACCAGGGGTCACTTGAGAGCTATGGTGAGTGACTGAATGGCTTTCGCTGTATTGGAGGTCTGACTCGAGGACAGTAACTCCCTGCTTACATCTAGATGATGAGTCAAGGCCAGCACCTGGCTTTGGAAGAGCAACGTATGCTTGTCAAATGAGCAAGTGACTGACTTGCTGACTGTCCCTTTCTGCGAGGCAAAAACCTTGGTATCACCTTTGACTAAACTCTCTCTTTCTCTCCTCACGTCTCGGACGTCGCCAAGAAGTCCCATTACCAGCTGCACCTCCTCAAACGGACTCTTTCCTTTCTCACTTTCCTGCAGAAGCTCAGTATCTCTAGAGCCCTGGTTCTCCCTAGGCTGGATTACTGCAACAGCCTCTTTCTCAATCTGCTTTACGCCCTCTGAAACAAATCCAGAATAAGACAGTAAGATTTAACCTTGACCTCAAGCCCAGGGACTGTATCTCGCCTGCCCTGAAATCTCTCCACTGGCTCCTGGTGTCTGCAAGGATCAAGTTCAAGACCCTTTGCATAGTGCACAACGCTTTCTGGGGCCATGGCCTGCACTACATCAAACGCTCTCTTCCAAAATACCTTCCCTCTCAAGCCCTTCGCTCAGCTACCTCCAACGCTCTAAGGGTTAGGCGCTTCTCCAGGCAGCAAGTGGGGGGTAGATATATCTCCCCGGCAGGTGCCTTGTCTGGAATGGCCTCCCTGCCCCTTTCAAACTTCAGCCAGACCACCTGGAGTTCCGGAAGCAGCTCAAAACTTTCCTCTTCTCCTCTGCTTTCCTTCTCTCCCTCCCCCGCTGACCTACCTGATCTACCTGTCTGCTGTGCTGACTGGTTGCTTGGCTACCCTCAGAGTCTGACTGGGTACCAGGCTCTTTCTTGATCAGTCACCCTTGCACTGCCTCTAGGCCTACCACGCACTTAGGGACTGTAACTGTAACCCTACAGTCCCTTATTCTCCTTGCACTACCCAGAGCTGCGCTGCCCTGGCTGCACTTACTCAGAGCTTTGCTGCCATGTTTTCCCCTCCCCCTTGCACTTCCCCTCGCCCTTTCCCCTTGCACTTCTCGTCCTCGCACTTGAACGATCTGAATGGCACAGGGCCTAGTAAGATCGTTTGTCTTGTCTTCCCTCTCTTGTCTTGTTGCGCTTAGAAACACTTGTGTACAGGCGCGTTATAAGTGACTTAACATATATCATATCCCAAGGAATCTATAAAAATGCCACTAGGACAGCAGTCCAAAACAGGAAGACCCATTTCACAGATGAGAGGGACTTCACCTTGCTCTAAAGTAAGAGAGTGAACTCTGTTTTCAAGGGGAGTGTCTTAAGGGGCTTCACCTGGCTTAAGTGAAATACCCTTTAGGTTTGAAGTCAGCCAGTGCCCTTAGATGTATAGGGGTCTGCAAACGTTTGCTTGCCAGATGTTTTGGGCTACAGCTCTGAGCTCTCAGTCCTGGCCATCAAAGTCAGTGGTGAGGAATCATGGGAGCAGTCGTAGTCCAAACCATCTGAAACACTGCAGATTGCAGACATGGGGCCTCACTGCTTTATAAGGAGCAAGGAGGGGCAGGGCAGATGAAATGTGTGAGTGAGGAGTATTAAGTGTGGGAATGATTAAGAGCACAACACAAACTGAATGGATATCTTTTGGGGAAAACACGATAGACCTCAAATATTTGAGATGAAGTACCCATACTCTATGTTATAAGGATACTGAAAGCAAAAAGTAGCTGTGCTGCATTAAACAGAAACAAGTCAGCAGGGAGGGTCTCCTTTAACAATTCATGGAACTCTGAGGAAACGTAGGCCCCAAAGGCTGCCAGAAACTGGCAGAGATGCGCTTTACAAAACCACTTTGGATTACTTATAACAATGTACTTTTTTTATGTACAATCAGGTGTACTGTATTCCTTATACCAAATTGTCACCTTCAACCCATCTCCCTTTCACAAACTCACATGATCCCATGGTGCAAATGATTCCCGGGTGCAGCTTGGTAAAAGCAATTTGAAATGCGTGCTGTGGAAATAAAAGAAACAATTGTTCAGCCCATCATTTGTGGCAAGCAAATGTTTCTTTTGTTTTTTTTTGCACTTTTATGTTAGTCTCTTTTGGAACCGAGCTGGATGCCTGGTTCTAAATGTATGCAACCGTGGAGTCAATGCCGTGGCTCATTGGCAACTGAGGTGTCACATGTATATCTCATGTACCAGCCTCCAAACTGCCACCTCACATGTTTCTCTATGTACCTGACCATGCACATCTATGGATCTGAATATGTATCCACACCGCTTCCGGCGGTTCACGCGTAACTGGTTGTCCAGAAGCGCCCTGATGCCTGAGGGTTTGTGGGCGCTATACAAAAGCAAAAATAAATAAATAGGACAGGTAAAAGGCTGCCTTTTCACTCAGCTGCTGACATTTGTTGAGCGAAATGTAGAAACTTGAAATAGTGTAGGCTATTTTGTATGACTACTCATTAATGCATTTCTTGTCAGAATGAGTAGACCATCCCAGAATCATTTAGCAGCAGGCCTGAGACTGCATTCACTGGCTGCAACAAAGTGTGGCATATTTTGGCGACAAGAGAAAATCCTAGCTGCAGAGAAAAGAAGAAATGTTTGCAGAGAATGTTGCTAAATGGACCATCTTTTTTGGGAAAAGGCAAAATAGTAATTCCTTCCAAAGAAAACATCTACGAATTGTATAGAAACAGACAGGGAAGTTCATTCAGTGGCAATACTTGAGTGTGCCTTCTTTTTTTGACAATGTTCTGTACTCATCTGGAGGGAGGGCATTATATCCAAAAACATGTGCCAATTTCTTGAGGCTACAGGGAAAGTGATCACTTTTGAATGCCAACATGTCTGACCTAACATCTTCAACTCTAATGAGAGGAGATATGAAGCTACTAAAGGGTGTTTTACATCGCCCTTGGCAGTTGCTCTGTGCATCAGTGCTGGCAGAAGTGTGTGTGGTAAATTGAAGTCATCAATTTCGCATTCTTCAGTCACCCTGCAATCTCTGGTCACCCTTCACTCTTTTATGAAAGACAAAGTAATGCATACTCAGGTATTGCAGCTGGAGGAGGTGTCCAGCCCACTGTCTCTGAGCCAGTACGGCGAGTTCAGTTACAAATTGGGTGTATCAACAAGCCGCGAGAAACAACACACTGTGCAGGGTTGCAGGGTATGTGATGCCATTGGCCTCCTTTTCCACCACCACAGTCCACCATCTCTGCTAAAGATCCTGAGCACAATGATAATCATGGCATCCATGATGGGAAGAGCGGCTCTGATAAAAATGGTAGTACTGCCAAGACTATTACACTATTTTGCAAATATCCAGCATATAATACCAAAGAAGTTTTTCACAAAAGTGCAGAGTATATGTAGGAGATTCCTCTGGCATAACTCAAGGAATAGAGTAGCATTGTGGAAATTTCAGAACCCTTACGAAAAAGGAGGTAGCAAATTGCCTAACTGTGAAGCATAGTACCTGGCCCGTCAGCTCCAGTATGTGGTCAAGTGGCTATCAGAGGAACAGTCAGCCGAATCTAGGTTGCTGAGAGTGGGATGTGCCCCGTACTTTCGGAATTAGATCATATGGCTACCTAAGCAGCAAGTTAATAAAGAGCATTTACTGCTACACCTGGGGAACACGATATGGCGTAGGGCTTGCCTGTTGATGAGGATTCCAACTCCATGCTCCACGCAAATACCTCTAGTGGCATTGGAAGGGGCATCCACACCACCAACTCTGCCATCACCACCTTCACAGCCAGATAAGCATAGGAGTATGCAGCAGAAATATCCAAAGTGTGGGAGTTCTTCATAATTCTGGGCAAAGAACTACAGCACCGCACCACTTAAACTCTGCAAGAAAAGGGTGTGCCGTGGAAAGTCTGGGGCAAAGTTGGGAATAGCGATTTTGCATTGCCATATGATGCAATACCATTCACAGGACTGGGAGGAACCCAGTAGACCTCTACAGCCACCGTCTCATCAGTAGGAAAGACATCAAGCCTGGGGCAGTCTGTACTGTCAACCCTTAAATGGTTTCTGCTGCGCCTTAGCTCTAGTGACTGAATGCCCTGATGATTGACAGAAACTGTAGGCAATGCCATGTGCATTTCTGCTACTACTGTTCTGCTATTGAATCCTGTTCCTGCTTTTTTTAAAACACAATATTACACAGGAAGCCACTTCCCGCCAGGGCAGAGACTGGTTCCTCTGGCAATGTTTTCAACTCTGTCTGTGAAGTGAGACTTTAAACATGGGTGTTCCATTCCATTATACATGAAGCACACGAGGTACAACATCCGCAAACATTCTCCTTACGCTGAAAAACGTATTTTAAGTTGGGGCATATGTCAAGCTTGTTCACAGAACATGAGTCAATCATGTATTCCCAGTCAAAATTATCTAATTTTAGATTCGAGTGAGTTTCAACTGCAATAATTTACTTTCATGATAATTGACATTAATGGCTTTCTTGTGCTTTTTCAAAATGAAAGCATCTAATAGGTTATTTCAGAAAACACTAAACATTGCAGTGGCTCAGGCCCTTCCTGGGATTGGCAAACCAATGTTCATGACGGTCCCACCACCTCACTCTCTGGGCCTTGGCATTTTTGGGGTCATGAAGACACTCTGAAGCAAAGCAGGACACTCAGACTGGTTTCAAAAAGTTGTCAGGTTTTATTTCTTCCAGCAGGCAAGACACAAGATACACAGGATATATCATCAGAAACATCTCTGGGGCTCTGCTAAAAGTTATAAAATGTCCCTCCTTATATACCCTTTTTGGTTGGCTCTGCTCCCTGTCTGTGATGCAGAACACTCTGATTGGTTCAGGCCCTCCAAGACAAGCCCCTTCCTCCTCTAGGGTTGGCTGAGTGAGCTGCCAATTCACAAAAGCTCTCAAAATCATACTTACATCTGTAACTGATCAAAATTGTGTGCGCTGTACTTGACCTTTAAAATGGGATATTACTGCTGTTAGTCCTGAAACAGTTTTAGCAAGAGCATCATGGTTTCCTGCCCCAGAGGCCCAAATATGGGCATCAACTGTATGCTCTCTGCTAAATGAACCAGCTGAATGCAAGACCCACTATCTTCCCTTGACTGCTACCTCGCTCCAATGGCTCGTCACTGTCAAGATTAGAGATAGGAAGCCCAGACACCATGTCCTTGGCTACTGAACTCTCATTGAACTATCATGAGGTAATTCTTTTATCCTTTCAGCATGGTTTCACAGAAATTCACTTATTTGTATGCACAGCATCCATTTTAGGGAGCCTGACTTTGTCCTGAATCCCAAAATGGTGGATCACTTATGAAATGCTTGACCAACCCAATTTTTACCCATAACTTGGTACCTGCTCTGATTTGAATCCCGTTTTTGGTAAAATGTACTTAACATGTACCACTTAATAACCCTTCTATCATTCTAGACATGCTGACCTCATAAACATGGGTCGTCCTTTAAAGTGCTTTCCTGCAAAGCACTATAATTCTAATTTCTACACCATTTAGAAACACTGATCATCCCAATAGTTTATCATTATTCGGTTTGAGGTAGAGGGAGTCCATCTCTGCTACATTCAGTTTGAGGGGGGTTACTCATCCCTTTACACCCCCTATAGTGAACCCTGCCTCCTCCACCTCCTTCTCTGCCTTACCCTCTATTATTAGCCCCGCCTACTCTCCTTTTTTCAGAGCTGGCCCAGACTGAACCTCTCACCATAGACAAAACATGCTGTGGCCATTCTGTACCTAGAGGGCTCACATCCACAGCAGGTACACCATTCCTCTTCAAGCCATCCACCTGGCAATTAACATCCTTATCTCTGAGAAGTGAAACTCCTCTTCTTCCTCTGCCTCTCTATCCTCCAAATGCAAATGCATATCTCTGCTCCACTTCATCATTTCAGCTCCTTTCTAAGAAATAACTAACACTGGACAGAAACCATGAAGACACTTGACTGACTGATTAGAGCAAACACATCCATTCACAGAGACAGAGACTAATTTCTCAGACATACAAATCTCTGGTTTACACACAAATGGGAAGATTTTTGGAATTCATAAAATAACTGTGAAGGGTTTTAGTATTCACAAAATATATGGGAATACAAAAGGGAGCAGGGTTTTCTTATTTGTTTACTTTTGGGTGTATAAGCAACATAATGGAAACAAATGGAATAAATCAATAAGTACAAGAACACAGCCAAATAGGGTTATGACTTCAAATAGCAAATACCTGTTTGGGGTGTGTGATGATGGCCCCTGCCTGACCCAAGTGTGTGGAGAAAGGTGAATATGGGGGCCAGGTGCATCCACCTGCTTTGTGATGCAGGGTCCAGAGTGGTATTGGAAGGATCCCTGTTTCACCCACCCTCATCAACATCTATTTCAGAGGGCAGGGCATTAATACATTAGAAACAACAAAGCATCTGGCCCTCAAGATATTGGCCAGCGTATTTAGGGATGCATTGCTGGTAATAGGAGCTCAGCAAGCCCAGTAACTCACTCAGACGCTAGAGAAACATTTTTCATCTTTAAATCCCTAATAGCACCAGCACCACTTACCAGGGTTCAAACAGACAAGTTGTCATTGTTATTGTGATATGTAACGTGCATAACCTCATGTTAGAGGAAGCCTTTACCAGACTGCAGATGGAAAATAAGAAATTCAGAAAAAAGAATTATTGAAAAAGAAAGGGTTTTAATTTCTTCATAAACAGTTGAAGGGAATCCAATTTCCGAAGATGCTGATGGAGCCTTTTTGCACACTTTAGGGCCCAATACTGAAAATCATCTGTCGTCTGGAAAGTGGTTAGATTCAAACAATTATGAAGGTAGACAGAAACTTTCAACAGTTCAACAACAATCAAACTCAGAAAAAATACTTCAAATTTATTATAACCAGTTTGTAAAAGCATGTCCACTCCGACAATTGCATCTATAAAGATACATTTAAGTCTAGTCTTAGACCATATTTCTAGCTCAATTGTGACTTCCTCTATCAAGCCCCTCTCCCCAGGTGGCTTTCTATTTACTTTGTCACTTACCTAAATCTGATTTTCTTTTGAGAGATCTATGTATATCTTATAGTTCTTCAATTCTTATGAATAGTCATCTGGTCTGGCTATTATAGAGACCAAAAGGGCTAGTTGGTACCTTTTTATACCCTAAAATTCTGTGGGTGACAATATGGATGAACATACTATCAGAGAATAGCTCATATATTCAGTAAACCTACAATTCTGATGGCGTATCATTTGCCGATCTTCAACAAGTAACAACCTTATATAGTGTGACTATTTTAGGAATATTTATAAAACAGGTATGACTAGACTATTAAGTCTACATTTAATTCCACTTAGTCTGGAAAGTGGAACCATGAGCGGGGAACCACCAATACATTTTTATCTTCAGAACAAAGAGGTCTCGAAGAATATTATCGAGAGATTTTCTTACATAAATCTGGATGGGAAAGATCATGCACGCACATATAAATAACGCAGATAAGTTTAAAGTTAATCCTTTGCTAAACAGGTAGCCAATCCAGTTGTGTACAGTATGTAGCTACCATGTGTACAGTATGTAGCTACCATATCGTATTTGGAGAGATTAAAGATCAGAGGCACAGCAGCATTTTGAACCAGTGGCATCTTATGTGGCAGGTCTTGAGAGAGGCCCACATAAATGACATTGGCATTACTAAGGGTTTATACGAGCCCTCACCATTTGTAGGGCAAACCTCCTGACAACCAGACACAGAATAAATGCAACCCTCTACGGAAAAATGTTCAATGCACCTTTTGCAAGCAGCATAACAACGTTTTAATTCTCAAAATAAGTAATACTTGTCAGCAGGGGCATTCAAACCCTACTGCCACGGAGCGCACTGGTTAGTTCAAAACAGGCAAAACATTTTAAAAGG
This sequence comes from Ambystoma mexicanum, assembly GCF_040938575.1. Classification (NCBI taxonomy): domain Eukaryota; kingdom Metazoa; phylum Chordata; class Amphibia; order Caudata; family Ambystomatidae; genus Ambystoma; species Ambystoma mexicanum. Next base: position 1,055,467,130 of record NC_090927.1, on the reverse strand, counting down.
CAGCAGCGTCACTTGTGATGCAAACAATATACAGTAGTGCCTCCTCATTCCCATTGGTGGGTCCCATATGCATACAGCCTGGTCTTTAGTGAACACAGAGGGATTGGATGCAGTTTCTTTTGTCAATCTTTCTCCGCGTGGTCCTCGGACTTCATGATTTTGAGCTCTCACAACACAATTGGTTTGTTAGCTGAAACAGCTTCTCTCCCCACATATCAACTACCTGATATGCACCTGGTAAGTAAACAGAAGCTCAGTGGATACTTTCGAGGTCAAGATAGCACTCTGAAATGTGAGGAGCTTTATTCGATCCCAGACACTCAGATGCCCACTCCATGCCTCTCCATCGCTGGCCTAAATGTCTTACTGTCACCTCATGCACCTCGCAGTACAAATCAAAGGGCCTTCCATTTGTGCTCCCCACTTGGCATGCACCCCCTCCCTGTGCTGCTGTCTGTGGACACACCAATAAATCAAACACTGAGGGACTTACAGGCTCCGATAGTGGGCATCTGGTAGTTCAAATAAAATGCCTGTGGGTCTGGAGGCACAGGTGTTCTAACTATGAGAAAGGTGCTCTGCCACGCCTCCCAAGATATCTTCCTTTAGAGCATGGGTGCACAACATACGGCCCGCGGGCCAGTTGCGGCCCGCCATGCTCTTTTGTCCGGCCCGCGAGGCACAAAGACTTTCCTAATGGAGGGTGGCCCGCGCGGCCGCCCTCATTTGGAAAGTCTTTGTTGACTTCCGGGCCGGTGAAAACACTGGCCCTCATTGGCTCAGCACACACACGCATCACGTCGCTCCTACGAGCCACGTAATGCGTGTGTGCTGCACCAATGGAGGGCCAGCACTACGGCTGGCGTGGTCCATAAGGCTTGATGCCGGAAGGCATTTCAGCCTTGGATCACGCCAGCCGTAGTACGATTCCAGCTTACCTGCCGCTTACCTGCCTGCCTTCCAGCACATCTCCGGTAAGTGGTCTGTTTGTGTTTGTGTGTCGGGTTTGTTTTGCTTTATGTTTGTGTGTGTATGTTGCGGGGGGAGGGGTGTGTATGAATGTTTGTGTTTGTATTTTGTGTGTATGTTGAGATGCGGGGGTGGTGGGGTGTGTCGGGTGTGTATGAATGTTTGTGTTTGAATGTATTTTGAGTGTATGTTGAGATGCGGGGGTGGGGGGGTGTGTCGGATGTGTATGAATGTTTGTGTTTGAATGTATTTTGTGTGTATGTTGAGATGCGGGGGTGGGGGGTGTCGGATGTGTATGAATGTTTGTGTTTGAATGTATTTTGTGTGTATGTTGAGATGCGGGGGTGGGGGGGTGTCGGATGTGTATGAATGTTTGTGTTTGAATGTATTTTGTGTGTATGTTGAGATGTGGGGGGGTGTGAATGTTTGTATTTGAATGTATTTTGTGTGTATGTTGAGATGCGGGGGTGGGGGGGTGTGTCGGATGTGTATGAATGTTTGTGTTTGAATGTATTTTGTGTGTGTGTGGAGATGCGGGGGTGGGGGGGTGTGTCGGATGTGTATGAATGTTTGTATTTGAATGTATTTTGAGTGTATTTTGAGATGCGGGGGTGGGGGGGTGTGTCGGATGTGTATGAATGTTTGTGTTTGAATGTATTTTGTGTGTATGTTGAGATGCGGGGGTGGGGGGGTGTGTCGGATGTGTATGAATGTTTGTGTTTGAATGTATTTTGTGTGTATGTTGAGATGCGGGGGTGGGGGGGTGTCGGATGTGTATGAATGTTTGTATTTGAATGTATTTTGTGTGTATGTTGAGATGTAGGGGGGTGTGAATGTTTGTATTTGAATGTATTTTGTGTATATGTTAAGATGCGGGGGTGGGGGGGTGTCGGATGTGTGTCAGATGTGTATGAATGTTTTGATTTGAAAGTTTTTTGTGTGCTGAGTTGGGGGTGGGGGTTCGGGTCTATATGGGTGCTTGTTTGAGAGTTTGCTGATTTGGGGGGGTGGGGGGTTCGGGTCTGTATGGGTGCATGTTTGTGTGTGTGCTGAGTTGGGGGTGGGGGTTCGGGTCTGTATGGGTGCTTGTTTGAGAGTTTGCTGATTTGGGGGGGTGGGGGTTCGGGTCTGTATGGGTGCTTGTTTGAGAGTTTGCTGATTTGGGGGGGTGGGGGGTTCGGGTCTGTATGGGTGCATGTTTGTGTGTGTGCTGAGTTGGGGGGTGGAGGGTTCGGGTGTGTATGGGTGCATGCTTGAGTGTGTGTGTGCTGAGTTGGAGGTGAGGGGTTCGGGTCTGTATGGGTGCATGTTTGTGTGTGTGCTGATTTGGGGGGTGGGGGATTGGGGTCTGTATGGGTGCATGTTTGTGTGTGTGCTGATTTGGGGGGTTCGGGTCTGTATGGGTGCATGTTTGTGTGTGTGCTGAGTTGGGGGGTTCGGGTCTGTATGGGTGCATGTTTGTGTGTGTGCTGAGTTGGGGGGTGGAGGGTTCGGGTCTGTATGGGTGCATGTTTGTGTGTGTGCTGAGTTGGGAGGTGGGGGGTTCGGGTCTGTGTGGGTGCATGTTTGTGTGTGTGCTGAGTTGGAGGGTGGGGGGTTTGGGTCTTTATGGGTGCATGTTTGAGAGTGTGTGTGCTGAGTTGCGGATTGGGGGGTTCAGGTCTGTATGGGTGCATGCTTGAGTGTGTTTGGGGCATAGTGTTTGGTTGAGGGTGAGGGGGCCATGGGGCATAGTGTTTGGTTGGGGTGAGGGGGCCACGGGGCATAGTGTTTGTTTGGGGTTGGGAGCCATGGGGCATAGTGTTTGGGGGTGAGAGGGCCATGGGGCATAGTGTTTGTTTGGCGGTGAGGGACAGGGGGCATAGTGTTTGGTTGGGGGTGGGGCCCATGGGGCATAGTGTTTGGTTGGGGGTGGGAGCCATGGGGCATAGTGTTTGGTTGGGGGTGAGGGGGCCATGGGGCATATTGTTTGGTTGGGGGTGGGAGCCATGGGGCATAGTATTTGGTTGGGGGGTGGGGACCATGGGGCATAGTGTTTTGTTGTGGGTGGGGGATGTGGGGCATAGTGTTTGCTTGGGGGGTGAGGGACAGGGGCATAGTGTTTGGTTTGGGGTGGGAGCCATGGGGCAAAGTGTTTGGTTAGGGGTGAGGGACAGGGAGCATAGTGTTTGCTTGGGGTGGGGGACAGGGGGCATAGTGTTTGGTTGGGGGTGGGAGCCATGGGGCATAGTGTTTGGTTGGGGCTGAGGGGGCCATGAGGCATAGTGTTTGGTTGGGGGTGAGGGGGCCATGGGGCATAGTGTTTGGTTGGGGGTGGGAGCTTGGGGGCATAGTGTTTGGTTGGGGGTTAGGGGAGTGAGGGGGCCATGGGGCATAGTGTTTGGTTGGGGATGAGGGGGGCCATGGGGCATAGTGTTTGGTTGGGGGTGAGGGGTCCATGGGGCATAGTGTTTGCTTGGGTGGGTGAGGGACAGGGGGCATAGTGTTTGCTTGGGGGGTGAGGGACAGGGGGCATAGTGTTTGGTTGGGGTGGGAGCCATGGGGCATAGTGTTTGGTTTGGGGGTGGGGACCATGGGGCATAGTGTTTTGTTGGGGGTGGGAGCCATGGGGCAAAGTGTTTGGTTGGGGTGGGAGCCATGGGGCATAGTGTTTGGTTGGGGGTGAGGGGGCCATGGGGCATAGTGTTTGGTTTGGGGGTGGGGACCATGGGGCATAGTGTTTTGTTGGGGGTGGGAGCCATGGGGCAAAGTGTTTGGTTAGGGGTGAGAGACAGGGAGCATAGTGTTTGCTTGGGGGGTGAGGGACAGGGGGCATAGTGTTTGGTTGGGGGTGGGAGCCATGGGGCATAGTGTTTGGTTGGGGCTGAGGGGGCCATGGGGCATAGTGTTTGGTTGGGGGTAAGGGGGCCATGGGGCATAGTGTTTGGTTGGGGGTGGGAGCCATGGGGCATAGTGCTTGGTTGGGGGTGAGGGGGCCATGGGGCATAGTGTTTGGTTGGGGGTGTGAGCCATGGGGCATAGTGTTTGGTTGGGGGTGAGGGGGCCATGGGGAATAGTGTTTGGTTTGGGGTGGGAGCCGTGGGGCAAAGTGTTTGGTTAGGGGTGAGGGACAGGGAGCATAGTGTTTGCTTGGGGGGTGAGGGACAGGGGGCATAGTGTTTGTTTGGGGTTGGAGCCATGGGGCATAGTGTTTGTTTGGGGCTGAGGGGGCCATGGGGCATAGTGTTTGGTTGGGGGTGAGGGGGCCATGGGGCATAGTGTTTGGTTGGGGGTGGGAGCCATGGGGCATAGTGTTTGGTTGGGGGTTAGGGGAGTGAGGGGGCCATGGGGCATAGTGTTTGGTTGGGGGTGAGGGGGGCCATGGGGCATAGTGTTTGGTTGGAGGTGACGGACAGGGGGCATAGTGTTTGGTTGGGGGTGGGGGCCATGGGGCATAGTGTTTGGTTGGGGTGGGAGCCATGGGGCATAGTGTTTGGTTGGGGGTGGGGCCCATGGGGCATAGTGTTTGGATGGGGGTGGGAGCCATGGGGCATAGTGTTTGGTTGGGGGTGAGGGGGCCATGGGGCATAGTGTTTGGTTGGGGGGTGGGGACCATGGGGCATAGTGTTTTGTTGGGGGTGGGGGATGTGGGGCATAGTGTTTGCTTGGGGGGTGAGGGACAGGGGCATAGTGTTTGATTTGTGGTGGGAGCCATGGGGCAAAGTGTTTGGTTAGGGGTGAGGGACAGGGAGCATAGTGTTTGCTTGGGGGGTGAGGGACAGGGGGCATAGTGTTTGGTTGGGGGTGGGAGCCATGGGGCATAGTGTTTGGTTGGGGCTGAGGGGGCCATGGGGCATAGTGTTTGGTTGGGGGTGAGGGGGCCATGGGGCATAGTGTTTGGTTGGGGGTGGGAGCCATGGGGCATAGTGCTTGGTTGGGGGTGAGGGGGCCATGGGGCATAGTGTTTGGTTGGGGGTGTGAGCCATGGGGCATAGTGTTTGGTTGGGGGTGAGGGGGCCATGGGGCATAGTGTTTGGTTTGGGGTGGGAGCCATGGGGCAAAATGTTTGGTTAGGGGTGAGGGACAGGGAGCATAGTGTTTGCTTGGGGGGTGAGGGACAGGGGGCATAGTGTTTGGTTGGGGTGGGAGCCATGGGGCATAGTGTTTGGTTGGGGCTGAGGGGGCCATGGGGCATAGTGTTTGGTTGGGGGTGAGGGGGCCATGGGGCATAGTGTTTCGTTGGGGGTGGGAGCCATGGGGCATAGTGTTTGGTTGGGGGTTAGGGGAGTGAGGGGGCCATGGGGCATAGTGTTTGGTTGGGGGTGAGGGGGGCCATGGGGCATAGTGTTTGGTTGGAGGTGAGGGACAGGGGGCATAGTGTTTGCTTGGGGGGTGAGGGACAGGGGGCATAGTGTTTGGTTGGGGGTGGGGCCATGGGGCATAGTGTTTGGTTGGGGTGGGAGCCATGGGGCATAGTGTTTGGTTGGGGGTGAGGGGGCCATGGGGCATAGTGTTTGCTTGGGTGGGTGAGGGACAGGGGGCATAGTGTTTGGTTGGGGGTGGGGCCCATGGGGCATAGTGTTTGGTTGGGGGTGGGAACCATGGGGCATAGTGTTTGGTTGGGGGTGAGGGGGCCATGGGGCATAGTGTTTGGTTGGGGGGTGGGGACCATGGGGCATAGTGTTTTGTTGGGGGTGGGGGATGTGGGGCATAGTGTTTGCTTGGGGGGTGAGGGACAGGGGCATAGTGTTTGATTTGTGGTGGGAGCCATGGGGCAAAGTGTTTGGTTAGGGGTGAGGGACAGGGAGCATAGTGTTTGCTTGGGGGGTGAGGGACAGGGGGCATAGTGTTTGGTTGGGGGTGGGAGCCATGGGGCATAGTGTTCGGTTGGGGGTGGGGCCCATGGGGCATAGTGTTTAGTTGGGGGTGGGAGCCATGGGGCATAGTGTTTGGTTGTGGGTGAGGGGGCCATGGGGCATAGTGTTTGGTTGGGGGGTGGCGACCATGGGGCATAGTGTTTTGTTGGGGGTGGGGGATGTGGGGCATAGAGTTTGCTTGGGGGGTGAGGGACAGGGGCATAGTGTTTGATTTGTGGTGGGAGCCATGGGGCAAAGTGTTTGGTTAGGGGTGAGGGACAGGGAGCATAGTGTTTGCTTGGGGGGTGAGGGACAGGGGGCATAGTGTTTGGTTGGGGGTGGGAGCCATGGGGCATAGTGTTTGGTTGGGGCTGAGGGGTCATGGGGCATAGTGTTTGGTTGGGGGTGGGGGGGCCATGGGGCATAGTGTTTGGTTGGGGGAGGGAGCCATGGGGCATAGTGCTTGGTTGGGGGTGAGGGGCCATGGGGCATAGTGTTTGGTTGGGGGTGTGAGCCATGGGGCATAGTGTTTGGTTGGGGGTGAGGGGGCCATGGGGCATAGTGTTTGGTTTGGGGTGGGAGCCATGGGGAAAAGTGTTTGGTTAGGGGTGAGGGACAGGGAGCATAGTGTTTGCTTGGGGGGGTGAAGGACAGGGGGCATAGTGTTTGGTTGGGGTGGGAGCCATGGGGCATAGTGTTTGCTTGGGGCTGAGGGGGCCATGGGGCATAATGTTTGGTTGGGGGTGAGGGGGCCATGGGGCATAGTGTTTGGTTGGGGGTGGGAGCCCTGGGGCATAGTGTTTGCTTGGGGTTTAGGGGAGTGAGGGGGCCATGGGGCATAGTGTTTGGTTGGGGGTGTGAGCCATGGGGCATAGTGTTTGGTTGGGGGTGAGGGGGGCATGGGGCATAGTGTTTGGTTTGGGGTGGGAGCCATGGGGCAAAATGTTTGGTTAGGGGTGAGGGACAGGGAGCATAGTGTTTGCTTGGGGGTGAGGGACAGGGGGCATAGTGTTTGGTTGGGGTGGGAGCCATGGGGCTTAGTGTTTGGTTGGGGCTGAGGGGGCCATGGGGCATAGTGTTTGGTTGGGGTGAGGGGGCCATGGGGCATAGTGTTTGGTTGGGGGTGGGAGCCATGGGGCATGGTGTTTGGTTGGGGGTTAGGGGGGTGAGGGGGCCATGGGGCATAGTGTTTGGTTGGGGGTGAGGGGGGCCATGGGGCATAGTGTTTGGTTGGAGGTGAGGGACAGGGGGCATAGTGTTTGCTTGGGGGGTGAGGGACAGGGGGCATAGTGTTTGGTTGGGGGTGGGGCCATGGGGCATAGTGTTTGGTTGGGGTGGGAGCCATGGGGCATAGTGTTTGGTTGGGGGTGAGGGGGCCATGTGGCATAGTGTTTGCTTGGGTGGGTGAGGGACAGGGGGCATAGTGTTTGGTTAGGGGTGGGGCGCATGGGGCATAGTGTTTGGTTGGGGGTGGGAGCCATGGGGCATAGTGTTTGGTTGGGGGTGAGGGGGCCATGGGGCATAGTGTTTGGTTGGGGGGTGGGGACCATGGGGCATAGTGTTTTGTTGGGGGTGGGGGATGTGGGGCATAGTGTTTGCTTGGGGGTGAGGGACAGGGGCATAGTGTTTGATTTGTGGTGGGAGCCATGGGGCAAAGTGTTTGGTTAGGGGTGAGGGACAGGGAGCATAGTGTTTGCTTGGGGGGTGAGGGACAGGGGGCATAGTGTTTGGTTGGGGGTGGGAGCCATGGGGCATAGTGTTCGGTTGGGGGTGGGGCCCATGGGGCATAGTGTTTAGTTGGGGGTGGGAGCCATGGGGCATAGTGTTTGGTTGTGGGTGAGGGGGCCATGGGGCATAGTGTTTGGTTGGGGGGTGGGGACCATGGGGCATAGTGTTTTGTTGGGGGTGGGGGATGTGGGGCATAGAGTTTGCTTGGGGGGTGAGGGACAGGGGCATAGTGTTTGATTTGTGGTGGGAGCCATGGGGCAAAGTGTTTGGTTAGGGGTGAGGGACAGGGAGCATAGTGTTTGCTTGGGGGGTGAGGGACAGGGGGCATAGTGTTTGGTTGGGGGTGGGAGCCATGGGGCATAGTGTTTGGTTGGGGCTGAGGGGGCCATGCGGCATAGTGTTTGGTTGGGGGTGAGGGGGCCATGGGGCATAGTGTTTGGTTGGGGGAGGGAGCCATGGGGCATAGTGCTTGGTTGGGGGTGAGGGGGCCATGGGGCATAGTGTTTGGTTGGGGGTGTGAGCCATGGGGCATAGTGTTTGGTTGGGGGTGAGGGGGCCATGGGGCATAGTGTTTGGTTTGGGGTGGGAGCCATGGGGAAAAGTGTTTGGTTAGGTGTGAGGGACAGGGAGCATAGTGTTTGCTTGGGGGGTGAGGGACAGGGGGCATAGTGTTTGGTTGGGGTGGGAGCCATGGGGCATAGTGTTTGGTTGGGGCTGAGGGGTCCATGGGGCATAATGTTTGGTTGGGGGTGAGGGGGCCATGGGGCATAGTGTTTGGTTGGGGGTGGGAGCCATGGGGCATAGTGTTTGGTTGGGGGTTAGGGGAGTGAGGGGGCCATGGGGCATAGTGTTTGGTTGGGGGTGAGGGGGCCATGGGGCATAGTGTTTGGTTGGAGGTGAGGGACAGGGGGCATAGTGTTTGCTTGGGGGGTGAGGGACAGGGGGCATAGTGTTTGGTTGGGGTGGGGGCCATGGGGCATAGTGTTTGGTTGGGGTGGGAGCCATGGGGCATAGTGTTAGGTTGGGGGTGGGGCCCATGGGGCATAGTGTTTGGTTGGGGGTGGGAGCCATGGGGCATAGTGTTTGGTTGGGGGTGAGGGGGCCATGGGGCATAGTGTTTGGTTGGGGGGTGGGGACCATGGGGCATAGTGTTTTGTTGGGGGTGGGGGGTGTGGGGCATAGTGTTTGCTTGGGGGGTGAGGGACAGGGGCATAGTGTTTGATTTGTGGTGGGAGCCATGGGGCAAAGTGTTTGGTTAGGGGTGAGGGACAGGGAGCATAGTTTTTGCTTGGGGGGTGAGAGACAGGGGGCATAGTGTTTGGTTGGGGGTGGGAGCCATGGGGCATAGTGTTTGGTTGGGGCTGAGGGAGCCATGGGGCATAGTGTTTGGTTGGGGGTGAGGGGGCATGGGGCATAGTGTTTGGTTGGGGGTGGGAGCCATGGGGCATAGTGCTTGGTTGGGGGTGAGGGGGCCATGGGGCATAGTGTTTGGTTGGGGGTGTGAGCCATGGGGCATAGTGTTTGGTTGGGGGTGAGGGGTCCATGGGGCATTGTGTTTGCTTGGGGGGTGAGGGACAGGGGGCATAGTGTTTTCTTGGGGGTGAGGGACAGGGGGCATACTGTTTGGTTGGGGGTGGGGGCCACAGGGCATAGTGTTTGGTTGTGGTGGGAGCCATGGGGCATAGTGTTTGGTTGGGGGTGAGGGGCCCATGGGGCATAGTGTTTGGTTGGGGGTGAGGGGGCCATGGGGCATAGTGTTTGGTTGGGGCTGAGGGGGCCATGGGGCATAGTGTTTGGTTGGGGGTGAGGGGGCCATGGGGCATAGTGTTTGGTTGGGGGTGGGAGCCATGGGGCATAGTGCTTGGTTAGGGGTGAAGGGGCCATGGGGCATAGTGTTTGGTTGGGGGTGTGAGCCATGGGGAATATAGTGTTTGGTTGGGGGTGAAGGGGCCGTGGGGCATAGTGTTCGGTTGGGGGTGAGGGGGCCATGGGGCATAGTGTTTGTTTGGGGCAAGGGGGCCATGGGGTATAGTGTTTGGTTGGGGGTGGGAGCCATGGAGCATAGTGTCGCACTCCAAGAGTGAACTCAATAATAAAGCTAAAACAGGCACAGTTAGGAGATGTACATCCTTCGCTTTATTGAGGAAACCTGACTCAACGAAGGCCATATTCCTCTTGGGAAACCCAAACAGCAAACTATAGCAGTCCAAAATAACAGAATGTCCAATCAAGGGTCAATAAAATATATATAATTTAATTAAACAGACGATATACAATAACTAAATTGAAATAAATGATAACAATGGAAAATGTGTAGTACAAAATGTAAGTTTGAAATGCAATAAAAATCATTACCCCTCAAAAACATATTCTTTTTCCATGTGTTTATTACAAATTGGGGGTTGAAAAAGCCTCCTGACATGTCCCGCTACCGCCCCGCCAACTTTTACTTTTCGGCCCACTATAGCCCTCATGTAAGGTACTTTCGGCCCTCTATCAAAATCAGTTGTGCACCCCTGCTTTAGAGCCAGGCGCAACCCTACCCATGCTTCACGGTTCACATTCCTTTCAACTTACATGGGCCTGCAGTGTAAGACAATGAAGGGTTCAGTCTTCAAATGTAGAGTGACCTTTTAGTCTTCTGCCTGAGATGGTGCCAGGGATGGGGGAGTGTATTACTGTCGGGCCTACATTTATTATTCCCTGGTACTGGGTCCTGGTCATTCTGGTCCTAGCTTCCAAGATGGCAGCAGTTTAGTATATTTAGCCTCTTAGAATACCTACATTCTACTAATTCTCCACAGACTTTATGCTTCTGTATCCTATCGTCCCTTGCGGCCACCCTCCCCAGCCACCTCGTATCCTTATTAACACAAACTTCTAACGTATTGCTCTCAATCTAAACCACTTGGGAGGACAGGAAAGCTGGGCAAGCATCCCAACACATGTGAGCAAGCAGATCAGAAGGGACAAACTGAAGAGTCTTTTTAAATATCTGCATCTGAAAGAAGATTACACTGACTAAGTCATTGACCTGGGCCGTAAGTGATGTCAGCCTCTCAGATGGACCCCAGGTTCCTCACTTTGCTAGGATACTATGGGCCTCATTACAAATCCGGCTGTAACCCTGCAAATGCTGCTGGCGGGTTGCCGCCGACATGCAATATTTACCGGTGCCTGGCTTGCCGGAATCACCGGGGGATTACGACCCCGGCGTTCTGGGAAGTCAGGTGCCAGTAATTGTTAATCCACATTCCCATTTGAGTCCCGTAGGACTCAATGTGAATGGGGGACCACGGAAGCACCGGCATCGTTAATAACGGTGCCGGTGCTTCAGTGAAACTCTGCAGGTGGGTACCGTTCCGTCCACCAGATCTGACCCTGGCAGGCGGGACAGCACCCACCCGCAGACTCGTAGTGTGCCGGTCCGGTAACAACGGTGCTGGTAGGTTTACCGGCATCATTGTTACCGGACCGACACACTTGTAATTAGGCCCAATGTAGGGCGGTCCAGAAGTATTGGAGGGGGCAGAGACCTTGCTGGTCTTTAAGGAGGTGAGACGGAGGTACCAGCATAACCTCAGTCTTACATGGATTCATTTGGAGGCCATTTACATTCAATTTCCAAACACTCATGTAAGGGACATACATTATTAGAAGGACAAACTGCTTTCACATGGAGCTGTGTGCTGTCTGCATATGAATGAAATCGAGCGCGAAGGTCCGAAGAATAGACATAAAGGGTTGATGCTAGATATTCATCAAAAGGGGCAAAAAGGGGGATCCTTATGACACAACGCAATTGTTACAACCTGGATTGAATGTAAAAGGTCCCATCTTTACCACTTGCTGTCTCCCTAAAAGAAAGCTTTGAAACCATTCTACCATGGAACCGTTCAGCCCTCTTAAGGTTCCCAGCCGAGATACTAAAATAGAATGATCCATGGTAATGCATGCTGCTGATAGGCCTCAAATCACCAGTAACGGCAAATGGCGATCATCAGCTGTGGCCAGAATGTCATCCCATACCATGACCAAAGCAGATTTGGTACTGTGTTTAGGGCGAAAATCTGATTGTTGTATGTCACGGCTGCCACTTTGCTTAATAAAATATTGGAGATGGGTGGCCACCTGTTTTTTCAGCACCTTGGCCATCCATGGTGCCTGAGCAGGTGGGCGATCATTTTTCATGGGAATGGGATCAAGGTAAGATTGTTTTAATGAAGGAGAGATTAATACTGCGCTAGGCACAAACTATAGTGACATTCCAAAATAGCGGGAAATGTAGCTCAACAAAGTTGAGTTGGTGTGAGTGCACCCAAGAGAGATGAGACTGCTTCTGATGTAACGGTACGGAATTCAAAACGGGCATCCAAGTGAATCACCTGATCCGTCCTGACCATACAGAGAGAGAAGTCTGTTCCTTTTGAAAGATTCCCTGGATGATAGCTACTTTGGAAATTAAAAACAAGTTAAAATCATTTGCCACCTGGAATGATGATTTAAGTGGTTGCATTACACAGTCTGGTGACATCAGATCTTTAATTGTGTTAAAAATCACTTTAGATTTGTTAACTGCTGTGAGCATCAGATTATGAAGGTAACCAGATTTGACCACAAGAAGCGCTTTTATATTCTTTGAGGCCTATATATATATAGGTATTAAGATAGTTGTTCCCCGACGAAGCCACCCCCGGGGTTGCACTGGCTCTGCCCACTAAGCACAGAGCTCTGAAGCTTCCACACATGCATATCAGAGAATCCAACATGGCGGACCAGCTTTGTAAAGCCATGGTCCAGATAACACAAGGGGCCTGCATTTTGCAAACAAGCCCCCTTTGAGTAAAATTCATGTTATGACCCATCCAGTCCTGCCCAGACAAAATAAAAAACATGCATGTGTAGAACTTTACCAGCTGCCCGTTCCAGAGGGAGAGGATGTGGGCACTTATAAGGAATCCCAGAAGGAGAATAGCTGTTGGAGTTTGGAGAAAGCGAAGCTATAAGTGGGATGATAGTTGGAGAAAGAAAAAGGTTGATGGAGCACACGGATATGGAGGTGAAAGGAGGAATGGAGATTCAGGAGGAGGTGGTGATGAAAGGAGGAGCAGGCAGCAAAGAGGGGGCATTATCTCTGAAGAGGAGGTGGTGAAAGAAGGAGCAGAGAAGCAGGAGGATGAGGTGTTGAAAAGGAGAAGCAGGAAGAGGGAAGATGATGTGAGGCGGTGGAGGTGAAAGGAGAAGTAAAGTAGCTGGAGGAGGAAGTGGTGAAAGTAGAGGAGCAGGAGGTGGCCACAAGAGCTAAGGGGGAGGTGGTAAAAGATGGACATGAGAGGTTGCAAGGGGTTTGGAGGTGGAACTTATAGGAGCACTCAAACGTGAAGCTTGCAGGTAACGAGCATGGACGTAATGGGAGGTTTTCTGAGCCTGTTGAGAAGTGTCAAGGAGGTATTTGAGTATCTAGAGTGAAGCAAGTTCCTGAAGGAGGAAGAGGGGAAGACCCCATTTGCACAACCTTACATTGAGGTTTCATGGGGGAAATTCAAAGTAGGCAAATGGATGTCAGTACAGGACTCAGAGAGAAGGATGCATGCCAGAGATTAGGCAGCGGGCTCCAAAACTTACAAAACAGCCTTGCTCCTGATCAAACCACTTCAACAAATTCCCTTCCAGCTGTGGCAATCTAAGGCCTGTAACTATTTACGAACCACTGTTCACCATTGGTTATATACTCCAGGAGAGCTCTGGACTAAGACCTGGCAAGCAATTCACTAAGAGGTTCCATACTGTTGACAGAAGATCCAGAAATACTACAGAGAACAACAACTTCCTTTATCGCATCAGAAACAAGGAACCAAGAGGCTGTGAGGGACAGCAGGGAGAGAACCAGATAGAGTCAAAGACGTTTTGTTGCTTGGAGAGAGGCATTTTCTCTTTTTTGGAATTCTCTTAGGAGACTTTAGGGCCTTATTATAAGTTTGCCAGTCCGGAATTAACGTGCCGGTATTAACGTATACCGGAAGGTTTCCATCCCGCCCAACTACAAGTTTGCCAGTGTGGTGCCTGAAATACCTCTAACTAAGAGTTGGAGGCAATTCAGTCACATTACTGGCAAAAACCACTGGTATTACCGGCACTGTATCATTGGTGACAGTAATACTGGCAAAACCCCCATGGAGTCAAATGGGACTCCAGGGAACATGGATTTACATCTAACACTGGTACTCGTAATCCGGCAGTAATACCGCGGTCTGAGTGCCAGTATCTGTATTTCAGTTTGCCGGTATCCCAGCAGAGTTACCACCAGTTTACCGGCAAACTTGTAATGAACCACTTGGCGAAGAAATCTACCGAAGTGACACTTGTGGAAACACTGTTTCATTTCTGCATTTTTCCCCTGCCCTGAAGGATTACTATTCTGATAAAAGCTCAGGGAGATTCAATAAACAGAAGCATTGTTTGTCTTAGAACTGGAAGAAAGGGAATTATGGGGGGTGGAGATAGGAGGGACCCTGGGTAAAGAAACTCCATCAGTTTAATCTAAGGATCTAAGAAAATGTATTTGGGTTGGGTTTGTTCAAGTTACCCCTACCACAAAAAGTTAGGCACTACCACAAAAAACTTGAACAGGCTCCAGATCCTGCAAAATAATGCACTAAGATGTGCCCTCAACCTCCCGCGCAAGGCGCACATATCCACGGTTAGCAAAGAAGTCCACTGGCTCCCGATCTGCGACAGAATTAAGCTAAGAACCATGGTCATCACCCACAAGTGCCTGTCACGTACTGCCCCACGTTACCTTTCAGACAAATTCTCTAGACACTGCCACACTAGACCCACCAGAACTCCTTACCTGCACCAACTAAAGATCCCTAACTATAACCTAAAAACAGCAGGAGGCTCCAGTTTCCCAGTGCTCGCAGCACAATGTTGGAACACCCTCCCTCCTACAATTAGATTGGAAACCGCGTTCTGGCCATTCAGAGCCATGGTAAAATCATGGCTACTAGCCTAGACATCTAGACTCTCACCGACACGACCGGCCAGCCGCCGCTCTCTACCTGCAATGTAATTGTAATGCAACCAGTAATGTTTACTCTATCTACTGCCTATTCAGGACCAACCTGTAACCCGGTCCTCACTCGCCACTGTAACTATTTTGTGCTTATTCTCTGTACATACTCTTCTCGGTATATTCTACTCTTGTATGTAAACATTCAGAGCCTGGACCAATGTATGCTCTGTCTGTTGTATTATGATGTTCGTGTAACAATATGCAACTCTGCTGTGCACACGATTATGCGCCCAGCTACCTGAGGGTTCGGACGCGCTTTATAAATAAACAAACTAAACTAAACTAAACCCCCTTTTCTTGAGAATCATTATAATCAAGTCTTGCTGCAAAGCACCCTTTAAGGCCATGAGTATCCTTATCCTCTCTGTGCTTCATGACGGGTGACACTAAGGGGATTGAACAAGGGAAACGTATTTCAAATTTTTATAGATGGAAAGTGATAGTGAGAAAAGGAAAGATGAGAAGGGGGTTTACTAGACACATATATTGGCAAAAGGGGTCACACAAGTGTAAAAAAAGACTGAAACATAACATGGGAGAAAACAAAGCCCACCAAACTCCTCCAAAGTTCACCAAAACGGCTCTAAAACACAAATTGTGGGCCAGTCTGTATGCGCTTGCTTTTACAGCCTCACATAATCCATATCGAGTAAGGGAAAGTGGGTTGCGCCTTTTATAGAACCCCCAAACCTCCTGGAGCACACTGAATATGGCAAGATGGTTGTTGGATCTGATTGGCTGACCCATATTCAGGCAGAGGGATTCTGTTTATCCGGCCCATCCCTCAGTGCCCAGCACCGATAATAAACCAAAATGAGTTTGTGACGATTTTAAATAAAGGAACATATTGGGGGTCATTACGACCCGGGCGGTAAGGGATTACTGGTACCGGTAAGGGCACCGGTACCGGTAATCCCTTACAGCCCTATTACGAGGTCCCTTTGCGGGTCCTCCATTAACGCCTGGTTTTACCAGGCGTTAAGGACAGGATCCGCAAAGGGACTTTGGAGGTAATAACGGTACCGCAATTTGCGGTACCATTATTACCGCCTTTCCCATTCCCATTGAGCCCTTTGGGGGCTCAAATGGGAATGGGGAAGGGCCCTGGTGAATGGGGAATTACCAACCCCGCCAACCTTGGAAAGGGGCGGTAATACCTCCATTCACCAGGGCGGAGTCGGTGTGGGTTTGGAGGCAGCCATGCCGCTAATAGCGCCATGTTTACCTCCAAGCTCGTAATGACCCCCATTGAGTGCAATGAGGAGGGTGAATGCGGAGCTAGCTGTCATCGATGAAGGGAGCATTTGATAACATTGAAAGTCATTCTCTACTCTGACAGCCCATGCCTCACATACACATGCCTCAGCTACACACATGGACACGTATAGCTCATAGTTTGCCAGCATTTCACTGTTAGGGTGAGTGTTGTGACAAATGAAATGAGCACAAAGTCCAGTGTGTGTTGTGCACTCTGAAGGTTGCACGCTTGAATTACTTTCATACACATATTCGTCAAATGTAAAAAATGTGTGCTCATTCCTAGGTCCCTAGAATGCTCTTTGACAGGAGCGAGAAAAAGGTGTAATTACAGATGTAGGGTGATTTACTCACTGAATTAATTGTTACTATACTGAGTGGGACAGTGATCTATTTGCAAATGCAGGCTGGATGCAAATCAGACCACATGAAACCATACTGAATGACCCAAAATAGGTGTTTGAAGGTTCTCTTAGTGTTTTGTTTGGGGCTGGCGTTCCTACCGTAAGCCTCCTGCCCCCGTTTAGATCGCTGCCTGCCCAGCAGTCCCCAGTTCACGCCCATCACGTGGTACACACACCCTTCTTAGAGCCCCTTTCATTTCGCGTCCCACTTAAGGCACTGCTGTAATATCTTTGTGTTCAGACCTTTTGCTTTTAGATCTATTACTCCCTATGTAATTGTCCATGTTGTTGTGGGTCGCCTGCTATGGACATCCCCAGGCGCCCCAGGGTGCTATTCACCAGAGCACACGACTGGACCAGTGCCTGTGGGGGTTGGGGGTCGCCTGCCATGGACATCCGGCAGGACCCCTGGTGCTATGGGACATCAGCACCATCAGGGTGGGGCCACAGCCTGCCAGGCTCTTGAACATCCGGACCTCTGCCACCGTCCTGGCACGAGGGTCCCATGGCATCAGGGCCTGCAGGCCTGCGGCCTACATCATTAATGAGACACGGACTCAGTCGTTCCTCTTTGGGAGTCTGCAGCCGTTCTGACGCACGTGCCTGCAGGAGCTCCTTTTATTATCTTGGGCATGACACAGTCATGGCATCTTAAAGGGGCAATACACGTGGGAGGGGCACATCCCCTTAAGGGGGCAATGCACATGGGAGGGTCACCCACAACACATGTGCTCTGAATATAATTACACTGTACATTTTTTGTAAGTAACCAGAATGTATAATCTGCGTCCTGCTCTGTTGTTTTTAGATGTTTGTTATGTCAATGTAACCTAAGATATGCGCCCAGATGTCCCTGGGCTTGGCACGCTATACAAATAAATAAAATACAAATACAAATAATGGCCAATGGCATTTCGAAGGTTTGCTCTGTACAGTTGGCCGAACTTGAAACTCTGCACAGCTGTCAGTAAATTAGCTATGAAATCCGCAAACCTTAAATTTCAGCTGACTGCAGAGTAGGAATTCCCACCTCATCGCAGGAACGAGCAAGGTTAAGAGAGTGTTGTTCTGGGTCAAACATGGAGTTAATATGACTGTGAAGAAAGAAAAGAAGGCAGAGGAGCTCATTGTTCTCCTATTTGTAATTTGACTGCAGGGACTTGGTACGTTTGTACTCAGGAGCAGATAAAACCCTGCCGTCACATTTTTGCCATTTGCACAGAGTGCAAATGTGCACGGCAAAAGGAGGCATACGTGCATGTAGGCTGCTTTGTGCCCTGCACTTATGTACTCTGCCATGCAAAGTCAATAAACTCTGCTTCCCATGCGCTCATGGTAAACAGCGTCCACAGTTACAATTAAAATGCTGCCTGTCAACCAGCGCTTCATTGTAACTCTGCACGTTTACTGCCACGCAAGCATGGCAGGCAGCAGGTACAGCAGATCCCTATGGAGTCTGTCCTTTCATATAGCAGACTCCTTAGAGAGTTCCAGAATGAAAATCCCTGGAGCATTTGTATGTAGGGTGACCAGACGTCCCGGTTTTCCCGAGGAAATCACCCTCTGTCCCAGGGTCACGGTAGTTTTTACATTTTAGAAACCCCGTCTGGAGTTTGCAGGGTTCAGTGGCTGCGGCATTTAAAAATTGTAATTTTTTCTCACAACACTTTCAGAACTTTGAAGTTGGAGTAGTGGCGGGAACCCCTAACCTGTCAGGTGCAAGGCACAACACTTATTGAGTGTGCCACCGAGATTGGTTTGCAAATGAGGGTACAGCAAGCCCTGTTATATCCAGTAGAGCAAATGCCCGTTTTGAATTAATATGCCAATATTCACAGACAAAACTACACAAATGAGATCATATTCAGTTTATAGAAAGGAGAAGTGCTCGAAACATGATTGGGTGGTGGTTGTGGAGGCTTGTTGGGGGAGGGGCGGTAATTGGTGGGCTGTGATGGTGTAGTCCCTCTTTTATGTTGTTGGTCGTCCCGGTTTTTCGTTTGGGAAATCTGGTCACCCTAATTTGTATGGCAGAATGGAAGGAAAGCGCAAAAAAGCAAGTTGTGTTCTGCCTGTCCTCTCCACCATACAAACGATAGAAAATGTTGTGTGCAGGGAATGCAAGGCATGAAAGCCGTGCTCAAGGCTTTTCTGCCTTTCATTCACATTAAGCCACAATGGACAATGGGCTCCAAAGCGTCTTCTTCAGCACACGAACCTTTATCCACTTTCTCCATTTTTGAATTATTGCGGCAGTGGTTAATAATTGAATTTGTGCCAAGCTTTCATCAGGCAACGCAGTTACCATATTTCATCTGGTCTTGCTTAATAAAACAGTTAAAGCCAGGCGCTAATGCAAGGGCACAAAGTCTTGCCGCCTAAAAACAGACATGCTATCAAAATGGCGACTGTTTTCATCAAACGCTTGAGTATGAGAAATTGCTACCGGCTCCCATCTTAAATGTGGTATTTAAGTACCAGACACTTGCAGACAGACTTGTCTATGTTTAGAACATTCGTGTCGTTTTTAGCTTTATGTACTGGTCAAGCAGCAGGGGTTGATGAGCTAATGTTTTCATGAACGTGGATGCACAGTCGCCGATATACTTTTACTGCAGTTATAAATACGCAGCTAATTGTGTTCTAAAGCATAACTTTGGCAAGTCACATGGGTCCGGGTACTTCCGAGAGGGACTGGAATCAGGTGATCTAGAAACTAAACTCGGGTATGCGTACTCCTATTTTGATTAACAGAGATGAAATACGAAGAGGAGTGTTGCTCGGGTGTGTGTACGGTTCGTCCCCCATCCACTTAACTATGTTAAGACACGGGATGTGTTTTGCCATAATAGATGGGGGTGCAGGTAGAGAGTAAAATAGGGGGTGGAAATTAAAGGAAAGGTGGGGGGCTGGCAGCAGGACAAGCAGTATGATGGCTTGCCCCTCCAACCCTAAAAAACGCAGTCAAATGTTCAGTACATTGAGCTGTCACAGATTTAATTGTGCTAATTAAGAAAAATGAAGATGGAAGGTGATGAATGGGAATCAAGTTAGCTGATGTTATGAGGCAAAAGCAGTGCAAGCCCTACTTTGTAAAGATTAGAACCACTTAAGTGCGGGAGTGGGTTGAGCCTACAATAATTCCTTATAGGAATTCAGGAGGAACATATACGACCTTAGCACGTCGATCAGAGCTTGGGCTCTTCTCTATGGATAGAGGCGGAGGAGGAGGTGAGCTGCACTGCTTCCCCTAACACCTGTGCACGGTGCAGCGGGCCCGAGCATTACAGCAGCCACGCCCTGGTGGGTTATGGGGCCTATGGCTGTGTCTGCTGCAGACATTAGCTTCCGTGAGAGCAGTAGAGGGACCTGATGGGAGTGGCAGGAGGACTTCCATGTTTCTGAGTATGGATGCCCAGTGATGGGAGACTCATGCCAGAGCTTGAAGTGGAAAGACCTCTCCCGTGAGGTGTGCTGCAACAGTGCTGCTGTGTCAAGGCAACAGAGCTGCTCAGTATCTATTACATATGACTGCATATCATTCACTGTGCATGTACACTGCATGTAGCATGGTGCACGATAGCACACAGCTGAGTCCCCTGAAACATTTGGTCCGGTTACCACATAATCTCTACCGTATGCTTGTACATTGCGTGTCAATTATAGCAGAGCCCTCTACTGTACACAGTTGCCCAGGGGATTCATACACTTGTCATTCCCATTAACTTTTAGTGGTGTGTCTCATTGCTTTACAGCTGAGTCCCATGAAAAAATGTGGTCCAGCTGTCAAATAGTCTCTATCATCTTCAATGCAGTCTTAGCCCTTCTACTCTTCAATGCAGTCTTTGCCCTTCTACTCTTCAATGCAGTCTTTGCCCTTCTACTCTTCAATGCAGTCTTTGCCCTTCTACTCTTCGCTTCGAATGTATCCGCACTCCAAATGTCTACTCTCCATACTGTGCCTGACCTAGAATTTCTGTTCCTCTATCGCATCTTTTCAGAACATGTCCTGCTGAAGGGCAATGCTTCCTACAGCAATTCAACCCCATTACATATGGCCGAAGGCACGAAACAAAAAGAAGATGACATAACATAATCGGAAAACACTTGAAATGTGTTGTGTAGAATTAATCAAGCTGTTCTGAACGTTACCAGCCAGTGGTTCGGGTTAAAAGCGTCAGATTGTATGGGCTAAAATGCCATAAGTAGGGGGTGCATGGTTTCATTTCAGGATTAGTCCTGCTGGGCAGAGGCAGAATGTTGCTAGAGCTGTTTAGGGAATAGGCTTCTGTATATGTAGATGCTGAAAATGCATAGGAATATTAGTTGTTTGTGTAGAAATAGTCTGATAATTCTTTGAAGGTAGAAGAGTGCATTCAGTGTTTGTGAGTGTGTTTTCTTGTGGTAGTCAGAGAAAAGGTGTGTCACTCTCAAGTTAGGAAAATGCATTCAGTGGCTGTAACTGAGCGTGTTTTTTTTTTACTGTGGTCAGAGAAAATACACTCGGCTTACAAAGTTGTGAAATAGAATTCTTAGAATTGCCTTTAGGGAATAGAGTGGATTCATTCTCTGTAATTTAGTATGTCATATTTGTGTAGATGATGAAAATACGTGTTGCCTGTTTAAAAAAGTCTTAAAACTCATTGAGCCTAGGAGAATGCAGCTAGTGGTTTAACTTAGTGTGCAATATTTTTGTGGCCAGAGAAAATACTATTTGCAGTGAAAAGGTCTGATAATGGTTGATTATATTCAGTGGCTATAAGTGAGTGCACCATTTTAGTACTAACGACAAAACAATGCCATGGCATACATGCATGTGGCTTTTCTTGTCAGGTTGCGAGGAAAGACAGCACATAATTGTTTGGGGGCAGGCAGGAAAATTCATCTGTTAGCAGAAAGACAACATATTATTTGCTTGTTTAGAAACATTCTTATATTCTTTGGAGGTAGGAGAGTGCACCCGGCATTTGTGAATGAGCATGTTATATGTGTGTGGCGAGACAAAATACCTGTAACTTGTAAAGTTGTGAATCAACAAAACAGAAATATTAATAGGCTTATTATCTCAGCTTTTTGTGGCCAGAGAAAATACTACTTGTTTGCACAAAAGAAATGTCTTATCATTCTTAGGAGGATGTTGGAGGAGACAGGAGAAGATCATGTTCAGTGGTTGTAACTGAGTGCACAACACACATGCATTTTCTTATGGAAATGTAGAACTAACCATTTTCAGTGCCAACATGACTGTGGCACTTTAAAGTGACAGGAGGACTGGGAGACATGCAGATGTGGTTCGGCCCAATGTCTCTGCAGTGAAAGAGGGAGAGCAGTTGCAGAGTCATAGTCCATCTCCACCACCACCCATATCCACTGATCATGAGTCTGAGTATGATGATGATGATGATGATCACAGATATATAGATCACTCGTCTGAGTCTAGGCCAGAACATCTTCTTTTGCAAACCAATGATTCAGAGAAGGAGGTGGAGGACACTAATGCCAGATTTACAAAGACAGGAGAGAAGGACGTATCGACTTACATTTTGAGCAGGGTATTTCAAAGATAGCTTGTCAGATCTGAACATACTGTCAACAACGAGGACGTCTTCCTCAACTGAGTCTTCATTGTTGGATAGGCTAGACTCTTCTATTAGTGGTGGAGGCGTTCCTTTCTTTCAGAAGGATCGTCTATCCTTGTAGAGGTATGGTCGATCTCGGGGGGAAATGCAAGAAGGAGCTAAAAAAACACTTAAATCCGAGGTAAATAGTAGCAGGGCAATGCAGAAGATGTTGAATAACAATGTCCAAGAAAAGGAAGGAAGTATCCTGTAGTACTTTGATAGTCCGTATAAGTGGGTAAGAGGAATAGGATGGAAACAGGAATGGTACCTCTGTGACAGAACAAGGGTTCAGTGGAAAGCAAGGAAAGGATCCAGAAGAAGATCAAAAAAATGACAAAACAGGGAAGCAAAGTGGCAGAAACAAAGAGGGGTAATACCAGGGGTAATACCAGGGAAGAAAAAACTGGAGCCAAGTAATGAGCAGGAAGAGGAGCGATGCAGCAGCATACTAGAACAAAGGTG
The DNA here is from genome assembly GCF_040938575.1 of Ambystoma mexicanum. Classification (NCBI taxonomy): domain Eukaryota; kingdom Metazoa; phylum Chordata; class Amphibia; order Caudata; family Ambystomatidae; genus Ambystoma; species Ambystoma mexicanum. Next base: position 1,055,444,779 of record NC_090927.1, on the reverse strand, counting down.
CCGCGGGAGGGAGAGATTGAAGAGCACACGTATCAGAAGACAGCGTCATACCCCAAAAGTCAAACGCAGGGTTGCAACGTGCGGTGGGTACGCCGCACAGAGGAATTAAAAAAGCAGCCGCTGCCATATTGGAAAAAAAGCTAGACTGATGAATAAGCTATAAATTAACATAGCGGCACATCAATGGCGTCTCAAACGCCATATCCCCCATAAGATCCAGGTGCAGTGGTTGATGACACATACAAAATATCACCATCTTGCAACCACAAAACACACTCTGCTCCATCACCATTATGTTTTGATGAAATTTGGAGGAAATGTCTTCTTGGTCCAGCAAAAAAGTCCCAAATGTGGTAGTTCTTCTTACTTCCAGAAAATGACAGCATCTCACCACCTGCACCTTGTGAGATGAACAATGTCCTCGGGAAAGATTGGGGCCGAGTTGGGGTTGACAGTATTACAGGTGACCTTTCAGTTCTTCCAGTGAAATGAGAGATGCAAATACGGGCATGTTTGCCTTCTGCAGTCCTGACCTGGTGATGAGAGCATTCCAACTTAAACCATTTAACACCAGTTTCAACTGCAATAATTTGCTGGTGTTAATTTTGATGTTATATGGTATTAATTGTGTTCTTATGTTTTTCCAAAAATGTTCAGAACAATTGATGTATCAAGCTTGCAATGAGACCAATGTGATCAAAGACAAGATGGCACATTTGAAAAACTATCCAAGTTCAAGCAGTCTTACTAAGCTATCTGTTGTTTAATATCATCTCACATCCACATCAAAGTCCCTCTTTTGGCATCTACGTTATTCGGGCCAGTTAATATTGATACACTACCCACTGGTGGCTTGATGGATTGTCCATAAGTGTCCACTATGTCAGAGGTTAAATAATGCAGGCGGAGCATTCCTGGCTGGCGGATTTTGAAAGCTGTGGATACAAAATACGAATATGTAAGAACAGGTTGAATACAGTTCATTAGATTTCTGCCTCCAGAGGATTCTGTGACAGTCTTGCAAGTTCACAAATAATGACCATGTGCAGTCCTGGGCTAACTTTTGGTCCATTAATGAATTTCCATTCTGGACTAGATCCTTGAACACCAATCAGTCCTCCACTTGTTTCACTCTCTTTTCAGCTCTGCAGGCAGTGGTGCAACCAAACAGCTTCTTCAACTGTCTGTGACCCTAGTGCACATTTGAAGAGTAACTCACAGGATATTTGGTGAACTATCCCATCAGCTCTGATGGCAGTACCTCTTGTCACACTCTGAGTTTTTGAGACAGTTTGTGGGGTTTTATTTTATTTGTGGGGCCGTGAGCCCTCCCACTCTCTCCTGTCTTGCCACAACTCTCCTCCCTAACACCAGCATCCATAAGCCCAGGCTAGTTCTACCAAATGGTAACCCCTACTGTCTACAATATTCTCGTTTCCTATAGGTGGTTCCCCTGTATACCAGCTATCTAAACTCCCTCAGGGGCTTTTCTAACTTTTCCACTCTATCAATGGTTAGTGTCCTAACAGGAGCTTGGGTAGTGCTTTGCACTTGCTCCATGTTATTCGGGCTATATCAGACATGGCCACTCCGCACTTCTCCTACACTCCTATACTCAGCACTTCTCCTATACTTTCATTACCACTCCCTTCTTCCTTACTCCTCCCACACATTCTTCGTCCCTTTGATAATTCATTCCTTCTACTCCTCCCCTGCACCCTTTGATGTAACCACTACTACTACTCCACTTCACTGCTGCTCCTCTTTATTACTAATCTCCTTCACTTCCCTACTTCTCTCCCCAAAGTATGAGCCCTCTCCTCCTACTAATACTCTCCTCCTCCCACTACTGCTCTCCTCCCAGTACTCCTCCCATATCTACATCGTCCAACCACTATTACACTCCTCCTATTACACTCCCACTCTCACTACTACACTCCTCCTCCAAGTACTACACTCCTCCTCCCCTTATTACACTCCCCTTCCCACTACTACACTTCTCCCTCCAACTGCCCAAAGACCATTCTTCTATTTTTTTATTTTGTATTTAATTACCAAGAACCTTTTACAAAAGAAAATGAATCAATTAATATCATCCATAATTGGTAAAATGACAAGACTAAGAAAAGTAGAACCAAAGAAAAAACAAAAGCAATATAAATTCACAATCAATGCACAATCAATATCCTACAAGAAAAAAGGGAGAAAAAAGAAGGCAAATGGAAAAGAAAAAATAATTATCAACAACCACACAATAATTAAAAAAGAATGTAAGATTACATGATATGAGGAGAGATAGGAAAGAAGGAATTAGTGGGAACAATACTCATTAGGGATTTACTTCAAGTGGGAATAAAGAGTGACCACCAATAAACCCAAAGTCCATTAGTTCTCAGAGTATCAGTCACTTCACATTCAGTCTTTTCCCTAACTACTTCTACTAAGCACACAAACAGGTACACTCACACAGCAGAACCACTTTCACTGCTATACCAATATCTCACATGCTCCAGCAATCTCCCCCACGGGCCACTGCTCCTTCCTGCCTCCTACTGGTCTCATGGTCTCGTGGTCATCCTCCATCTCCACATCCACCTCTGACCTCACCAGAAAATCCCACACATTCTGCTCCATTTTCCACCCATAGGCACCATTCCCTCCTTTGGTCCACTATCAAATCCCCTATCCAATCCCCTATTGAATATACTCTTCCCTCCGCGGGATGTGTATGTGCGTGGGAAAGCTTTGAGGAGGGGTGTAAGCCCTGTCCACTGTCTCTGTGCAAGCTTACCAAATAAAGTCCATGGTGGCGTACCAGGGTTAAAGCTGCAGTTTGTGTCCCTGGTTTTGCAATAAACAGCCATGTTCAAAGGGAAAATCGCAGTTTTCTTCCATTAATCTCTGGTGATGCAGCGGGTCAGGTTTTCAGCAAGGGCTCCATCTGATGGTATCTGCTGGCACGACACCGTCTTTGACTGCCGCTCAGGCTTGTGATTGTCTCCGTCAACTCTCTCTCATTCCCGCTTGTCGGGCTGCTAAACTCTGGCTCTCACTGGAATTTTAGCAGTTCGCAGGCTCTGGAGTGTTTCGGTTTCTCAGATTGTCTGTTTCTGCCCCTTTGGTTTTTCTATTATTTTGTGTTAAATTTGCTGATTATTTTGAACCACTCCTGATCTGAAAACACAAAAGAAACTGGCAAGCATTTTGGTAAAGAGGGATGCCTGGAGATACAGGTCTACAGAGACACATCCTGGCATAAGGGGGGTGGGCAGGAATTTGGGCCTCTCTGCTACCCCAGTGGTACGACTGGTTCTGGACTCCATTCTGAACCTCCCATCTCCAAAAAAGAGGGCGTCATCGCTCATGTGTACAAGGTCAAAAACGTGGCATTGTCACACTCTTGGCAGCCAAACACCTCAGCTGCAGTGGCTCCTTGGCAACACCCCTCTCAAATGACAGCCTCCATGTGGTTTTGTGCATCCTTGAGAGCTGTATACCTTGGCTTTACAAAGTTATGTAGACAATAGTGCTACCTATATGATAAAGACAATTATTTCACAATGAGCTACAAAGGCATGTTCACACCCACAATGCATTGCTTCATGACTCTGAGCTGGAGGCGAGCCTTCAAGCCTTCATGGTTGGCTACAAGGTGATGCTGTGGTGTATGTCACTTGTAACTGAACTGACCTATTTTATTCTAAATTTGAACAAGTCATCGCTCATCAAAATGTAGTCTGTCCACAGCTATATTAAGTCAGCTAGGGCTGTCCAGTGCACTACAAACACACTGACAGTTCCTTACACCACCTCTGGAAGCAGGTGATACTACATGGCCTCATCTGAAGCCCATAGCTCCCCCACAACCTCCTGAGCTGTCGTCCCTTCCTCCTGTGTTAGTGAAAGACCCTTCATCTGAAGACCTGCCCCCTCCACCTCTTCTCCCTGTGTATGTAGGAAAACCTATAATGTAAGCCCTGTCATCACTTCTCTACCTGGGATGCCCCCAGTGGCAGTCCCACTTCATGCAACACTTGCTGTGGCCACTACAGGGCCCTTGGCCACTGCAGGGTCCACAATAACAAGAGGACCACCATTCTCCGCTGAGACCTCAACATAGAAAATAACACACCCATCCTCTAAGAGGTATATTTTCTGTTCCTCCTACACTTCGTCATCATCCACTTTTCACACTACGCACAAATCCTGGCCCCACGTCATGTGTTCAATTCATTTTTGTGGAAGGGCTAATAATAGGCAAAAACAGCAAAGACAAGCGACTGACTAGAGCAAACATTTTCACATATTGTTCTAGTACTCACAAATGAAGGCTATTTAAACACAGGAAGCGTTCTGTGATTCACACAGAAATGGGAAAATGTTTAGGTTTCACGAAGAAGTAGCCCTACGAAAGGGAACTATGTTATTATTATTTTATGTGAGCATATAGCAAGGTTAGGGAAACAAACGGAAGATGCACAGGGTAAAAAACCAGGGATGCATATGGCAGAGTGACCTGGGCTGTGATGGCCAAGTTTCAGCTAAAGTGCAATCAGTTTTTTACAACATTCGGCTGTTGCGGCAAGCGCTTCCTTATGTGCCTGAGGCTGACCATGCTTTGGTCGTGGGAACTCTAGTTAATTCGAAACTAGAATATTGTAACAGACTCCTTGTTGGAGTTCTGGCTAAACGGATTCATCGCCTACAAAAGGCACAAAACGCAGCAGTCAGACTAGTGTTTGGCGCACATAAAAATAACCCAACCTCAGGCCTCCACCGCTCTCTTCATTGGAAGATCGTATAAAATTCAAAATTGGCTGTTTGGTGTTTAAATGCATTCATGGTCTGGCCCCAAGCTATCTGAGGGATAAGTTGAACTTGTACCAATCCCGCTCGGGCCCTGAGGTCGGAAGATACATCTCTACTTTCTATTCCAAGGATTAATGTGTCTCGAGGGGAGATGGCAGATTTTCAGTCTTTGGGCCCAGATTGTGGAACAGCCTTCCTCTGAGTTTAAGGAAAACCAACTCCCTTTTAACATTCCGAGCAGGCTTAAAAACTCATCTTTTCAAATAAATGTGTTCCTTTGCGGTGATTTCAATGATGTCATTGTCATGTGATTGAGCCTCACATTCTGTTTCCATCTGCGCCAGGATTCAATTTGGTTCATTGTGTGCACGTTGATAAATGTCTCAAAATCAAATCACAACCTGGAGTAGGACAAACACACAGCCAAATGGGATTAGGACTACAAAAGGGAAAAGGGCTTTGGGGGACGCAGAGGGGAAAGGACAGGCATATCTTTATTTTATGACTGTGTTTTATGTCATAAGAGGGAAAGTAAGAGTAAAAAACGAAAGATGACAAAATGGGCCTAACAAACACACAAAAAGGCAACATGGACACAATCCAACAAAACTCATCTAAAACGCACGTATTGGGCTTGCTCCGAAAAACTCCTGCTCTTGCAGCCCAACAAAACCCACACGGGGAAAGTGAGCGGGCCCTTTTACAGGGCCAGAACCTTCCACAGTAAAATGCAACCTCCCAGAAGGTTCCATGGCTCTGGCTGGCACACCAACCAGAGCCCCTTCCGCCCGAATCTATGTATGTTGTTTCGGGCTGCCAGCCAGTCACATGGGATGTCATGGGAACACCCAGTGGATCCAGGCCTGTGGGTTCGGTTCAATCCATGAGTTGAGCTGCGTGGAGATTTCATCCAGTCGTTTTTTATTAGAAAGGGAAATATGTCAGAGCAACGATGCATCTGTACAAGAGAGTAGACTGAAAAAATGTGTGCATGTTGCCGGATTGATTCACGGCAACGTACATAAAAGCACTGATATAAGCTGGGATGAAGGGGGACATTGAGTCCTTGTCCGTTTACCCATCACCAAATGTAAAAGGTAATGCAAATCCGGAAGGAAGGAGCACAAACATGAAGCAATTCCTGCGGACTTAAATCATTACAAATATGAGGCAGAGCAAAACTGCCCTAATCACTGTGCTTCCAATACCACCCGTCTTCCATCTTGCAGCATTCAGGCTGTATCATACGCTGGGCGAGGTGGGAATGAAGCTCCAGCCTGCAGAGGAACCTGTACACATGGTTTGTATCAAGAGGCACAACGTGTTCCACAAGCCCAGAATACTGGCATGCTACCAGGGGCGCCGAGTACGGGGGGCTCCGGGGTCCGAGCCCCACCCCCGGCAACATCAAGTCGGGCTGAGCCCCCCCCACCCCACCCAGAGAGAAGTGATGCAGCATCGATGACCCTTTCCGGCCGGGTAAAAGTGCGAACATGTCCGATTAAGCCCTCCCCTCTAGGACTCATATTGGTGTATGGTCCTGGAGGGGAGGGCTTAGGGCAGCGGTATTCAAACTGTGGGGCGTGCCCCTCTGGTGGGCCGCAGCCTCATGCCCAGGGGGGCACGCATCCACAGTTTGAAAAGAAGAAAGAAAAAGAGGATAAATGACCAAAAGGTCAGGCTGTTGCTTCATCAACAAGCAGCAGCTCGATCCACGGCCCCTGCCACACATGCTTAGTGCGACAGGGGCTGGGCCTTTGTGATGCCTGGGGCTCCATTAACAGCCTATTTATGAAGACAAAAGAAGGTGTGTGCTTTTTATTTTCTTCATGAATAGGCTCCTAATGGAGCCTGAGGCCCCACAAAGGCCCGGCCTCTTTCGCACTATGGGTGGTGGCATCAGGGTATTTTCTAGCCCATTTGGTGCCCAGGGTGAAACACTAGGAATGCGCCCCCCCACCTCGCGCCCCACTCCCACCGCACCCCACTCCCACCGCACCCAGCGCGCCACTCCCAAACTCAATATAACACTGCACAACATTGGGACACGGGGACCAGTGGGGGCACACATTGGGACACAGGGACCAGTGGGGGCACAACAGTGGGACACGGGGACCAGTGGGGGCACACATTGGGACACGGGGACCAGTGGGGGCACACATTGGGACACGGGGACCAGTGGGGGCACACATTAGGACATGGGGGCACAACATTGGGACACAGGGACCAGTGGGGGTACACATTGGGACACAGGGACCAGTGGGGGCACACATTGGGACATGGGGACCAGTGGGGGCACAACATTGGGACATGGGGACCAGTGGGTGCACACATTGGGGCACAGTGGGACATGGGGACCAGTGGGGGCACACATTGTGGCACGGGCACCAGTGGGGGCACACATTGTGACACAGGGACCAGTGGGGGCACACATTGAGACATAGGGACCAGTGGGGGCACACAGTGTGAAAAGGGGACCAGTGGGGCAGGGAACCAGTGGGGGCACACACTGGGACACGAGGACCAGTGGGGGCACACATTGGGAGACAGTGGGGGCACACATTGGGGCACGGGGACCAGTGGGGGCACACATTGGGACACAGTGGGACACGGGGACCAGTGGGGGCACACATTGTGGCACGGGGACCAGTCGGGCACATATTGTGACACAGGGACCAGTGGGGCACACAGTGTGAAAAGGGGACAAGTGGGGTAGGGGACCAGTGGGGGCACACACATCTTCAAACACGGTGCATTCAGATCGTGGAAGTGCACAGACAGTTCCAGGGGGGGTCCAAGTGCACCCAGTCGGTGGATACTAGGGTAAGTGCAGAGAGAGCCACTCTCTTGTGTCCTTTCTCAAGTGCATTGAGCGTGGGGTTAGTGCAGGGCGCTGAGGCAAGTGCAAGAGAGGACTGGTGGGGTGCCAGGGACCTGTGAGACTTTGAGGTACACCAGGCAGCCAGTCAGTAAGCTGTAGAGAAAAGGAGGGAGAGAGGGAGAGAGAAGGAAGAGGAGAAAAGGAAGGTCTTAAGGAGTTTCCGGAACTTAAGGAGATCAGGCTCAAGACGGAGGATTGCAGGGGGGCTATTCCAGAGGGAGGCCCCTGCTGAGGATCAGTATCTCCATCCAAATCTCTGCTTGGAGAACCGGCTCATTCGCAGAAGGTTGGAGGTAGATGAGTGGAGGGCTCGGGAGGGACAGTATTTAGGTAGGCAATGTTGCAGATAGGTAGTTTTAAGGCTCCAGAAAGCCTGGTGGACAATGTAGAGGGACTTCAACTTGATCCTTGCAGCCACAGGGAGCCAGTGAAGGGATTTCAGTGCCAGAGAGATGCAGTCGCTGGTCTTGAGGCCAAGGATAAGTCTTGCGCTTCTGTTCTGGATGAGTTGCAGAGGGCGCAGGGCAGAAGCAGGGAGGTTGAGGAAGAGGCTGCTGCAGTAGTCCAACCTAGAAAGAACCAGGGCTCTGGAGACAGAGAGCTACTGGGGGAAAGTGAGAAAAGGTAGAGTACTTCTGAGGAGGTCTAGCTGATAGTTAGACTTTTAAGCGACGTCAGAAATGTGAGGGGAGATGGACAGAGTGGAGTTGAAGATCACTCCAAGGTTTTTAGCCTTGCAGGTGGGTGCAGGCGCAGGGCCAAGGGAGGCCGGCCAGAGTGAAAGTAGGAAGGCGGGAGCAGGGGTGGCTGAGTAGCAGACAGACAGTCGGATATAAGCGAGGAGGAGGAGGTGACTGAGGGTAGCCTGAAAGATAGTTGTGTGTCACACCCGTACCACTGGAAGTTAGACGTGAAAGTGGCAATCACACGTGCCAAGGCAGCCATATCGACATTGAAGAACCAGGGGGATACGTTAGATCCCTGGGGTATGCCACGAGTTGAGAGAGCAATAGTTGAGAGAAAGGCTCCAAGTTCCACCTGGGATGGGCGTCGGAGAGAAAGGAGGTTAACCACACCAGAGCCTGAACTGTGATTCCCAGGGTGTCACAGAGCCGTGCAATCAGGATGTTGTGGTTAACTGTGTCAAAGGCAGAGGAGAGGTCAAGGAAAATGAGGACAGAGGGAGTGTTAGTGTCAAGTTTGAGAGCAGTTCTTCACAGCTGTTCAGAAGAGCAGTTTTCGTGCCTCTGGATACTCTAAAAAAGACTGATGGTCATGGAAGCACCCAAAAGATTCAGTGTGCAGGGTCAGCTGAGAGATAGCCAACTTCTCCAGGAGTTTGCCCAGGAAAGGAGTGATAGAGATCAGGTGGTAGTTTGCCAGAATGGAGGAGTCGCCAGAGGGTTTCTTGAGCAGAGGGTGCACAAGGGAGTGCTTAAGAGCCGTTGGGCAAACTTCTGTGGAAAAGGAGAGATTGCAGAGATCAGCCAAGGCTCGGGCGAGGGAGTCAATGTTGTCCTTAATGGCTTTGGAGGGGCAGAGGTCCACCTATTTGGATGAGGCCTTCATGGACCGGACTTGTCTGGCGACCTCAGCGGGTGAGACGGGTGAGAGGGAAGAGAGGGGAAGTGAGGGGGGGCAAAAGAGGCTCCAGTGTAGGTGTATGTTGTGGTGTGGAAGGGAGGGAGGAAAGGATGTCTTCGGTTTTTGTCATGAAGTGTGCAGCCAGGGACGAGCAAAGGTCCTGGGTGGGTGTGACAGAAGACGAGGCTGCTTCAGAATTGGTCAGTTCCTTACAGACTGAAAAGGTTGGCGGTGTTGCTTGATACCACAGAGATGCTGCAGGCTTGAATAAATGCTCTTTTCTTGGTGCGGATGTAGAGTCGATATCACCTATGAAGGAGGCGGCAGGCCAGTTTGTCAGAGGGTTGCCCCACAAATTCCATTTCCACTCAGCTGCCCTACACTTGCGTTTTAGGGCTGCCAGATCGGAGTCGTACCAAGAGTTGCACTTTTTGGGAGACTTCAGACGGACCCTCATGACATGACCTGACATTTTGTAAAGCTCAGGCAATATTATGTTACCACAGGTTGACAGAGCCTTGGAGCCACATATGGAAGTACTGTGGTTTAGGCGGACCTGGAGCACTCGCTCCTGGGAAGCAAGCGGTAGAGTTACCCACACTGAGTGAGGATTGCAGTCTGCAGGGGGGGCGTAGGCTCCATGCTGGCCACTGCCCCCCACAGTGGTTCCGCTCTCAGCCCCTGATGCCCTGCGCCCCCAGCCATGGAGCCCCGGGGACGGGTGACGGTGCTGAGCCTGGTACTGGGCCTCGTCTCGCTGGCGGCGGCGCTGCTCGTCACTGACATACTGCCATCTTCAGCAACCACACCCCAGTCCCCCACCCCCAATCTTGCTGAGATATCTCGCAGGCACTGACTCTGGCTTTGTGGATTTGAATAGTCTGCTTGGGGCTTGATGTGGAACCCATTCTTGAGCCGCCACATAGCCCTTCAATGCAGTATTGTGTTCTGCAAGTAAGTAAGCACGTTTAACGTGGGTTTGCACACGGGTACATCTACTTACATGGTTGGCAGTGTAGTCGGCACGGCACCTCGGTCCAGGGGTCCTCCTCACCTGTCCTGACTCCTGCGTCGTGGTCGTCGCACTGCAGCATTCATACCATTGAGTTGACGATCGGATCGGTCAAGGGGGCACTTATGTTGCTTGGTGGCGTGCTAATGCACATTGCACTGGTGCCAGCGCTGCCACCATGCCCATTCACCTATCGTGACTCTGACCCAGCCCCAAGTCCCAACCTTCACTGGCCACCTGGTCTGCTGCTGCAGTCAGCCTTACTGCAGACAGTAACTAACAACAGGACGGGTGCTATCACCAGGCAAGGCAGTAGTGTGGGGGTGTTAAAAAAGTATTTTGCAGCTCTAACATTTCCAACATATAGGCAAGCGCCTAACCTTGCCTAGTGATAGCACCGGTCCTGCCAGGGCCTCTAATAGCAGTCCCTGACAAATGAGGTGTATGCTCGTTTCTTGGAAGGTAAGACGTTATTAAGCATAAGTGGGGTGTACTTTTTTTCCTGACTCCTTCATTTTTTGAATAAGGGGTGTTTCAAATGAATGTTGAAAACCAATAAAGTGGGAGTTTTTAAAACATGGAGACAACCATGGCTACAACATTTAGACGCGAGTGCTTCCATCAGTCCCAAACATCACTTGGGTGCAGGGTGAGCCTGGGTAACTGCTTTTTAACATTGTACACTACTTTACCAGAATTTCTGGTAAACCACAATGTTAAAAGCAGTTAACACTCTTCCCCCCCAAGTCTGAAACCACACTTGATTGCATTATACTTCAGCGAGGATTGCATTATACTTCAGCAGAACATCTGATGTGTCCACTGAAAGGTTTAAGATTAAGCTACATCCCTAACTCTATCTGGTTACCCAAAGGTAACATCTTAGCAAATGTCACTTGTGGCTGGCTAATCTACAGCAGCACTATTGTAAGTTTGAATTGTTGATGTTTTACTGAACTATGGCACCACACACGTCTTGCTTGGTAGTTTTTAATCGGGAAACGTCTTTACTTCTCGTTTCCCCTGAATTGGGAACTTTTTTTTGGTGGTGGTGGTGGTACTCCACCTTGCAGCTGTACCTTCTGTTTAGCAAGCATTTCATTCTCCCATCCTAGTTGTTTTGCTTTGCCTTTTGAGGGAAGGCTACTACAACCTGGACGATTATAGAGCAGTGGAGTAGGGGCAGTGATTGCTTACTGGAATGCAACTCAATGGCTTAAATCTCCTTCTTACTTTACTTTAGTATATGCAGTGCATGCTAGCCAATGTTTCCACTGTTCTGCGCTGCGTGCGCCCCTACCCCCCCGCACGCTGTTGCACCAGGTGGGCAACTACATGCAAATTTGCTGTCATATGGTGTCACTGCCCTCCACCCCCGGGAAATTCATAAGTCAGCTCCCCTGCATGCTACATGGACTGCAAATGAGCAGCAAATGAGTACACACTTGAGAAGTACCAGCTCAACAAGGACCTCCTGCACACCATGACGACATTGCATCCAAAAACAGAACCCTCGCATACCATGTCGGCAGAGATAAACATGCTTCTGAAAACGCTGCTCTTTGCTAAAAAAAAATGTTGTATAGTACATAGCATAAAGATGTTAATACTGGAAGTGCCTTTCTTTGTTGGGCAGCTGCACTTCATGGTGCACGTTTTCCCTTTCCATGTGAAACAGGACTTAAGCTCAGCGCCTCACAGTTGGGAGTCAGATTCAATACCCACTGAGCTAACAAGTCCCTTTGTAGAAAATGTGACTTCCTTTCATTATACCAGTCTGTCAGTGCCAATCAGGATTGTAGTTTATCCTGCTATATGCCTGTCAATTGTAATACAAATAAACATAAAACACATTTAGCCTCATTACGACCCTGGCGTTAACCATGGCGCTATTAGCACCATGGTTGATGCCGGTAAATTACCAACTCTGCCATGGTGAATGGCGGAATTACCGCCCCATTCCAAGGTTGGCGGGGCGGTAATTCCCCATTTTTGTAAATTTATTTATTCGTATATAATTTTTAAAAAAGTGATGCTGGTCATCTTACAAGAGCCACACGATGAAATGGAAAGTACGACCGTCAGACAATTGAGGCTCTGACGGGGGACGGTTTCTCCCTGGCCGACCGAACTCCCCTGTTAAAAAGTCCATGCTCCGCATCAGGGACCTCATAATCAGTCATCATCAGGGTTTTTGAGGAAATGAATTCAAAAAATGCACTTTCCAAGATTTTTACCGTTGCTATAGTCCATTTTGTTTTCTCCCCTGACATCAGCCTGTTCCACCACGTTGTGTCTGCATCTTCTAAGATTCCGAGTGATCTGTACACAGACTAGTCAGGTATGTGGCTCTTGCTTTTCTTAGATAAGGACAGTATATCAGAAGATGTTTTATCGATTCTAGCTCGTCTGGTTGGTTGCACAGACGACATGCCTTTTCATTAGTTTGTCTCCTGATAGCTTGGATTTCACGTGTCAGAAGGAGATTGAAGCGCGCCCTCATGAACAGTTTTCTGAGTTGCTTGTTTGGAAATCTGTTACAGTAACCCATTGGTTCTTTTAATTTGTTGAAATTTGGTGGGAGCTCTTTAGTCAGTTTATTCATCTGGGCTTTTTCCAAGGTTTCTATCCAATCCTGAGCTTCCAATTTTGATTTCACTCTTGTAGGGTTGTTTTTTAGATCCTCTTCAGTGCACGTGATCTCAGTAAGCTTTTCTCTCAGGTTATCTGTCCATTTATTTAAGATATCCAAGTGACGGTTTGTCATTTCGTCAGCGAGTATTTTATAGATAGGCAAGCTGTCTTGTATAAGAGTGTTCCTCCAGAGTTGCAGAGCGTTTAGCCCCACTGTCGCTTCTAGCGAAAGTAGACCCAAATCTCTTTTGATAAGTGCCATTGAGGTAGCATTGGGCAGTCCTAGGACCGTTTTCCAGATGTGGCTCTCTAGTTTCCGCCAGATGTCCTTTGGCATGCTCAGTGTAGCTCCCATGCCATATGTCAAGGTTGGCACCACCTTCCCTTTGTAGAACTCTATCATTGGGACTAAGGAGTATTTGCCATATTTTCGGTCTATGGTTTTCATTTGGGCCTCAAGGTTTTTTGTTTTTTGCCATAGAATCCCCCGCATTGTTACTTCCTTTGCCGAGTGGTCGATGTGGACTCCTAGGTATTTCAAACTTTGGACCACTTCGGTTTCTTCTTTATCCACCGCCCAATTGTAACCCGCCTGGATCTTCTTGGCACTTTTCCCAAAAATCAGTATTTTCGTTTTCGATTTATTTATTTGCAGGTTGTTTCGCTCCATATATTTTGCCAAGTTTGAAAGTTGGCGTTGTAGGCCGATTTGGGTTTGGTCTAGTAATATTAAGTCATCTGCATACATTAAGCGTGGTATGTTATCCTTACCCAGCTTTGGTGGAAAGGCTCTTACTGCTTCTTCCCACTCTCTGAGGTCCCCCAAAAAAACGATGAACAAAGCCGTGGCCAGGGGACAACCTTGCTTCACTCCTTGCTCCACCGGTATCTCTTGCGACAAAAGGCCTTGATTGTTTAAGCGAACTCTTAGCTTGGTGTTAGTATGTAGAGCCATCACCGGGTGTAGCAGTTCCCCCAGACAGTTCCATTTTTCCAGTTTGTTCCAGAGTATCCGCCTATCCACTATGTCAAAGGCCTGTGACGAATCCACAAATGCCATGTATACAGTTGGCGCCTCTTGCTTGACTTTGGCTTTTATCAAGTTGAGAATAAAGATGTTGACTGTTGTGCTTCCCTTCTTTAAGAAACACATTTGAAAGGGGTCATCTGCCGGTGATGATCTGGCCCAGTTTCGAAAGTGGGTCAAAAGAAGCGTTGCAAAGATTTTGCCTATGATGTCGAGTAAGGTATGGGTCTGTAATTACTCGGTTCTTCTCGGTTCCCACGTTTGAAAATCGGCACCACCACCGCACTTACCCATGACGCCGGGAGAGTTCTTGTCTGTCTACATTGTTCAAAGATGATACTGATAAAGGCAGCCCAAATCTCCAGATTCTGTTTTAAGTCAATATTGGATAGTCCATCTGGACCCGGTGCTCTGGATTTCTTTAGTTTCATTATGACGTTTTTTATTTCATCAGTTGCCGAAATATCGATCCAAGGCGTTTCAATTGGATTTTCGGCCCTCGGTATTTGATATGGTTGTGCCTTAAATAAATTTACGAAGAATTTCACCCAAGGTCTTTCACTCACTGCATTTACTATTTAATTTTCAGCCTTCTTCTCTGGTTTATTGATGAGTGCCCAGAAATCACTGTTTTTTTTAGTACTTATGGTGAGCAGAATTTCCTCTGCGTCTTTTTGATACATTATGTGTCTGTGACCTCGTATCCAAGTTTTGTATTTTGAGCTTTCCTGTTTCAGTGCATTCCATGCTGTTAACGAATTCTCCTTGATAGTTTGTCTCTTCAGTTTTCTCAGGGTTCTCTTTCTTTCTACGAACTCCATGTCGTAAGTATGTATATTTTGTCGTAGCTTTTGGTTTTTACCCTGCGGCTTCATCCTGTACTGGAGTAAGAGAGGTAGATAGTCCAGGCTTTGTTTCTTATCTCCTCGTGCCTGGATAGCAGTTTTGTATTTTTCAGTGATGCATTCAATATTTGCTGCAGTGCGCCGAATGCGGGTTTGTTGGTTGTTCAGTTCAATTGAATTGTTGTACTTCTGGGGTACAGATCGTCGTGAGTTCCATTTTATAGCCACTAAATTGTGGTCGCTTTCTTGTGTTTTGGTCACCGAGTAGTCTTCTATACTTGTTAGTAGACTGTGCGAGATGAAGAAATGGTCAATATCAGCTCTGGAAACACCCCTTTCCCATGTGGGAATCTTTACCATCCAAGATTTCAATGCTGCCACATTGTGGAGATTTGTCGATTTCATGAGCCTCATCCACGATGTTCCTCTTTCTTCTGCCGCAGATTTTGTTTTCTTCAGCAGGGTTGTCCCCTTATCCATGGTGCAGTTAGCATTTAGATCTCCACAGATTATTATGTGTGCCAGCGGGTCTTCCGCGATGATGTCATCAATTGTTTTGGCTACTTGTTTACAAAAATCTGATGTCGTAGTTCTTTCCGGGTTCCATACATTATTATAAGGGCGATTTTTGCTTTTTCAGTTCCCTTTCCTCGAGTTTCTTCCTGTGCCCATGTCGTTAGAACTGCCAGTATGCCATATGATTCCACTATGGTTTTTACACTTACTATTCCGATCCCTGACTTTATGGCTAGCAGGAGCCCTGAAGACGGTCGTCCAAATAGGCCTTTCGACGCTGGCGAAAATGCAATTTCAAAGCCATCTAAAGCTGGCTTTTCAATTAGCCAGTGCTGCTGAAGGCATAGAATATCGTACACCCCAAGATCCTGATTCTCCGGGTTTGTCAGGTGCCGGTGGCCTCTCGTGTTCCATGAGGCCATAGCTACAAAATCTTGCGTTGTGGTTTCTTGCTCATGATCTTGATCAGTCGTCGGAGGGGGTAGATCTCTGGACTCACCTCCTGATGATTGCTATTTCTCGGTGTGTGGCTTTAACGTCGCTTTTAGCCAGTTCCATGGTCCTTTTAGTGTTCTGTTTTCTTGTGTGATTTCACTCTTTGGTTCTCGATCTTTTTCTTTTCTGTCATCTTTTTCTGAAATATCTCTCTTTGTCCGGCTCGCCTGGCGCTTGGTGGGAGATTCAGCTCTGTCTCGATCTCTTCTATCCCGTGACTGACCCCCCTTCTCCAAGTGCTTTTCATTTAGATCTTCACTGGCTTCAAGATCTCCCCTTCTGTATCTCTCATTCCTTGGTTCTCGTTTTTCCCACTCATAGTGGCAATTGTTTTCATATCTCATATGATACAACGGTGCCTGTCTTTTATTGTTGTATAGATCTCTAGTTTGGGATATGTAATGCACTTTATGGTCGCCAGTTTTTTTTGTGGACTGCACTTTTCGGTCTGTCTTGGGTATGTGTAGTTCTGCCAGGGTGTATCCTGCTTGTTGTAAGTCTTTATATGCTTCCTCCGTGATATATTTTATTGCCTGATTTTTAATATGAAGGTACGTTTTGGCCTTTTGGTCCCTGTGATAGGGTTCTATTAGTTTGAAGTTCCGACTTTAAATGCTGCAGACAGTGGATTTTGCTTAGTATGTAGAGTACTGTTTACCTATTCAGCACAATATATTTGCTTTTACATGACGTTTGCTCTAATTTGAAAATTCTTAGGTCCTTGTGCGAGCTATGTGGGAGCTTTGATTTCTCAGCCTGTGGTTTGTCTGACTTTGCCCTGGTCTCCTGCTCATCTCTTCTCCTTAAATTATCTTCCTGCTGACTCTGTAGTTGTTGTTTCAAAGAGGTTGATCGCGAGTCTTTCTCTTCTAAAGGGTGCTGGTGCTGTTTTTCCTGTCACCTTTTTACCTCTTATTTCCCTACTACTGTCAAGATCGCCATGCTGTTCCTCTGCCGGTCCCTCTAGAACTCTAGGACTCTCTTCTTTTGCTTCTGTATCAAGGTGTACTGAAAGGTCCATCAGTGAACTTGTTCTCATAAATTCCTCTGCCGTTTTTGGCGATTTTTCTGTTTTTTGGAGACTTTTCGCTGTAACTTCACTTGTGCATGTAGGTATTGTAGGGCTTTGTGTTAGATTAATTATTTCGATTTCTTTTTTTGAATTGGGGATCTCAATTTTCTTTCTATCTGTTTCACCTTTATTGGTGTCGCTTGCCAGTCGTAACCCCAGTTTTTTCTTTTGATTTGTCACTGCCGGTGAGGTTTTTATTCCCAGATTGATACTCTGCTTTTGTTGCCCAGGCAGATCACTTGGGGTTGTCGCTTTCTGTTTAATAAAGATTGGTTCCATCTCTCCCCTCTCCTTTTGTGAAGTTGTCAGGGATGCTCTGTCCATAGTCTTTTTTACCATCTGTTTTTCTCTTATAACTTCTTTCCTTTCTGCCTCTAAGGTGGCCCATTTTTCCACCCATTTTGTTTCCTGTTTATTCGTTTTTGCTTCTATGGCTGTGATGTAACCCTCTAAGAAATCCGTCTTGGATAGGATCTTACCTAGAATCGTTGTGTTATCTTTTGTTGTGTCTCCGATAGTTTCATATAATTTACAAAATGGTGCAAGGGCAATTGTAAGCACCGCCATAATTGTGGTCATATCTTGTTTATTGTTTGGTGATGGTCTTGGATAGTCAGATGCAATTTCACTGTATCTTCTGTGCTAACTCGGCGTATTATGAGGTTCCCTACTGGAGCAGGTGTTAAATTGTTGTGTAAAGGTTGCACCAAACACTCGCCCATTTATGACTCTTGATGTTTCAGAGCCATTGAGCGAGGTTCTGAAAGGGTTCGAGTTTGATGTTATTCCTTCTTTGGTTGGTATTTTCAGCTTTTCACCCTTTTCCAAAGGCTGCAGGTGGGCTTTTGTCCATGATTGGTCACTCGTTTGCATCTTTGCACCTTTGTCACGGTCGTGTGATCTCCTTGACTCCATGTTTATTCCACTTTCCCACCAATTCTCAGGTCTCAAATTAGGCCCTACACCGACGTTGGGCTCATATATCTCTGTCTGTTCCATTCTGGGCATCTTGCGTGGGGAGTGGAGCTGTTTTTCGTATGTCTTTGCCGATTTAGGTTGGGAGATCACCTCTTGCTGTGTAGTGGCTGTGAGCCGATTTCGACTGTTGCCTCATTCCTTAAGGCGGCCTCCAGACTTGGTCTCTGAGATCGTCTTTCGGCCATTGTTCCATTCCTAGACGTCGGACTTAGTTTGGGGGAGCGTCCCTGTAGGATTGGTGTTTTCAATGTTGGTGGATTTCGTGCACAGGGCGGCCTCCTCTAATCTCTGCTGGGGTTGGCCATCCGCTTCATTTGTTTTTGAGGGGATCTTTGCATCCTCATCCATTTCCTTTGAGGCTCCCATATTGATGTGGCTTTCTCTGACATCTATAGATTGGTCGATAAGAACTGCTTTTTGTTCGGACTGTTTTTGACTCTGAGTGTTACTTTCTTTAGGGGTTGGGTGATTTTGCGTGGCTACTTCTGCTTGGTTTGCCTCCTGCGGTTTGTTTTTCCTCGGGCTTACCCCTTGTGTGTCCCCAGTTGATGGCACCCTCTCCACATGTCTTGTTGTTTCTTCGATGTCTGTTTCCGTTTTTCTTGCTTTGATTGCCAGGAACGATCCCTCAATGACCTCCAAAATATCGGCGTCAGATATTTCCTCCTCTGGCTCTAATTTTCGGTTTGTTTGGTGGGTCTTAAAGAAGTTAAATACAGCATTTGATAATATGGATTTCTGGCTTGTGCCGTGCCTGCGTCATGTTTTTTGACTACCACACGCGTTGTTTTTTTTGTTTCTTTACTGTTTGTGTTGTTCTCATTTTGCTTCGATTTTCCTTCATCTTGGCGATTAGGCTTTGCAGGACACCTCTGGGTTGTTTGTTTTCCCCTTTGTTTCATGGTATATTGTCATTTTATTGCACTTGTCTTATTGATCTTTTTTGGGTCATTGGTAGTTTCGCCTGCCGGGTGGCTTAAATCCACCCATTCCCCCTTCTCTGGGTTCGTTTCCATATTAATGCTCTCTATAAACACATCACTGGAGTCCGTACTTAGATTTTTTATGAAGGATCTTGTTCGGCCCGGTTTCAACAACTCTGTTTTAGATTGTCTGGGGAATGCTGCTCCTGGTAGGGCATTTCAATCTGGCTTCCACTTCTCAATCGCTGATGAGGACGTATTTGTGTGGATTAAAGCCCTAATCATTGGCAGAGGTTTTTCTGTCAGCCTGACTCCCCCGACGTGTGCGGCCCCGGCCCGTTGGTTTCGGAGCCTACTGTTGTAGTATTGGTGTCTATGCTTGGAGTCTGGCTGAATTGGGACAGATTCCCCTTTTTCTCCAAGGTTATGGTCATTTTTGTTTGCCCGTTCTTGGCTGATGTCGAAATCGGTAGTAACGGCTCCTCTATCGTGTTCACTCCTGGATTTTCCATATGAGTATTTTCTCTGTACTTGGGATCTTTATAAGGCTCCGTAATCCCCCCGCACTTGTTGGTACACAGGACCAGGGCAAGGTCCAGGTCAGTCCACCCTCCGGCAGGCTGAGCTGGAAGACCTCTCGCCCAAGTGGCGCTCTGGTCCTGTGTTAGGTCCGCCTCATCTGAGCGGTAGCGCAGGGGGGTGTCGGCAGTCTCCTGAACGGGGGCCATATCGATCTCCACCGGGTTCTCAGCCATGTCTCTGCTCAAGCGATGCTTTGCATTACTTCCCCTGCCCCCACTGTGACCGGGGGGTTTGTCAGGTGCTGTGGCTGCCATGAGTTTAGCGTCTAAGATAGCAGTCTCGAGGTTCTTACCTCTTTTCACTGGGAATCTTAGTTCCCGTTCACGTGGAGGAGCTGACTTAGAATTGCTCCGCAGACGTCTTGGCGTGGGTGACGGTTCCAGTATATCCACCAGTTCTGGATCCGGGTCTGGTTCACCATGCCCGCCGTCCGGGAGAGGCGGCCCTGCTCCCTGCATTGCCTGCAAGGTCTTCAGGACTGCTGAACTTTGCGAACTTCGCGTGCGGCACGTTCCGCTCCGCGGAAGTCTGCTGGGCTTTTGTGGATCCTCCCACAAACTAACTAGAAGGCAGACTCAGCTGCAGGACTGCCGAACTTTGCGAACTTCGCATGCTCTGCGTTCCGCTCCACGGAAGTCTGCTGGGCTTTTGTGGATCCTCCCACAAACGAACTGGAAGGCAGACTCAGCTGCAGGACTGCCGAACTTTGTGAACTTCACGTGTTCTGCGTTCCGTTCCGCTCCGCGGAAGTCTGCTGGGCTTTTGTGGATCCTCCCACAAACGAACTGGAAGGCAGAATCAGATGCAGGACTGCCGAACTTTGCAAACTTTGCGTGCTCCGCGTTCCCCTCTGTGGAAGTCTGCTGGGCTTTTGTGGATCCTCCCACAAACGAACTGGAAGGCAGACTCAGCTGCGGGACTGCCGAACTTTGCAAACTTCACGTGCTCCACGTTCCAGTCCACGGAAGTCTGCTGGGCTTTTGTGGATCCTCCCACAAACGAACTGGAAGGCAGACTCAGCTGCAGGACTGCCGAACTTTGCGAACCCCCATTCACCATTGGCTCTTCCCCATTCCCATTTTTGCCCCCATAGGGCACAATGGGAATGGGGAAGGCGGTAATTAGGTTACCGCAAATTGCGGTTCCGTTATTACCTTGAAAGTCCCTTTGCGGGTTCCTTCCTTAACGGCTGGTAAAACCAGCCGTTAAGGTCGGGACCAGCAAAGGGACCTTGTAATTAGGCGGTGTGGGTTTAACGGCTCCGAAACCTTTTACGGCGCCGTTAACCCCTTACCACCTGGGTCATAAGGAGGCCCATTCTGTGCACAGAGAATTAAGATCTACAACTCGTAAGTAGATGTGTTTGGTCTACTGCTCAGCTACATAACGCACGTTTTCTTGCCTGGCTGTGGGCATGAACCCTCCACACTGCTGTCAGGCTTCCAGAGCTCCACCCACTGGCGTGTCTTCCTTTGGGAAGCACTGCCCTTTTCCTAACGACATAACTATCAGGTGTGTAGTGAGGCAGGCTCCATCTGCAGACTACCAGTGCCAGTAGGCAATACGGTTCCTGATGCTCCCATCAAGTCACGTGTAATGAGCGGGAATATGAAAACAAGTGTGTGTACAGACTAAAGCTTCAAGAATGATAACATTGCATTTCTTTTTCTTGGTGTTTAGCTCAACTAAATGGTGACAGTAAAGATATCTGCCTTCCTCGCAGATTGAGACCGCAACCTTGCAGTTGAGAGCAGAAAGCTAGCAGTTCTCCCTTTTGAAAACATTGCTTTCGTCACGATGACGAGATTGTCCAAGGTGTCATGAGAAATCTGAGAAACAGCGAGGCCTACTGGGGTACAGATTCCAGCTGTTTTCTTAATTCACCTGTAATGAAAATAAAGACCAAAAACATTCTGGGTATATTCCAAATCATTGAGAACTGAACATTGAAATTACATTTGCTTGGTGTGCTGATGCTCAATTACATGAAGCGTGAGCCCAGGGGTCTACTCGCTCAGCTGAGCAGCCTCTCCTTTAAAAGCCTTCCCTTTTTCCTTGTGACGTGAATGTCACATGTGCAATAAGTGAACATCTGTCTCAAAACGATCAATCTCAATTGGGATCAGGATATCTGCGGCTTCATTTAATAACTTAGAATGAAACTAAACATAACATGAATGTTGTTTACAGTACAAAGCATTACCAATTGAAAAATAGAAATGCTTTTGCATGGCGTGCAGTTCACCTACGTGGCAGAAGCTGCTGTCCCTGGCTGGGGGTTTGATCCTCCCACCTTGAGGGTGGGAGATGAATATCCTATACATAGAACTAAGAAGCCCCTAACCCCATTAATAAGCATGACCTTTTTCCTCATAACATAACTGGCAAATGTGTGATGAGTGGAGACCCATCTGCAAACGATGAACTTTCCACTTGGATCTACAAGTACAGCAGAGTGTGAATAAACCATGTATGTATCATCCAAAGCATTCAACACACACATTGGAGTAGAACCTCTGTTTCTTGTGCAGGCTGTTCTTCCTGGCTGAGGGCACAGTCTAACCAGCCTGGAGCTGGGAATCCGATTCGCTGCACCCTCATCCAATGTGCCCCCATTCGGCTCCATTGTAAAAGATGTCTCTTTTCAGTTGGCGATGCATGTAGAGAGGGCAAGGAATGTAGCACCATCTCCAAACTAATAATCCCAATTGAGTCCAGGGTTTCTGCTGATATTTACAAGTCTCCTGTAAGGAAAAGAATTATACAAATTCCATGTTCATTCCAAAGCATTAACAATTACACGCTACAAGTGTAAACCTCCTACTGTGCAGCACAACTACATGGCGCCACTTTGTGCCCAGCAGAGGACCTAAATCCCCTACTCTAAGATAGGAAGTCCAAACCTGTAACCCCCCGCTTAACCTGTCTACTCTTTCAAAACATTGCTCTTTTCCTCATGCCATGAGTGTCAAAGATGTAATGACTTGGGCTCCAGCCGCAAACTATCAATGTCAATTTGAAGTATCATACTTCCTCGGGTAATTCACATCTGCAGCAATTATCAGGCAGCAGTCCAGTATGTATAAAAGGGAAACTTGGTTTACTAGTCACATGGTGTAGAATAAGTGGTGAACAGGAGAGTAGTAGGGTAACAGCCACTCCGGTCTAGCTCCCATCCTGAACGTCCAGTTAAACCATCAAACCTGGAACCTACAGGTTCCTCAGGTTCCACGCCTCACGCAACATTCCGGTAGTGATAATAGATGCACTGAGCCTACTACACAATTGCTGCCAGGGTTTCTACTGCTGTCTATCTGCACGTCTCTTGTAATGAAATACATAAAGCAAATTACATGCACAGGCCCAAGCACTACGAACTCTACTTCTTGGCGGATATCTCCATTAAATGGAGCACATTTTCTCTGCCTCACTGGGGGCTGTAATCCTCCACCCTGAGGTTGAAATCACAATGCTCTAACCACTGAGTTAATGCGTGACCTTAAACAACTGTTTTCTTTCTCCTCTCTACATTTCTGTCAGAGGTGCACTGAGTGAAGGTCAATGTGCAAACTATGAGTGGCCATTGGGATCAGGATTTCTCCTGCTAAGTCACTTGCATTGAAAGCAAATACAACATAAGGTTGTGTATTTTCCAAAGCATTCAAAGGTATACAAAATATACATCTTTTATCCGTCTGTAGCACCAGAATACCTCTGTGGGAGTGGACGTACGCTCTGCAAATACACAAGTTATGTTAATAATTGGAAGCTCTTTTGCTTGGTGTGCAGCACATGATGCACGTTTTATCCATTAGAACTTAAATCCACCAGCCAAGGGTTGGGAAACAAATTCTTTATTTGGTGAGCGATGAGCACTTCCGTCAGAAAAGACTGTATTTGTCTTTGTGTCATTACATGCAAAGTTAAAATCAGTGACGCTGCTTCGGTGAAACCATCAATGCCAATTGGGATCAGGGTTTCTGCTATTATCTACAAGTCACTTCCAATACAAATAAACATACAACGAATTGTGTTTATATCCCAAAGCATTCAGTACTAGAAAACAGAGCATGGTTGCTTGGTGTGTAGTTAAAATACAGAGTGCACGTTTTTGGAGTCCAGTGCATTTATCACTGTACTAAGAAGTCTCAATTTTGTAAAAGCTGCTTCCTTTCCATGTGGCATGACAGTGGAAGATGTATTGAGTGTAGTTCCATGTGCAAACTGCCAATGCCAATTAGGATCAAGGTTCTTGCTGCTACCTACATGTCACTTATAAGTAAAATAATGTGTGCGTATAGTACAAAACGTTAAGAATGAAAAATTGCAAGAACTGTTGGTTGGTGTGCACTTCAACCTGATGGTAGAACTGTCTCTTTCTGCAAGACTCTAGGATACAACGGACCCACTGAGCTAAACAGTCTCCCCTTTGAGTACATTGTTTTTTTAACTCATGACTGTCATGGCATAATGCAAGAAGCTCCATTTGCAAACTATCAAAACTAATAAAGATCACGGTTTCTGCTAATATTGTCAATAAACTTACAATAGACATGAACATAAAACAAATTGTGTGTATAGCCTAAAGCATCTAGACAACACAATACCATCTAGTTCCAAATGCCATGGTTGTTGCTGTGCTCATATATTCAACACATGTGCCAACCATGCACTATATGTGTAGATCGTGTATTCACTGTATATTGTGTAGATCATTTGGCTCGTAAGTTAACATACCGCATCACGTTCGAAATTCTCACGACCACACACAAATGCATTAACTACACAGCACCATCCTACCTCTCAGACACACTATCCAGATCACACTCAGCCAGGCCCACTAGATCATGCTACTCCAACCAACTCACTGTACCGCGCATCAACAGGCCAAAGGCAGGAGGGATAGGCTTCCCATACCTTGCCCCTAAGCTATGGAATGCGCTCCCTACTGCACTCAGAGCTGAAACTTCTCTCCATGCCTTCTGGGAAAAACCTTAAAACTGCTCTTTTCAACTAACTGCTTATACTTTCCCACCCTGCAGCTTCCCTATCCTCATGTTTCGCTAACTGCTTATACAAATTGTACATGTATGCTTGTCTGTAGTTGTATGTAACTAAGCTATGATCACCCACTGTAACAAGCGCCATGATGCCTACAGGCTGTTGTGCGCTCAACAAATGTAAATAAATAAATAAAAAATAAAATACCCTATTTACAATCATCAAGATATTGTGACACACATTTTATGGATAACATATGTACTCAATAACATATTTGCAACATAGACTGAACACAATTCAAAAATTAATATTCCCCAGTTATTTATCTATTTCTTCTTCATGAATTGTGGCATGTCCCTCATATTTCAGTTTTGAAACAGCTCAATGACAGGTTTAAGCCCCAAGCAGATATTGGGTCTTCCTCAGGGGATCACTATTTGGGAGTGCGGCGAGTTCATGTCCGAGTGAAAAATACACAGAAAAGCTGATGTACTTGGAGATCTAGAATATCTTGCACTCATAACGTGGCATCTACTCCACCTCATTTCTAGCACATTTCACGACTTCTGCTGAATGAAGTGTACAAATGATATAGCTGGAATTTGTGTTTGTCGTGTTCAGCTAAACTTCCATAATTCAAGGTGGGCCTACAGGGGAAAACCCTTGCTTTGCAAGCTGAACGCTTCACCTGCTCCTATCAATGGTGCCACAATGAGAAGACGTGTGGACAGACTCTACTGGAAGCCACTGGGTCACCAACAGGTATGAAACAGACAGTATCACGGGGGCAGCCAGAGGTATGTCCAATTGAGGGAGAAAAAAACGAAAAGGGGGAGAAACCCTTAAATTGAAGAACTGATGGTAATACTATTCCAGCAATGTTAACTTCAGCTAAAGCCAAGCACAGTTGACAGGCGGGTAGGCTTCTCCAGAAGTATTTCAAGGCCAAGGATAAGGAAGATTGGATTGACGCAGGTCTTAAAAGTGGCAGGCAGGAAACGACCAAAGGGATGCAGCAGCTGGTGAAGCAGAGTAGGGAGTCAGGGAGCTACGAGAGGCAGGTAAAGGGGGCTCACACAGGACCAGCAGCACAGAGATTGACAGTTGTTGACCTGTTTTGAGAAGCTAGGAACACTTGAGCAAGTGCAGGAGAGAACAGAGCAGGAATAGAAACACAACATCCTGCAAAAGATGAGTTGTGATGCGCTGAGCCACGTAATGCTTGGGGCTTTCATTTCGGAATTACTTGATGTGTCAGTGCCATCTTGGAGAGGGAGCTGAGCTACGCTTCGTGGGAACAACACCAACATGGCACACTCCAGCCAGGGACTTCTTCCACTGACCATGAATGTTGCGCACAATAAAAACGCGTTTTATTTTTATTTGAACCCTGGGTTCTTTCTTGAGAAGGCCCCCAACCCGTCTCACACCCACCTTAACAAACACCTCGTGTCCCAATGGACTATGAACCAGGCCGGTGTGTAACAATGAAATATTGATTAATTTTTAGGATTCAAGGAAAAATCAGAGCAAAACCAAATAATAGAGCAGCAGCCACCACTGTGTGGCAGTACAAATGTAAGAATCCTACAATACAGTTACTTCAAACTCCTAACATAATATACATAAACCTTAATAGAAAACAGAAGCAAAATCGTTTTTCAGAACAACAGATGGCATTCAAGTTCAGCACTCCCCCTCCAACACTTCCCCCAAACACCTGCTAACTAAATTCTTTATGGATGGGAAGTAGTGGCAAGGAGTCAATATGAAGAGGGAAAAATCGAATTTTGAATCCAGCCCACCACCCCAAGATGGGAGGACAGAAACGAAAATGAAAACATTTTTAGGAGCAAAATGGCATACTAAGATTTTACTTGTTACCGGTACATCAGTTTATAATTGCAGTGGGATATCCAGGACAGAAATTCATGTGGCTGCACTTTAAGAGACAAGGGCCCTCATTACGACCCTGGCGGAGTGGGTTTACGCCAGCGTTATTCGCGGCGGACCCGTCCGCCCTACTACGACTTTCCGTAGCGCCATGGAACGTTTTCCGCCTGGTTTTTCCGGGCGGAGAAATCCATGGCGCTACGGGACCTTGATGTTAATTACGCCACCGTATTTTACGGTGGCGCAATTAACGCCTTCCCCACTCCCATTATACCCTATGGGGCAAAAATGGGAATGGGGAAGGGTAAAATGGGGAATGGGGATTTACCGCCCCGCCAAGGTCAGCATGGTGCGGAAAATCCGCCAACCTCCATGGCGCTATCGGCAGCTTTCCGCCATGCTCCGCGGTGCATTTAGCACCGCGATTTCCGCCAGGGTCGTAATGAGGGCCAAGGACGTTTAAAGACTACTGAGCAGGGCACCAAGTCAATGTGAACACTGGTGAGAAAATCAATTTTTTTGGGAAGAAAATACAAAAGAAAAGACACGCGGCAGAATGGCAATTCTTTTCTACAAAGAGCTTGTGATGGCAGGCAGCCAGAGAAGGGCTGAACTGTCAAAATCGGAAACCGGTTTTTAGGATCAGAAACACAGGCACATAACAGGTAGGATTCTGAGGGAAGGGATTACTCTTAATAGGATGATTGTTTGGGTTTTTCTATGGGAAAAATGCCAATTGAAATTTGTAGGAAAGGCACAATACACGGGCAAATTTGTTTTTTGTTACACTAGACTATCTCTGTAGAGACTATATTTTAATGGCTATAATTAGTAAAAACACTCGACAAAATTGTTGATTTCGAATGACAACAATAATGAACATGAATTTTCAATGGGGAAATTAATTGATTTACTTCAAATGATTCTAGGGACTTACACAGATAACTGAAAGTAGTATGATAGGAATATGCTAGCAGACATAGACTAACATATTCTTCTATGGAAAAGCAAACAGATGATACTAGCAATTTGGGTTAAGACTGGGATTTCAAGGGGATTTTAATAGAATGCAAGGGTCAAAAGAGCGGGATATGCAGTTTGGGGACTGGATGATGTGATACTTACAAGGTAAGCTTGAGTTTGGGAATCTGGGCAGCCAGTGAGGTCTCTGGACAGCGGGGCCAAGGTATCTGGTCACTGGGACAGCTGGGCTCTCCTGGATGGGATCAGCTGGTCAAGGGATCTGGTCACTGGGCTCTTCTGGATGGGATAAACTTGGCAAGGGACCTGGTTACTGGAATCTCCTGGATAGGATCAGCTGGGCAAGGGATCTGGTCACTGGGCTCTCCTGGAGGGGATCAGCTGGGCATGGGATCTGGTCACTGGGCTCTCCTAGATGGGGTCAGCTGCCTTTCCTCCTTTCTCCCTGGATTCTTGTTTATGCCTGGGTCTGGATGAGTGATGCTGCCTGAATGGATGGTTCTGCCGGGATGGGATCAACTGTCTCTGGATCTGGTTTTGAGTCTCAATTCCTGTGTTTCCCTGTCTCCCCCTTAAATAGCCTGAATGACATCATTGGTTTACAATATGGGGTAGGAGTAGTCTGGAATTCTTCCTATCCTGGGATAGGGATAGGCCAGACTACTGATCCTCCCTCCTCCCCCATGGCCGATTGGTTCAGGGGAAATTACATCATTTATGTGTGCTTTTATTACCTTTTTTCTTTGTCTCATAAAGCTGCTTTTTACCTAAAATGAGTTATAGGGTCAAACTTCACATTTATACTAGTCACCATTATAAGAAGCAGATATACGGATTCCATCGCCCTTTGGCACAATTTTGCCATTTTTATGGCTACACATATGCCCATTACTATTTTACATGTTTTCACCAAGTTTCATATTGCCTGTGACATTTATAATTCACACCGAAATGCATTGTCCTGTCATTCCATTTCACCAAGTGCTAGAAACATGTCCTTGGTCTCTTTGTGTTTGTCCACAACTCACATGAAATACTGGCATAATATAACATGACTGTTTATTCAGAGTGCTGGGAAAAATGTCGTAATGTACAACAATTATTTAAAGTCAATGGGCTGGATTAGTCACATGTGTGGGTGGTCCTGCAAACCCCCACAGCCAAATTGACTCCTCCTGGGTCAGTCTGCACAATGGACTTTTATGATGCCTTTGAAGCTCTGCCTTTTGTCCTGGGAATAGGTGCAGGAGGAAATTGCACCTCTCTGTGAAATACTAGTTCCACTTGGGTCTTTGTTTTTTTTTTGCAGGGATGCCGGACAGTCTGGCAAGGTAGTGAATTTTCACACTCTTGGGCCTTTCATGTGCCCTTGTGGGCTGGCTCCCTTATGGATGCAACTTTTTCCCTGGGAGGAAGAGCATCCTTGAAGTCAGTGCCTGGGCCAAACCGGTTCTGCTGGTTTCTGGGTTTTTTTTCTTCAAAGGAAACCAAGTCTTGGGGATAAATATAATGTACATTTATATAGCGAAACCCCCACCCACATATTCAATCATATTTCTGTGCAAGCACAGGCTGTCATTTGACATTTCACTTTTAAACAGCATTGCCCTAATTTGCAAAAGCAGTTTTACAAGTGTGTTCATTTTCTTTCATTTCACATTGACAAATGCGTTTTTTTCAAGCCAGTTTCACTTCAAGTAACCTTCTAAAGCTTTTACATATGCCATTGATTTATGGAACCAAAGAATGCTGCACAGGATTTCCTTAATCTTTGACATGGGAAAACGAAACGCCGTGCCATTTCTTTAATTTGCTGCAATTTGGGCGCGATGGGTCACAGTAAAAGGGAACAGAAGCCATTTTGAAAGAAAAACAGAATTCTTTGTTCTTCAAGTATTTTATCCGCACAGCAATGCCATTCTTGAAATGTTTTGCCTCACTTCTCGTCAATTAGAAGAAATAAAGCACACAGTGGTTTGTTTCCATGAAGCGCACCCTTTGTAATATTTAAAAGGAAATCCAGAATAATTGCAAAGCCATCTTGGATGTCATGTGTGCAGCTTTAGTATTCAGAAAACAGAACAGCAAATATGGTGCCGATCTGCATGCAGGTCATTTTCTGCTGATTTAGATGGAGGTAAAACAATGCAGAGCAATTCTTTGGGTGGCATTCTTGAGCTCAGTGTTCGGCACACATATGCGCCATGGAAAGAAAAGCGCAGCCATTTTTTCCACATTATTTCAATGCGGTTTTCGTTTGAAGGGGATTTCTGCAAGGACCTTAAATGTACCCCACAAACAAGCCAATACCGATCATCTCAGCAGATTACTGCGACCCCAATTTGTGACAATTATTGGCTCAGAGAAAAGTTTATGGAAGAGGTATAACTGTCCCTTGGATAGGACACATGCCTGTGCTGGTGCAATCACTTCCCTTAAAATAAGAGATTCTGAGGTGAGGCTACATCTCTATCTAATCCATTCAGGATCTCATCCCTTTTGTTGTGACAGAAGCGTATTTTCAAGGCTCTGTCTTCTTTGTGCTTACCTTCGCTTGTACATGGAGAACCCTGTGTTTATATTACTAGTGTTTGCACGTGTTCTGCATTTAGAAAATGCAAACATATTTACCATTGGTTCGTTAAATGAATGTCCTGTTCATACGAAAAGTTGGTGCTTGCTCTGTGCACTAACTATGAGAAATATATAAAAAATGAATGTTAATATTTATGTGTGTACATTTTTCAGTGGTTTCCTGTGCTAAATGGAATTATCTATAAATGATGCTTCTAGCTTATAACAATTACTGTGGATAGTTTAACTAGAAGAGGTAAACAGCTGCTTATTCCTGTCAATGTTTCTGCACTCCTTGCTGGAGCATGGATGTAGTGGTAAAGAGGCGAGCCAGTGGCCCGAGCATTTTTTAAAGAGGATACTGAGGAGGTAAAGAAGCATCTGGGCAAGAGCGCTCAATCGGGTCTCCACTGTGATTTCTGGAGGCCCCCAAATTAGGGTAAAGTGGATTCCACATTGTGGAGGGTGAATAATGTACCTGTCTTGGAAGGAATTAAAGGAACCCCACAGGTGTAATAATCTACCCAATTTTTATGTACATTATATGGGAGTGGAGACTAAGAGCCTCATCACGAGTATGACAGAGCAGTAAGGTCAAATTGCAGGTTAAGTGGTGATAAATCTGTTAGTGCTACTTTACTGCCGCATTACTGTACTGCCATACTATGAGGGTTGGAGGTAAAGTGGTGGATCTACTTTCTCCACTTTATCCCAAAGCTCAGTGTATTTACTGCACGGAATTACCACAAGTGGACCCCAGAAATGGGGATTTACACTGTCAAAGAAAACCAGTGTCACACTTCAATTTTGGTTGATGGCAAACAGATGATTTATTCATTGCTTGCAAGTCAAGCACAGCAGCATCCTGCCCATAACGAAACCCATCTAACTAACCAGACCCACCATCCAGACCCATTACCTTTTCAGACCGTTGGTCACCTAAACAAGGAAGGTTTCAGAAAACGTCCAATTTAGCCGATCAACACGTTGTCACACCTTCTGCCAAACAACAGGCCTATTAATGTGTGTCACAAGTCTATCTTCAATGTTCATGTCAGTGCCACCTTGGAGAGGGAGCTGAGCTACACTGCGAGGGAACAACACGAGCAGGCCCATTACGATCATCGCAGAATATGAATGCGACCATGATTTGTGACAATTAACGGATCATAGAATAAGATATGGAAGAGGTATAACTGTCCCTTGGTTAGGACACATGCCTGTGCCTGGTGCAATCACTTCCCTTATAATAAGAGATTCTGTGGTGAGGCTACTTCTCTCTATAATCCTTTCAGGATACCATCACTTTTTTAGACTGTTCGGTCACCTGTGCTCCAGTAACCCTGGAGGGGGTATAGCCTGTATTTTCTGCACATGCACCCTTTTCTATGTGGCAAAACAAGGACTGGTTTATCCAACTGGGAAGAGGGATGATCTAATAAAAGTCAACTAAAAGGAAAGAACTAGGGACCTGAGGGGTCATGATGTCATAGGGGTGGGGCATTTCATTGCCAAAGTTCATATGGGATGATCCCCAATCCTCTTGCAATGGAAACCCCCCTCATCATTACCCCTATATGTTCATTCATTTATATATTTATTAAAATAAAACATAGCCAACAATCACCCATTTTGAACTTTAGTTTAACCAGATTCTTTACTATTTTTCTTGATTTATTACATGAGGGAAATGTATGGAACCGAGCCAACATGGAATGGTCTTTACTGCTCACTTAAACTACAATCTAAGTTAAGAAAAGGAAAAAAGACATTTATTCAATTTGGATTGTCATCAATTTCTCCAGCTGGATCTGAAATTGATCAGACTCTTCGCACATTTACTGCTGCATGCTAGATGGACACAAATTCTCATAATCTAAATTTCAGTGACAACAAAAGATTATCCCATTAAAAAGAGAAAGAAAAGTATTGGACACATAGAAGTGGTGAAGTAAGGTTGTAAAGAGATTTCATCACTCACCAGATTCCATAGTAGGGAGTAGACCTGGTGGCTGCATGATGGACTACCCTTAAAAACTCTCTTCTCCTCATTAAAAAAAACGTACAAAACCTGTGAACATATTTTTACATCCATTATCTGTCTTACCTCTGGTAGCAATTGTAATAATGTATCAATCCCTCCTATTTACAACCTTAGAGCAGAAATTCTATATATAAGCTTACCAACCTCCATTCCTCAACGAGACAGAAAGCATCAAATTGTCGAGTTTGTGTCTGAAAATAAAGGAAGAATATCAACGGAAGGCACAGATACCAACTCCACACAATAATCCTCTTTCTGAAAAACATATTTCCATGAAATGTGATTCCAGTCGCCACCCCATCCCAACACACTCTATTTCCTACCAGTACCACATGTCCTCTTACTGAGTTACTAAGACAATGCAGCTTGGGAGGCTGTAAGGGACATCATTTACAACCAATACCTAAATATAAATTAAAGCTTTCATCTGGGACAGAAGTTAGATAACATGAAGGACTTCCAGGATGTAGCAATTCCCACACATTTCGGTGGGTGACCCAGTACCAGTTGCAGCCTGCCCACGGGCCAAGGACAATCTTGCTATCAGTGCCTATATTCCTCTTACTGGGCTTTCCACCTTGAAGGTGCATGCCCTGTTTTCACATCTCCATCTACTGTACATCCACAGGTCTCTCCAGGGCAACAGGTCGTTTGGAATTCCATAATCACTGCCTAGAAGTCTTGGCCAGCTGTTGTGCAGCACATCTTCCTTGATGCTCAGGAACTGGTTGTTTAAGTAGTCCTCTCTCTCCTCACAGGCAATTTATTTAATGTATCATTTTTTTTATTTTTTATGTTGGCATATGTATAGCGCGCCGAACCCAACAGTATCTGGGCGCTTTTTGCTTAAATGGTTACAATAATTGACATATTGCTGTAATGTCCAAGTACACACATTGGAAAAGCGTAACATGTTGCAAGGCGGCTACATCAAAGCACGCAGTTACATCTGGTCATGATACAGTAATATCCATGTAAATAAATTGGAATGCCTGACTTTATGTTAAATGACGACTACATCAAAGCATACCGTTACAAATGGTGATGATACGGTAATGTCCAGGTACATGAATTGGAAAGCCTGGCATTATGTTGCAAGGCACCTACATCAAAGCATGCAGTTACATATGGTGATGATACAGTCATGCCCAGGTGCACAAATTGGAAAGCCTGACCTCATGTTAAAGGCGGCTGCATCAAAGCATACAGTTACATGTAGTGGGGATACAGTAATGTTGTGGGGTGCATTTAAGGCCCAGAAACAGAAATCCCAGTCACCCGAAACTGCATTAAACATTGCCACAAAAACAGCTGTGCTTGGCTTTCCCTGGCACATGTGTGGCAAGCATGTGAACACTGCATCCCGGAAAACGGCCCTACATTTGCTGTTCTTTTATGTGAATGACAAGAAAAGTTAAGCATGTGCCCAAAAAACGGTTCTCCGTTTACTTCTCTTTCATCTGAATAACAAGAAGTTATGCACTGCATTGAAAAAAGGCTCTGCGTTTGCTTTTCTTTCATTTGAACAATAAGAAGTCATGCCCTACATTCAAAAACAGCGCTTTGTTTTTCCTGCATCTGATCATCATGGTTATTCACTACATCCAAAACAGCCTTGTCTTATTATTAAATCACATGAGGGGCAAGGATTTCAACATTGAAACCCGACACGGCTTGTGTTTTCCCTTTCATGTGAACAGCTGTGCTCTAAAATGCTGCAAATGAAAAACGGCTTAGCTTTTTATTTTTATCCTGTGTCAAATCAAAGAGCCTTGTGCAGGGGGCTCACCCCTCTGTGGCAATGGACCAGCAGCAGACGCAAACCCACTCAAAAGGACAAATCAAATGAATCCCATGACCTACAGAACCGCATTTTTAACATCAGATGAAAAATACGGCTTGCACACATGTGAAAGAAAATATGAAAGGATAGCAATATTCACTGACAGAATTGTCAGTGAATATGTTGTGGGTGGGGGGGTTGGCCAAGCAATGTACATTTTATTTTCCCCCACAAGACTTCAATCAACTTGGAGGAGGGTCAGAAAACCGGCAAAACCAGTTTTAGGGCCCAGGCAGGACACTTCTCAATTGAAAGCCTTGCCTCCCACTGGAAGTCGCACTTATAAGTGTACCAATCCATGTGATGTGGCTAAGGGCGTTATAATTCCTAGCTCTGCCAGACTGGAAGGCAGTATTAGCAGGGAGAAGAAAGAAAACAAGTGTGGCTAGAGCTTGACCCAAAAGTGTGAGTTCCTTCTGCACCCACTACCAAGGACAAACTGACAAACTTCAAGGGTTTAATAAAAGTCTTTTGTTGCAAGCTGAGCCAGGGGGAGACATTTGACTGTGTGGGATGAAGCACCGCCCTCCTATATGTGACAGATCCTTTCAATTGACATTTAAAGATTTCCCAGCACTCAGAATAAGAAATAATTTTGTTTTATGCTATTTCTCCATGCAATTTTCAGGCAGATTGTAAGAGACTAAGTGCACATTTCTAAGACTTTGTGGACTGAAATGGCCAGTAAAGACTCGTTCAGGCTGATGAAAAAAATGTGACAAGCATGAGATTTGGTGGGAAGATGGAAAATGAGACTGTGAACATGCTTAATCATTTGCAGAGTTATTACTGTTATGCATTTCATGGAAAAGAAAAAAGGTGCCAAGGGGCCATGCTACCTCGCAGAGAGTTGGTGATCGGTTTGCCTAATTCCCTATGATACCCTGAAACTGCCCATCTATTTCTTATGACAGTGTCTAGTATAAGTTTGAAGTTATGATACATAACTCAGTTTTGTCAAAAAGTGGCCAAGACAACAAAGAACTGTAATAAATACGTAACAGACAGATGGTGCTCTCCCCCCTTAAACCAAACATGCCACAGGGCGGGGAGAGGAAGGGTAGACTGTCCTATCCCAGTGTTGGAGTAGTTATAGAATACTCCCCCTAGATTTTAAAGTGAATGATGGCATTTGGGCTGCATAAAGGGGGGACTGTACTAGACACAGGGACACACACACTCAAGAATCTGGGGAGACAGGAGAAGGAGGACGGAGAGGAGGCAGCTGTTCCCATCCAAGAGAGTGCAGAGGCCAGACCACTTGCCCAGCTGTCCATGGTGCCCTGAGATCCAGCTGGCTGTCCAGAATCCCATCCAGGAGAGTGCAGAAACCAGACCCCTTGCCTAGCTGTCCAGAGAGTCCTGAGAACCAGCTGGCTGTCCTGAATCCCATCCAGGAGAGTGCATAGACCAGACCCCTTGCCTAGCTGTCCAGACAGTCCTGAGATCCAGTTGGCTGTCCAGAATCCCAAAACAAGGCTTACTTTGTAAGTAGCAAATAACCCCAGCCATAAATTGCATAATCTTTTCCTTTTTTTTTGCAGCATAATCCCATTGAAAATCCCATTGAAAGTCTCAAGTTTCCAGTATAATTCTTTCACCTTCCCATAGTAGAATCTGTAGTAGCCTGTGTATGTTAGCGCATTCCCTTGATAAATCTTTCAGTTGTCTGTATAACTCCCTGGTATCATTTTGAAAGAAATCAATTAATTCCCCCATTGAAATTCACATTCAATATTGTTGCCATTCGAAATCAACAATCTTGTCAAGTGTTTTTATTAACTATAGTCATTAAAGCATAGCCTCAACATAATTAGTCTCCTTATAACTGAAAATCGAATTTGCCCGTGTATTGTGTACATTACCCCACAAACTCCTAAATTGCATCTTTCCATTAAAAAACCCAAACAGTAGTCCCATTGAGAGCAATCCCTTTTGTCTAGAATCCTGTTATGTACCTCTGTCCTTGTCCTTGAAAACCGATTTCCGATTTTGACAGCTAAACCCCTTCCTCAGCTGCCTGCCATTCTGAATCCTGTGTAAAACGAATTTCCATTTGCTGTTTGTATTTTTCTTTTGCATTTGCTTTCTCCCCCAAAATGGATTTTCCTACCTTGTCTCCATGTTGCCCTGATGTGCTGATTAGTAGTCTCTACGCTTCCCTATCTCCTCAAGTGTAGCAACACACATTTTCTTTCTAGCTGTCCCTAGCAGTTGTGAGTAAACGTGTGAGTAATAAGCAAAATCCGATTCTGCTCTTTTGCTCCTAAATTGGGGTTTCACTTTCTTTTCTGGCCTCCCATTTTGGGTGGTGGGCTTTATTCCAAATCCGACTATTCTCTCTCTATCCCAACTCCTTGACACTGCCTTCCATTCAAAGGAATTACGTTAGCTGATGTTTGGGTGTAAATGTTGCAGTGGGCGTGCTTAACCTTGGTGCTATCACATGCTTTAAAACACTTTTTCCTGCTTGCCATTAAAGATCTGTGTGAACCGTGTTCGGATTTCTGAACAAATTCTTCTGTAGGAATCATTGCATTTGTGTTGCCACAACATACTAGTGGCTGTTGTATTTTGAATATTTTTCCTTTTTCATTAAACCATAAATTAATAAATATATTATTGATACACACTGTCCTGGTTCCTAGTCCATTGTGACATGGGCTGTTTGTGAAGGTTGGGTGCGAGACTGGTTGGGGGCCTACTCAAATAAAAGAACCCGTGGTTTATTAAGGATAAAAAGCATTTTTATTGTGCGCCACATTCATTGTCAGGGGAAGGAGTCCCTGGCGGGAGTGTGCTGTGTTATACAACCGTGACAATGTTCAGGTACATAAATTGGAAAGCCTGGCCTCAAAGCATGCAGTTACGTATGGTGACGATATGTTAATGTCCAGGTACATAGAATGGAAAGCCTGACCTCCTGTTACGAGACAGCTGCACCAGGAATGCGATTACCGACAAGGTACGCTATTATTAGGGTGCACTGTTTGGAGAACCTAACATAGGGATACGCGGAAGCTGCAACATGGCATGAAACTTTATAAACCAATAAATAAATAAATAAAAATGCAGGTAGGCAATGGTGTAGGCTGCAGCATGCAGGATGTCCAAACCAATAAGTACACGTGTGTTAAATGCAGGTGCAGAGCAGTCTGCGATATAACCAAAACAAGATGTTAGAAGTAGATTGAGTACAAGAATAGACAAAGCTACTGGGTATCAAGTCCAATGGTTGTGACGTAAATTAAATATAGGTACAGCGCAAATGCAATGTAGGTTTTGTGTAGACCGAAGGCTGCAGTGGAGGGGGTATCGGCTACAAGCGACAAGACCAGTGGAACAGATAGGTTGCAAGTAAGCACCACGCATGTTACAAAGTGGACGCTATGGTGATTTTGGATAGGTAACAACTGTTGCTGCGCAGGATACAGTGAGTCTCTGGCTAAATAGTGAAAGAATGTAAGCTTGCATGGAAAAAAGGGATTCATTTATAATCCAGATGAGGAGGACAGGTCATCCTCAAGAAATGGGACAGGATTGAAGGCAGGACGATACGTCGTGGTCTGGAGTGCCTTCCGCGCCTAGACAGGCCCAGACAGGGGGAGAAGTCTTGAACATCGGCCTTTAATGTCGGGCCTATCCGGCGTTACCATCCGGCTAGGAAGCTGGATGGGTGTTGAAGTGCTTCCCAGCCAATGATAGAGCTCAATAGGAGCAGGCTGGGAAGCAGAGATGCATGGCTGGAGGGGGTCGATGGTGGCAGCCATGATGGCATGGAGCTCCAGCTCCCACACACTGGTAGGATCACCAGCAGGCAGAGCAGGCCCCCACTCATGTCCCACTCATGTCCCCCTGCACCCCCACCCCCCAGCAGTGAGGGGCACCTGCCAGCAGGCCCCCACTCATGTCCCACTCATGTCCCCCTGCACCCCCACCCCCCAGCAGTGAGGGGCACCTGCCAGCAGGCCCCCACTCATGTCCCACTCATGTCCCACTGCACCCTCACCCCCCAGCAGTGAGGGGCACCTGCCAGCAGGCCTCCACTCATGTCCCACTCATGTCCTCCTGCACCCCCACCCCCAGCAGTGAGGGGCACCTGCCAGCAGGCCCCCACTCATGTCCCACTCATGTCCCACTGCACCCCTACCCCCCAGCAGTGAGGGGCACCTGCCAGCAGGCCCCCACTCATGTCCCACTCATGTCCCCCTGAACCCCCATGCCCCAGCAGTGAGGGGCACCTGCCAGCAGGCCCCCACTCATGTCCCACTGCACCCCCACCCCCCAGCAGTGAGGGGCCCCTGCCAGCAGGCCCCCACTCATGTCCCCCAGCACCCCCACACCCAGCAGTGAGGGGCACCTGCCAGCAGGCCCCCACTCATGTCCCCCCCTAGATGAAATAAAGATTCACAATCATGGCCCACTTCTACACCAAAATACCACAGCATGCCACCCCATTCTTGAGACGCAATGATTTCCCAATCCACCCCACACTGACATCAAGACACAAACCAAAAGTCAACTATGTACATCAACACATGTCCGTCACACACACACACTGGTTGGCATTGATTGTGTAAACCCACATTTTCACATGCATTAACCCAATGAGCGAATCCCACACATGGAACTGAAATACCAAAATGTATTATGTACAAAAATAAAGCAATGAAATGAAAGCATAACAAAATAGCAAACATGAAATGAAAAGCATGTGCAAAAGATGAGTAAATGAAAAGTATAACCAATCCAAAGAAATCCGAAAGAAAAATAGTCCAAACTCTCCCTCCACCAACGCAAATCCAAAGGAAACGTAAAAAGAAAAATCCATTTATCCATGGTGAAATCAAAAGAAAAAGTTCAAATAAATCCATTGTCCAACTATGTACAATCCATTGTCAAGGGTCCATGAGCCCAACGAAAGAAATTAAACCTACCTAAAAAACTACCTAATAAAAAAACTATATACAAATGTTTGTGGCATAGTCCATTCACCACAAATCAAAGGAAAAGAAAAAGGAAACCAAACTCTAAAAACTATTTACAATGGCAGCAGGCTTGTCCGACGGCTCACTTCCTGATTTCCCGGGCCAGGGCATCATCGAACTCCTGCTCGATGTCCCGGAGGTGTCCTCTTCCATGGCCCCGAGCGTTCGCAGGGACGATGACATGTGGACCTCCAACTCCCTGCGAATTGCCTCGAGGCACTCGGCCCACCTCAGAGCCCTCCGCATGGAGTTCTCCACCCTGACCATTGTGAGCCATGCCTCTTCTGCCCGCTGCCGCTCCGCATCTATGACCTGGCCCAACCGCTGCCACACGGAAGACACTTCCAATCCTGGGTCCTCCTGCCCTCTGGCCGATGCCTGCCCCTCTGATGTTGAAGGCCCCGAGCCATCATGGCTTCCACCTTGTTAATGCTGCTGTGCCTGTGCCCTGGCTCTTGCTGCCTGCACGTCCTCCTCCGGCTGGGGTGCAGTTGTTGAGGTGGCCACCCCTGCTGGACGTCTGACTCCCGACTGTGGCAGGGATGTGTCCTCCACGGGCCTGGCCACAGGGTCAGAGGCAGCTCCACAGGGTACCCAGGTGATACATGGGTGGAAAGATGGCATGGAGGACGACTGGCGCATAGGGGATTCAGGTGAGGAGAGGGTCGTAACAAGGTCCAGCAAATGGAGAAATCCAGCCCTGGTGACCCGTCCCAGTAGGTCAACGCGGTCAACGAGGCATTCGAGATGACGTGCAGTGTCCTTACGAAAACACTGCAGGTCACCTCGCATGCCCCATTGACGAAACGCCATCCCACTCAGGACAAGCTCAACCCGGTCCCGGATAGCCACATCCACAGGGAGAGGAAGGCCAGTTGTTGTAAGCGGATCCCCTCCCTGAAAACGGGTCTGGACGTAGGCATCCCTGCTGGTGCAGGATGATGCAGTCACAGGATCGGGGACAGGATTACACACAGGCACCTCCGCGGCGGCCTGTGCTGACTCCTGTCCCTGCCCCTGCACTGCACCACTAGCACCAGTGGAATCCCTACCTCCAGACCCTGTGTCTGTCCCTTCCACGGCCTCCTCCTCCACCAAACCCCCCACCAACCTGGATGACTCTGTGCCATCTTCCTCCGTCGGACCCTGTGGGGTCTCAGCTGCCCTTCTGCTGCCGAGGAGTCCAACTCCGACCTCCACCTCTTGGACCTACCCCCGGCAGCTGCGGCCTGGGACGCGGCACCGGACTCCTCACTCCCTGACGAGATGACAACCTGGGAGGGGAGCCGGACCTTGCGTCTCCGGCTGGCGGTGCGATCCCTGCCGCCTTGCTCCACAGCACCCTTTCCTCCCTCTTCATCAGTTGACGCTGCAGACAGGGAGAGATAGGACACAGGCATCAGAGCACTGTACAATGTACTGCTACACACATGAAAGTTGCACATGAGTGGCAGTGTCACACTTCAGACATGGCATCACAATCCCCAACACACATATCATTTCAACTCACACACATGAGCAATTCCACAGCAATATTGCACCTAGCAGCACCATCCATACACATACAACAGCATGAGCAGCCAAAGGTGAGCCTTACATCACATGAAACACAGGGAGTGCACAAGACATGCACACAAGCCACCACACTTACATGCATGTGTACATCTCCACCATCTGTCGCAGTGATAAGATCGCCATCCATGTCACATCTGGCATTCAGCCTTCTACATATCAGTGTCACATGCATCCATGTTGCATCACAGTTTCACACTTGTCAAATACACACACATGCACATGTACAAAGTGCAGATACATGCAGCTGGAACCAACATCTATGTGTGACACCACAACCATGCCAACGTACATACACAGTAATTCAAACATGTGTACTCCCACATCTGCATTTGGCCTGCATGCTTACCCACACATACACCATCCATGTGTCTCACACATGAGAGGACTTGCATGTGTCAGCCTCACGCCCCTGTACATACACATCCATACATGGCCCTACAAAAACACATGTGCAACCTGCACACTACTGGCACACCACGACACGCACAGCGTCCAATCAGTATGCATGTACACTTACCGCTCGACTCCAGACGGGTCTGCCTCTCAAGGACCTGGACGTGGAGCGCTGGGCATATGCGTTCCAGGACCCTCATTTGGTGGTCGGACAGGTGGCCCCAGCGCCCCTTGGCATCCGCTGCCTTCAAGAGGCGCCGGGCCTTGTCGAGGTTCCTGGACCTGTAGTCCTCCCAGCGCTTCTTGACATGTTTGATGTCGCAGACTGCCACCCCCCCTCGTTGATGGCAGTCACAATGTCCATCCAGATCCTGGTACGTCCTTCATAGTCGGCGCGAGAACTTCCAAAGAGGGCATCATACTGCCCCAGGACTTGCTCCACCAGGACACCAACTTCCCTGGCACTGAAGCTGGTGGCCCTATGCCTCTCTGGCTGGGGGTTGCCAGTGGCGCCAGATGGTGGTGTGCCCGACATGGAAACCCCAGAGGCAGGTGTGGGTGGGCAACTGGTTCCTGGGGCTGGGCTGTGGAGCGATGGTATCCCAGTCTGGAGTCTTCAGTTCCAGCAGGGGTGGTCACAACTGCACCCCTGCAGATGGCTGATGTGCAGGCAGCAAATAGCAGGGCACGTGGGCAGCAGGCAGGCAGCAGCAGATGGCAGGTGGGAGTGTGCTCGGGGCTCTGGGGGGCAGTAATTCGGCCTTCTGGGCAGGAGCGTGGTTTTCCGTGTGTTGTTGCGTGGCCAGCTTGATACGGAGTGATTTGGCACGTGAAAAAATAGCACGTCTGCGTGTAATTCGAGGAAAGGCCCTTAGCGCGTAAGCGCGTCTGTGACGTTACGCGCAGGCGTTTCCCTCGTGACGTGGGCATAGTGGTTCAGCGCATGTGAAAAAACTGCACGTCCGCGTGTGAATGCGTGTAATCTGAGGAAAGGGCCTACGCGTAAGTGACGTGGCGCGCTCGGGCGTTTCCCTCAGCACGGGTTAAAGGTGAGCGGGGCCAGCAGTTCGCTGTACGTGCCTTTCATGGAGACCGACGTGTGTTGCTGCTTCCTGTTGTTTTACGCGCCATCACAACTTCACAGCGGATCAAGGACATATCTCTTCTTTTTGCGGGGGTATTGGTTACGCGTGTTTTTCATTATCCCGCTAGTCAGACGGTGAGTCACGCACGCTATTTTTCCCACTGCAGGTGCCCCTGTGTATCGCACCCGTTTTCGCAGTCATAGTAGCCTGCCTGTCCCACGCGTACGTGTTTTTCGTGTTACTGGGTGCCACCGCGTACTGAGGGAGGTTGATTCCACGCACGTAGGCTGCAGGGTTGCGTGCACGATTTTACTGCAGTTTTGGGGTGCCTGAGCGTTGCGTGACCCGTCACTACATCACCAGGGTCACATACATCCTTGCAGGTGCAGGGGGTCTGTTAACATCTTGCATCCCACCCCCTTCACCCCAATTGCCCAGGACAATTGTGGTGTACACCTCCAATTGGCACTCCTCCATCTGTGCTGGAACTACTCCATCTGTGCCATGGTTGGGAGGCCACCAAAGGTGAGGGGCGCCTCAGCTGGGTGTCCTCCTCGTGGCAGGCATGGTCAGGGATGTGGCCGGGGTGACCAGGGAGTAGGGGGACTCCAGGGTGTCCAGGGTGGCCGCAGAGGGGGAAGAGGCAGGGGTGCGCCACTTTAGCAAGATGTTGTGCCATGTGTCGGTGCAGTCTTGCCACCACCCCCTGTGGTTCCGGGAGATGCAGCTTCTGCATCTGGCACTGGCGCCCGTGTGACCCGGCAGTCTGTTTCATCG
Source organism: Ambystoma mexicanum (assembly GCF_040938575.1). Classification (NCBI taxonomy): domain Eukaryota; kingdom Metazoa; phylum Chordata; class Amphibia; order Caudata; family Ambystomatidae; genus Ambystoma; species Ambystoma mexicanum. The sequence goes on along the minus strand of NC_090927.1, from coordinate 1,055,402,267 downwards.
ACTGCCACAGGCTCAAGGGTAGTGGTAGCTGCAGATGCAGCTGTGGACTCCGCCACCCAGGCTCAGGGTCTGCCAGCGCAGGCTGCGTTGGCACTTGAAGAGCCCTTGGAAGATTTCCAACAGGCCAGGAGGGAAACCGTAGGTGCACGCAGGGCTGCCCTGACCAAGACACGTGTCCCTGGGGCAGTAATGTAATCTGCTGCCCCGACCAGCCGGGTGTTGGCAAGTGCAGGGGCAGATGCAGCCAAGAACACCCCGGTTGTGAGTCTGCCAACCAGGACAGTCGCGGTCAATGACCCTGCCACAGCGGATGTTGCTGCGCAGGGCCCATTAGAGGGCACCCAGCTGCCACTGACGCAAGTCAGGCCTTTGGTCGATCCTCCACCTGCCACTCCCTTGGCTCAACCACCGGTGCTACTGGCCATAGTGATCAGGGTGGCATTTGCCAGCCAGGGTCTGCGCCACAATCCAAGAGGAGGAAGGTTGCACCTGCAGCACAGGCTGGGACCCCACACAAAGCCACAACCTCCAGCACATCGAGGAAGAAGCCTATCTGCAACCAGGAACTGGACTGCCTCGTGGACTACGTGCTGGGCCACAGCCGTGACATGCTAGTGGGTCATAATTGTCAGACTACGGCTGCCCACCATGATACCCACTGGAAGCAAGTTGCGGAACATGTGAGTGCATTCAGCCATGTGGTGCACATGGCGCAAGAGTGCAAAAAGCTTTGGAATGACCTCAAACGCAGCGCTAAGGCTAAGTGTGCCTCAAATTACAACTTGACTCTGGTGACTGGCAGTGGGCCTGCTCCTGAGGAGGAAGACCTCACTCCGCATGAGTCACTAGTTGCGGAGTTCATACCATCTGAATCGGTCGAAGGAGTTGAGAGATGCCGGACTTTAATGCCCAGTCAGTGAGTGTTGATGCGTGTTTGTTGTGGACATGTGTGTTTCACTTGTGTGATGTGTTGTGCATGACTGCCACTACATGTCATGTGTACATGGTTCTGATGTGCAAGTAATGCAATGCTTCCCTGATGCATGTCTGCTCTACTGGATGGTGGACATGTAGAGCGGATAGGGACTGTCCTTATCACCACTATTGCACCCTACTCACATGCTGGTCATCAGGATGCCCCTCAAGTCCATGTTCCAGCTCACTGGCCCTTCAGCATGTAGCGTGGGGTGACCTTCCTCTCATGTCATAGCATGACTGACGTGCATGTGTCCTGTGCCTGCATGCGGGTACTCCATGTAGGCATGCTCCCTTGCCCCTCCACCCCCCTCTGCACCCCAATTCCACCTTAACACTGGTATGCTTCAATTTTGCCGTTGAGTACTTCCCTGTTCATGCGTCCTGTGTACATGCTGACTTCCAGCAGCCAATCTGCCAGACATATGCTGTGTGGTACATCCTTTGTGCTTGATGAAGGGTGTCTCACTTGGACTGTGCAGAGGTCAGATGCCCAGCAGGGACATTAGTGCCCATTCATGCTCCATGTGTATTCCACTCATGCCCCTATGTGTCCTTGACTGGATGATCATTGTAGTAGGAGTCCAGGGGGTCCTACATTGTATGGCATTTCATCAGCCTTCCCATTTCCACTGTGGCTCAGTCCTGCGTCACACACATGTTTAGGGTGTGACGGTCTGTGTGGGTCACAGGCCTCAGCCTGTTTAATGGCCAATGACTCTGTCCAACTGGTGTAGTGTCTTCTTCACACGTGGGTGTACTCCAAAGGTTTCATCATGTGTCCTGCTTACTGTCCCATTATCATTTGCTGTGTTGTCACTTGACTCACATGATGCAGTTGATGCTAGTCAACACTGTCTGTCAATACACAGGTCTATGTTCAGCCTTTTGATACCATGCTAGGCATCCCTGCATTTGCACTTGGGGGGAGGGGTGGTTTACTTGTAGACATGCTACCCATTGAATGCACATTGCACGTGATGCTTGAAGTTGACCTTGCACTGCCTTCACATTTTCTGACACACATCATGAAGTTCTTGTACATGTAGATAGTGAGTAACGTACATTTTGCTGCACTGCATCGACCCACTTCAGTGCAAACTGACACCTTTCAACATGCCTAATCACAGAAGCAATTTCAAGTTGACCCAGCATGCATGGCAGGTTCTATTTTGTGTGTGACATGTCTGCTTGATGTGTTTGGTGTCTGTGTGTGGGTGTGTTGTGTGCTTCTAACATGTGTATTGACCTTTTTTCTCTCTACTTTTCAGATGATGACGCAATGGAGCAAGAGGATGGTGTTGTCATGCTAGGCAAAGGGTTTTCATCACTACAGCAACCCGGCACAAGTGGGCGTCGTGGGGTGGTAGGCCCTACAGTCCATCTTGTCTCTGGCTGGCAATGAGTCCAGCCCTGATGACCACTCTGACGTCCATGTCGAGTTGGATGAGCATCAGGCCCATATGTCAGGGGTGAGTGATTCTGATGTGGACACTCCTCTGTCCGCGACACCTGCACTGAGGGGTCAGAGAGTCTTCGAACCTCCGCCCGTGGTGGATCGGGATGCAGGGTCACCCTCCACACCAGTCACTGATGTGCCTGAGCCATCGCATTGACGGGGGCATGTAGTCGTTCAGCCCGGGCGGTGCCAACACAACGAGGACACCAAGTCCTTGGGTCCCGCAGGGGTCAAGCCCAGCAACGGGGTCGCCGCAACTGCAGTATACTGAGTGGGAGCAAGACATGATTGCCAATTCTGAACGGCAGGGGGCAGCAATGGAGAACATCGCTGAGAGCATGGAGCGTGTGGCCCAATCCGTGCTCCCCCTGCTAGGCAGGTGCTTCTCCAGCAGCAGGCGGAACGGTCCACGGCCTGCTCCCTCAGGCTGGGCATGGCGGCCTCAGACAGGGCACACAGGCTGAAATGTCGTCTCTGCATAAAGCAATTGCTGCTCACTCAGAGGCACACATGGAGTCCCTGAGGCAAGAGTATGCTTCCCTCAGAGTCCCAGAGGGAGCGGGCAGAGGAGAGGTTTGCGCAGCTTGAGCGTACCATCTCGGCTGAGCTACATGCTTGCCGGGAGATGCAGCAGCTGTCCAGCCAGGCCTTGCAGGAGGAACTCCGTGTTACATGTGCTACATTGCAAGAGGAAGCACATGTATCACGGGAGGTTCTGCATGCAGACCTACGTGTGATCGCTGCACAGAACCAGGCTCACCCATCCGGCAGACTTGCTGCCGACGAGGGGCAAGCTGCGGATAGGCATGGCCAGGCTCCTGTGCCACGTCCTCCTTTCCAGGAAGAGCCAGACTCGGACGACAATCTATCTCCTACATAGGTCGGGCTGTGCAGGCGTTGAGCCCATGGAGTTTTTTTTTTCTTCCTCAACATCATCGCATGTGGGTGATGAGCAGCACCCTGTACCTCCCCCCTCCTGGGTGCCTCCCTTCCTCCCCCCGGGTCTTATGTGGCAATTTTGATTTTTCTTTTAGTTTAGTTAGTTTAGTTTCATTTTGATAGTTAGTTTAAATAGGTAATGTGGGTTTTTCATAGTTAGTGTAATTAGTCAATATAGTTTAAAATTGTTTGTCTATTGTGCTTTCATGTGACGGTGTGGTGCTTTGTGGATTTTGAGAGCAACCACTGTCTGTTCCAGCTGGGCCCTTCAAGCTTGTCTTGTGTATGTGTTTGCAGCTTGGGGTCCTTGACTCACATATGCCACTCCTGCTTCCCTTATCCATGGGCTCGCAAGGATGGTTCGGTGTAACAGCCTATTACACAAGGGCTCTGAACTGTCATATCCGTGGCATGTCTGCTGCTGTGAAACTTGTGTTAACACCCCTAGTGGGGATGATAGGGGTGTTATTGACCACTGTTCTTCATTCGCTAGATGGGGGGTTTCATGATTGATGTGTACATTCATTGCGTAGTATGTTTATTATCTATACTGTACATGTGCTTGTTGCAATTCATGGCGTAGATGGTGTGTTCAACAGTTTGCCTGTGAAAGACGGACTGATGGTGTGATTTGTGTTGTATGTCTCTGACATGGTCTAGTCATGTAATGCCTGAAGAGACACACACAGATGATTTTAAAGCATTAATCATGTGTTTCATGCCCTTTCTGCAGGGGGATGAGCCTCCAGACCACCTTTGCCAGCAGACATGGGCCATTGGACGTCTGGAAGCTGGACACGTTTGGTGGTGCCGACATGCGCTTGTGTGCGCAAGCAGAGGCACAGGGATTGCGCTCATACATCCGAAAACAGCTGACGTATTTCAAGGGACTCCAGGCATGGTGAGCAGGACAGGGGGGCCACAACGCAGCAGACCTTCCACCTGGCCAGTTGCACATGCATGCTTAGTAGCAGCACTGACGGTGAGCTTGGACAAATATTGGTGTTGAAGCGCACAATACAGCTGAGATGCGTTGGTGGACTAATGGCTAGTTGATGGGAAAGTTGTCTGGGGCACATGCAGGGCCAGTGGCAGATACCCTCCGGTCCACCATGGTCCATTGAGGCACTTGTATTAGCCATGTAGCATTCCGAGACATGGAAAGAAGCAGCTCACAGGAACAGACAGCAAGGGACAGACTCGTGTGCAGTGCATTTCATTACCATGTAGAATTTGACACATGCACTACCTACTTTTTTTGGGTCATGGTGGAACATGACTTGTTCTGAAGTCATTCCTTGCTATATGCGTCTGGCTGCTTACCCAGGGAACATTGCATGTTGTGTGATTTGTGACACATTGGTCTGCCATTTGCAACGCACCCAGCGGGGCATGACTTACTGCATTGACTGTGTATGAACCATCACAGGGGTAATGTTACGTATGGGTACGAAGCATCCACACCAGATCGTTTGTTTGTAGAGTATTTCGTTACTTTGGGGCATATATGGTGGTGTGTTTGTGTGTTATAGGCACGCACAGATTAGTAACTGTGGCTCTCTTTGCAGCATTAAACTGCTCCTGTTACCGGACCTGAGAGTGCGCAGGCAGGAGGCCAGCACTCACCCCAGAGATACATTTCTGTTTGTCTTCCATTTGAGTAATTTGTTACTATGTGCATGATGATCAGGTTTGGTGTACTTGTGTATGTGTTAATGTGAGTGGTACAGTTTTGTGCATTTCCTACTTTTCCATGTGAATCCTACTCCCCTCTCCTGCCCCTCATTTCGGTTATCCAGTAAAGCAATGCCTGTCCCGACTGCATATCCCTGACCCTCCTTCCCCACCAGGGTCTCAGAGGCCTGTGTGAGTTTGACCTTGCAGGCACCCAGCCACAGACTGTTGCCTTGCCCTACAGTGTGATGCACACCCTGACATTGTCATTGCAGTATCCTATGTACATGATGTATTCTGCTGATCAATGCCTGTTCATGTGTTGTGTTTACCTTTCAGGTGTGAGTGAATAGTTGTCGCTTGACATGCTGGGGTTTACAAATGGTGAATGTTCACATGTGATGTGTAGAGGAAACTGATGGTCACTTGATTGCACATGCATATATTGAGTGCATGTCCCTACTGACCCACACACTCGCTCTATGATCCACTACATGTACAACCACCCTTCCATGCCCACATGTACACTCTGTTTGCCTTCTGGTGCCCAATGTGTCCCTGCAGCACATGATCTATGACCAATTGTGGATCCTGTACATGTGTAATTAGCTTTTTGATGTAGTTTCTCGCTTGGATGTGATGCTCAGGGTGTGAGTCACACACAATGGCTGTTCACTATGCTGTGCACTGAGCAGTGTGTTGCATGAGGTGGGCACGGCACACAGAAGCTGCAGTGTTGATTTTGCAATGCACAATGTGCATGTAGACAGGCATTCATTGCTATGTTACAACTACAACTGTTGGAATGCATTTTGGTATGACTTCTTTTGGGTGGGAGGTTGTTGGTCAGTCACTTCTTCTGATTCCATGTCAGGCATCATTGTGTGATGCCACTTAACATTTTTCACATGTCAATGTGTACCTTATTGGTACTGTGTTGGTGTATAGCTATTGCTTGCCATGTCATGTTGTGGTTTGGGAGGGTTTGGGTGACATAGAAGTGATAGTCATGGCCTGTTTTGCAGGTCTGTGTGATTCACACAGTGCATGTGTGCCTTTTGGTCACACAGGATTGCTTATGTTTAAGTAGCTAGGGATGTACACAATGTGGCACTTCCATGGCAACATTCTCAGGGTGGTAAGGTTGTGACAGTTGACTGTCTCTTTGTCATCATCGATTGTCACCTGGTATGTGCCAGACCTGTGTGCACTCCGCAGGGGTCGGAGTTTAGGTGAAAAATGTGGCCACAAGCTGGGTCCGGGCTGCCTCGCCACGTGCCCTGTCCCCTCCCATGGGCAGCGCCTGTGCCTGTGGTTGGGGATGTGGGGGCACCACCATGTCCACCGGTATGCCCTGCCGTGTTGCAACATTTTTCAGGACACATGCTGCCACAATGATCCTGCACACTACTGGGGGTGCATAGAGTAGCTGCCCGCCGGAGCGGTCAAGGGAGCGGAAGCGTGACTTGAGCACTCCGAATGTGCGCTCCACTATGGCCCTGGTTGCAATATGGGCAGCGTTGTATCTTACCTGGGGTGGTGTGGTGGGTTTCCGAATTGGCATCATCATGTGGGTGCTCAGAGGGTAGGCACTGTCCCCTGGAGAGGTGATGATGGTTGTGATTATTGGGGTTTTGTATTTGTGTGTGTGTGTGACATGCATGCATGTGCACAGGCATTTGTACTCACCTAGGAGCCATGTGTCGCCATGCTGCCCAGCTTCCAGGACCCGGCTCAGGGTGGACATTCTGTATATGTAACTGTCATGGGTGGAGCCAGGGTAGTTTGCATAGACAGAGGTGATGATTCCCTTTGCATCGCATACCACCTGCATGTTGATGGAATGACAGTGCTTGCGGTTTCGGTAGATGTGCTCAGTGGCCCTAGTCGGACGTAGGGCCACATGGCTGCCATCTATGGCACCAAGCACTTTGGGGAAGTGTGCCACCCTGTAAAAGTCCTGGACAACGGCCTGCCTTTCTGCAGGTGTTCTGGGGATGTATATGTGCCTGCGGACTGAGGGGCGCGCTGTCATGATTGCCAAGACCTGGTGTAGGCAGCGTGACTGCGTGGCCTGTGAGACCCCCCCCCCACTATGGCAGTAGTCCGCTGAAATGACCCAGTGGCCAAAAAATGCAGGACATTGAGCACCTTCTCCAAGGGGCTCAATGCTTGGGAGCAGAGGGTGGGGGATGTAAGGTCATCTTCCCACTCCCTGACCAGGTCTAGGATGATACGAGGTGGAAACCTATCCCTGCCATAGACCTGGTCGTCAGGCATCCCAAAAAGGCTTGTCCGGGGTGAAAAAATGCATGCCCTGGCTATTCTCCTCCTCCTGCGGTGTCCCACGATCAGTACTGCAACAAATGGGGCATTCATCGTAGCGGTATAAACGTGTTTGTTGTTTGCGCGCACTTTTATACTGTGCGCGGGGACGCTTCCGCCTGATTTCATGGTGTGGACGAGTTGACGCCTATGCGTGTCTTTTGCCGTGCGCAGGTTTTCCCGTATTCGGATCCATGAATATGGGTTGTTCGCATGCGTGTGGGTGTTCCGTGTAGTTCCCTGCAGTACCTCCCCAGTTACGCCTTCTTTTTCACGTGTTATTCCCCATTCCGCGTGTTACGCCCACTGTTCCGCCACTTTTGTTGTGTGCGCCGCGCTATGTGCGCTTTCGCTGTGCGTGTAGCGCACGCCGTTTGATGACGTCTGTGCCAGCATGCGCCACAGACGGATTCGGCGCACAACCAGTGGTATACATGCGCAGCACCTTCCTTAAATCGCACGCGTGCGCTTGCTTTCTTACGCCTGCGCCACCTTTCACCTGCTTGCGCTGGGATTTTCGGTGCACGTTTGTTCCATGAATCGGCCCCTAAATCTGTGAGCCAACGTTAGCATGGTTGAAATGTTCTGCCCCCTCGCAACTAGATATTGGATCATAGAGCATTACTTATTGCCTTCACGTGTGCCATACTAGGATATTACGTGTGACTCTGTGCTCTTCCCAAAACTCCACCACATTTACCATTCCCCTAGTCTAAAGTGCAAAACGAAGAAACAATAATGCTTTAGATCAGAAATGTCTGTCAGTTCAGGAAAAGTGGCAATCTCATGTTTAGGATTGACATCATTAAGTACAGTCTTATTCTGCACGACTGATGTGGGAGTTAAAGATAGCTGTTCTGCAGCCAATGTTCGGGCATCACTCTCATCCGAGTGCCAATTATGGAGTGCTTCACATGAGCATAAGATCACACGTCCCCCTTGCCACGATACTATGTACCTTCGGTAATACCAGGGCCATGATTCAATCTCTGCAGTGGTTACTACGTCAGACAGATTGCATTTTTGTCTGTCTTGTGTTTAAACAGGCTGTTATTCATTTAGGTAAAGGGAGCAGATTGTCAGAACAAACAATAGAAGATCACATTTAGTTGGCAGCTTAGCTGCCTATTGCTCATTACTCTGGAGCCACAGCACGTTTACAGTGTGTTGTGTGCACCAAGTATGGATCTCATAAACTTTAAGTGCAGAATGAATTGTCAGTAATACCTGGAACGGTCCATGCCACCTTGGTGCCAATGCATGGTAACTTTTCACCATGATGTAATCACCCAGTTCCAAAGATTGGCAAGTTTGCTGAATCATGGGTATTCATCCCTTCTCCCCAAGGGAGAGCCAACCCCTTCTTTGAGACTACCGAAGTAAGACCACTCCACAAGACCCTCTTTAGGGGTCTGGGCAAGGAGGACTTCAATCAATGGGAGTGACTCTCCCTTAAGGGACAAGGACTCCCATTCCAAGGAGGTATTCCCCAGACCAAATACTGTATCTGCAGCTTCTATGTTCTTTCATCGCCAGTAATTTGTACGACTGGCTTTTAAACGAGTATAAAATTATGAAAAATGTCATTGAATTTCTTTTGAGGGGGGTTTCCCCGCCCAATCCCCCTCTCCCCCACATATTTTACCTATTCCCCCCAACCCCTTTTCTTGCCTTTCCCACCCCCACCCTAAACATTTCGTTGACCTTTTTCGTTATTCTGTACATGTTTAAAAGCCAGTTGTAGAAATGACTGGCAATGAAACAATGTTATACCTATCTGCATATATGGGACTACCTGCTACAAAGACTAATCTGTCATCCTTATGTTTGGCTTCAGGCAATGTGGGAACAAAACAGACATACCAAGGAAAAGGATGTCTCTTTAAAAAGAGAAATGTTTATAACCAGGACGAGTAGCTTTTGGCAGGAGAGAGAGTATGGTACTCAGGGGATGCCCTGTTGCGTGACTATGCCTTGGAGAGGCATAGCAGAATGAAGTCGCACAGCCTGCGACTTTTGGAAAGGCGAGGAATGCCAGAGTGAGTCATTAGACAGCCAACAAATCCTGCAATGGGAGAACTGTTGCCCGAACGGGGACCGAAGACATGTGCAAAGTGGTGGCAAGACCACGGCTGCTTCCTGGTGCGTGAGACGCCCAACAAGCAATGCTGAGACCACCAGAGAAGGGAGTACTACCAACTACCTGCAGCCCACATCCCTAGATGGCATCCTAAGTCAGGGGAGATGAAAATGCTTCGCTGGCGAAGCCAGGCAAAGAGAAGAGCAACCAAGAAGCTGAATACCAGAGTGTGCATCGAGCCCCACCCGGTTCCCATGCAACGGAAAAAAAGGTACAGGTGAGGCCGCCGGGACAACATATTAGGGGGAAAGAAAACTCTCTGAGTCAGAAGTATGAAAGCCGCACATTAAGTGACCAGAATAAGAGATATCTGAAATCAATACAGAGCATGAAAGAGAACGCTGTTTGGGAGATAAAAAGTGGAAGCGAATACCCTGGGAGGAAGGGAGAAGCCCCCAGTTACTAAGGCTTGAAGGGAGGAGAGAGCCCACTGCAAATAAGCATAACAAGTATTGTGAAATCAGACTGTCAATGGAACAGAATCATAAAAGAGAAAATCCAATACCAAGAACCAAATAGAGGGAGACTCACAATTTGGATACAGTCGTACAAAACCTAGGGTTTGTGAACCCTCAAGCATATAAGAGACATACAAGTAAAGACTGGAGTGTGAGGAACTGTTTCAAGGGAAATTGTCCTAAAGCTGTCATTCAAGAGAATGCAAGGACCACAAGTTATGGGAAGAGCTACAAGAGCTCATGAAAGAAACGTCAAGAGACTACCAGGGAAGATAACGTAAAGAATCCTAAATGCTAAATAGAGACATTTGTGTATCAATAACCACAGGAGATAAGATGCAGCCTTAAAGAGAAAGCCACTGGGAAGAAGGAAAACAAAGTGACGACCAGAAGGAGAGTGACAATCTCTTGGTCTATTTTAAGTTATTAGTATTAGTGGTAGGGTCAGGTACAGTTAGGTTTGGGTCTGAGAACAAATTATATTTAATTAATTTAGATAGGCAGGACGATTCCTTTAGTAATAGGGAAAGGGAGGCCTTTTACTTATTTTTTCATTAAAGAAAGTTAACAGGTCCTCCATGTTTCTGACCTACAACACAAGCTTCATTTTGCATCTACGGAAGGGACTCCTTAACCTGTTCATGCACAGAACTAATGGAACTAATTAAATACTTTACATAGTTGACCAAGACATCATTTGACAAATGGATAACAGTATATGCAGATTTAATGGGAGGAGATGAAGGCAGCCTTATCTGTCTTCCAAAGAGTATCCTGTGGGGGCTTAGCCCAGTTCTTCAGTTTGGGGTAGTTTGAATAGTGAGCAGAGCTAATGGGAGGGATCGGGCCACTTCAATGCAGCCTCTTAACAATAATACCATTTTGACACAACACTCCCCCCTTGCTGAATGTGGATGGTGCAGACAGTGGCAAGTATGCTGTACATTGAGAGCAGTCAAGAGTTATGTTATTGGGCTGTTTACAAAATGAGTCCCCTGGTCACTGTTTATTGTGTCTGAGACTCCAAACCTTAGCATCAAATATTTGATGAGAATTTTTGCAACCAAAATGGCATCAGCATGACTGCATGGGTGCATCTCCACACAACCAGAGAAAACATCAAGTAAAACCACAACATACTGGAAGTCGTTGAGGCGGAAGATAACAAATAAGCCATAGGGAGGAGGTGTGTTCCTGGTATGGCTGCAAAAGTTTTCCCTACATCATTATTATTATTATTATTAGGATATTTATTGAGAGTGGACCTAGCTTTGGGAATCAACAGAACACTTAACCGTCATAGGGGGAAGAACTCAGTGAAAGAAGCAGAGAAAAGGGAAGTGGCGGGCTAACAACAGGGCAGTGTTGGAAATTGGCAGCAAGGGATCTACAAGCAACCAGCTGAAGAAACAGTGGGGAGCAGATCACCTACTCTCAGGTATGGTGGGGAGTTGTGGGTGTGTGGACCTAGGTGTTAGTTTTGTTTTGGAGGCATATGACACATCTTCTACAAAAGTGGTGAGATAGAGCAGCAAACTCAAGGGCAAGCCAATGCTTTCCCAAAAAGGAGATCATTCTGCTTTTTCCCCACATGTGCTTATCCATGATATGGTGTGACAAAGTGCGACAGCAATATCTTCGGGGACCCTAACCAACCTTGTTCATCTCTCCAAAGGGACTCCTCATGGAGTCCACACCCTTTATGCACTCAATAGTCTTTCTCACTAAAAGGAGCAAGTTCCTGTATTAGAGCTAGTTCTTCAAGAATCCTAAAAGGACGTGGCTTGAGGATTTTTTATCAGAGGAGTATGTATTCCACCTAAGAGTTAGTTATAGCTGCTCTATTTGGCAGTGGAATCAGTAAAATCATTCCCACAGCCCACTTTATTTTCTAGAGGCTGGTGAGCTGCACATTTTATTATGGCTATTTATTTCTGGAGCTAAAAGGAAAGTGTGCTAAAAGGAAAAGAACTATGAAGACGAGGGATGATGTCATCATAGTGATGGGACGTTTTATTGCTGCAGTTCATATGGAATAATCCTCACTCCCTCCTGCATTGAAAACCCCCCTCCATCATCATTTCCTCATTATGGCATCCAGAAGGTCTAGAGCATGACAGTGATTCTAGATGGACAAACCCAAGGAAATTAGGAAGCCAGGCTGCTTCCATAACTGCCCAAAATCATGGACTACTCCAAAGGCATATTTTAATCAGTATATTTGTTCACAGTTTTCTGCTCTGTCAGTTTGCACAACCTAATCCGTTCCACAAGCACAACCAATTGTGGTGAAGTAACCTGTTGAAATACCCACTTTTAACAACTTTCCCTGGGGCGTTCACAACGGACATAAAAGCAACAAAGGCATGGGGTCCTGTTTTGTGTGATTCCCCATCTTGGGGTGTGCAGGGATGCTTAGTTCATCATGGGGCATTGAGTCTGGGTGATATAGGAGTTCAATAATAGGACTTCATACTTGTTGGCCCGGGATACAGACATGTGTTGTGTTTTTGTTTTTACTAATAAAGCCACAACAAAGTGAGGTTCCACTACTTCAAAGGGAGACCAAAATATTCTCACATTGCTGCACTGTTATTCCAGCTGCTGCTACTGACTGCAACCAAGGTGGCATGTCGGCTGCTACGAGATCCAGTTCTTTACTTTAACATGCAATAGGAGTTTGCTGAAACCAATGTTTTTGTGTTAGCGCAGCAAGAACAAACCTGTTTCTCTTATGGCAATGCATAGTACATTTCTAATCATTTAAATTTAAAGCAAGTGCTACAACCAATTTTCCTTTTATTTTAGAGGAAGCCTCTTTGTCTTTCTGGTGACCATTGCAAAGGCTCTGTCGTGTTAACTCTTGTGTATGATTGTAAAGGCTTTACCAGTTTGGCACAACCCAGAATCCATTGTCTACAGTAGCCCACCATACAAAGAAGGGATCTCATTTGTGTGATTGTTTTGGGTTTTTTAATTTTGTGTACCGCCTATTTTCAGGAGAAGACTGTAACTCGACCCATAATGTCAACGGAACCTGGGTGTCCTCTTTGCAAGCCTGGTGGGAAAGAGAGGCTAGCAACACGTCATCCACGCACTGCACCAACACTGACTTCCATGGAAACCTGATATCATCTAGATCTTACTTTAACTGCTAGGAAAATAGAGTAGGAGACTCAGTGTAGCCATAGTGCAGCGTAGTCCAGGAGTACTGCATTTTCTATGTATATCAACAGAGAATAAAGCAGAACCCTATTCTGTAACCATGAAATGAGTTACAGTTGGGGGTATGGAAGCTATAATGGTACCTGGATTGTGAACAACAGGAAAGGATGAGTTAACCACTAAATGCACAGCCATCAGGTCTTGCGCAAATCTATAGGTTCCCCACCAGGCTTTTTGACATGCAATATCTGAGTATTACATTGGCTGGTGGTACGAATAATAATACCTTGTCTCAAAAGGGGCACAATGACTGGAGTAACACCTTCTTCTGCTTCTGGTTTCAAAGGATATTGGGGGATGTGGGTGTGAGGCAGCCTCTTAGAAAGAGCAACCTTAATATGTACTACTGTAGCGTTAGGAAAGAATCCAACCTCATTACAGTGAACTGTGGTATGGAGCTTACAAAAATATGCAAGTGGGCGGACCACTCCCTGAAAATGAGTATGGCTATTATCTTGTGTCAAGATGTGCCAGAGCTCGAGGAACTTGCATGTGGCACTATTGTAGTTGGCATACATAAAGTGTGCAGGTGTGCCTTAGATTGGGCTTCCATCTGTTTACTTTGTCCTTTGCCCATTTTTGGTTCTTCATTTTAGTACCAATCACTCAGTTGCGCTCACCCCTGTACTACTCACACTTTCACTTCACTCTTGTACAATCCCAAGAAAGGAGGTAAAATGTACTGATACTCTGCCAAGTGGTCCTGTAAAGTTGTAAAGGGCACTCACTCTGTGTTTGTCACAACTTACCTTATTTATTTTGGACAATTTATTTCCCCTATTTGAATTTTCCTTTTTCAGCATTCCTGTTTATATTTTCATCTTCCTGTCACTAACTAATTATACCAGAATACCAGAAATTGTTTGGTATATGACAATTTCCGCTTTATCACAACTGTCTAATACTCATTACATTTTGTACTGGTCAGTTCCGCTGGGCTCAGGCCAGAATCCTTGCTCCAGTAACCCCAAAGGGGATGGAACATGTAGACCTTAGTCTCCTCTGTACATGTGCCCTATACTATGCTGAAAAACCAAACATTAGCTTTAGCCAATGGGTAAGAGGGATAACCTAATAAAAGTGCACTAAAAGGAAAAAAAAACTAGGGAGTCGAGAGATCGTGACATCATAGGAATGAGATGATTTATTGCTGCAGTTCAGATGGGATGATCCCCACTCCCTCCTGCAAGGAAACCCCCTTCCCTCATCATTTCCCCTGTGTGATTGTTCATTCATTTATGTATGTATGTACTTATTTATTAAAGGTAAACATGTTTGTGAAATATGTGAAAGTTTGGTAAGTTACAGTGAATGCCCTACACAACTTAGAAAGCAAAGATTTGCATAAAAAACTAGAAATATAAAATATGCCTTATTAAGAGCAGACATATATACAGAGAGAATGGCCAGTTAACCCACCATTACAGAACCATGGAAGTTAAAAGCCATCATATGCCACTATGAAGTCTGAAAGCACACAGAGCACAGCACTAGATTTCATGTTATCTGGAATAACATTGGGAACAGCGTAACAACACAAATTGCAATTCTTCAAGCGTAACAACACGAATTGCAATTCTTCAATGGCCATCTATTAGGTTACATGACAATGCGACAATTGTTTCAAAGGGATGACCACAAGAGAGATAAAAAACGACTTACAATTCAGAAACAAAGCTGTATCCATATGAGAGTGGTAAATGCACGACTTGTGGCACATTATTTTAAACAAGAATCAGAGGAGACCAAGTGCCCCTCCCCGACCAAGGGGTAGACTGGTCGGGGAGGGCCTGGTGCCCTGTATGAATCTGAAGGAACTGGGCAGCCAGTCAAAAGGTAGAGGGGGAACATTAGCAGGGGAGGGGCAGAGGGTACAAGGAAAAGAAACAGAGGGTCTTGAGAAGCTTCCAGAGCTTAAAGAGATCCAGTGCAAGTCTGAGAGGAGCAGGGAGGCCATTCCAGAGGGAGCCACCTGCGGAGGAGAGAGATCTATCCCCCACTCTCTGCTCGGAGAAGCGTCTGCTCTGCAGACTGATGGAGCTATAAGACCTAATGGCTCAAGCAGGGAGGTATTTAGGGAGAGAGTTGGATGTAGCGGGTTCAAAGGCCCCAGAAAGCCTTGTGGATGATGCAGAGGGCTTTGAACTTGATCCTCGCAGCAACCGGGAGCCAGTGGAGAAATTCTAGGGCTGAAGAGATGCAGTCCCTGGCCTTGAGGCCAAGAATTAGTCTTGCAGTCCTATTCTGGATTAGTTGAAGGGGGTGAAAGGAGGAGTTAGGTGGGTTGGCAAACTCAAGCTTCGCAGAGCAAGGTGGACCACCTGGATGACGAAAGCCCATTACAGTCTTCTAGCTGTGCAGTCCATACAGCAAATGTATACGTGTCACCCGAAATAGCACCAGTAACTGGAGACACAGACAAGCCGTGCAGTCGCGGGGAATACAGCATCCTGTCGGGAGGCAGTGGCACACACCAGGCTCCGACAACACCCTCTAAGAGACACAGATTATAGAGCCACAGAGTGGCATACAACAGGTCTGGATTCACCCACACTTACCCAGGAATCTACCACAACAAGGCATCCGAACACACACTGGGTCCTACACCTCTGCAGGTGGCGCTGCCCCATGCTGTAAAAGGGGGCAGGGATTACCCACCTTTATGTGTCTTTTGCAAATTACAACACTTCATGGGCGATGAAGACATGGCAAGATTGGACAGGGGAAGAGGGTAAATTGGAGAAGGAGGGAAAGTATAATAAGGGAGATAGGAAATGAGAAGGTGTGGATTATTCAGGTGACGTAAGAGAAGGAGGTGGTGGCAGACCTAGAGACCATCAGGGTGGCAAATTGGAGTGTGGTGAGGTACCGGTGGATGAGAGCAAGTGGTACTGTTTATTGAGCATATTTGTAAGGCGAGTGAGAGTGGTACTAGGAGTGTATGAGTGATTGAAAGGTGATTGAGGAAGTGAAAGGAGGGTGTCTGGGAAGAAGGTGGTCTGGAGTGGTAAATGCAGTGTGGAGTGGTAGTAGTATATGTGGAGGAAGGGAATTGCCAGGGAGGAGGTATTAGTAGCATTGAAGGGGGAGTAGTAATGGGGAGGAGGGAGTATTGGCTGGGAAGTAGGAGTTGTTGTGTGAAGAATGCTATAGTAGTGCTGAACAGGGAGTAGTAACAGCAAAGGGTGGTGGCAGGTAGTAGAATGAAAGAGACATCAGAGGGGCTGAGCAGAAATGTGTAGGGAGAGAAAGAGGAGAAGGTGGGTGGTGTTGCAGGGAGGAGAGCAGTTCTAGAAAGGGAGAGTAACAAAGAGCTACAGTGAGAGGAGCATAAGGGTGTGAAAGGGAGGAGATCGAGTGGGGCCTGTGTATTTCGAATTCACCCTGACTTAACTATGAACTACTCCAGAGGTAGAGTAGGACATTCCTCCAAAGTCCCTGAGGGTGCCTTCGATAGATAAGGCAAATTTCCCTTTAGGCCCTCACAAGTAGACAGCAATATATTGAACAGTATGGGGGTAAATACGCAGTATCTACTAAAATGGTGGTTAGGGGATACCTGGGCTCAAATGGTAACGCTACACCGAGGTGAGCGAATGAGGGACAGCCCTTAACACACTGAAGAAAAATGACAATAAAAACCAACTAACCATTTCTGGTAGTTGGAATGTTCTTAAGCCATCTGTGACATCTGGCTGTCAAAGTTGTAATAGAGAAGTGTAATTTGTGAATTATCAATGCCACTCAGGACAGGGGTTTATGCTTCCATTTACATGTGACTTTTATAAATATTAAAAAAATTATGTATTTTTCAAAGCATTAAGAAAAGAAAATTGAGGATCCTTTGCTTGGTGTGTAGTGCAATGGCATGGTTCAGGGAAGTCTGTTTGACTGTGGGCTTGATCTCACTAACCTGAACAGGAAAAGCTGTGTTGTGACCACTGAGCTAATAGGTTTCTGAGAAATATTTGCCATTTTCCTTATTCCATGGGTCTCAAATATGTGAAGCACTATCTCCAAACTAACAATGCTAATTGAGGTTAGAGTTTCTGATGCTGTCTACAAGTCACATGTAGTGACAATGAACAAAAAACAATGTCAATGTATATTTCAAAGTGTCAAGCTCTAAAAACCTCACCAAATAAATAGCAACATTTTGTGAATTGATTATTTTCTGTACTCATAGCTTTGCAAAACGAAAATAATTATTTGAGTACGCCTTATATTTCTAACACTGTTCTAATTAAACCAAATTGCAATGGACATATTGAGATACTTTAATGTTAATGTTTCAATTCCTCTTTCGATTCACTTTCCAAAGTATACTTTGGTCTTCTGTTGATGACCAAAGTGGTTATTTGACATGTTTTGCTTCTTTTTTTTAATCTCACTTATAAGTTGTCTGGTCTTTTTTTATTTGAGGTCAGCCTGACGCAACACCTCTAATTATTTGTTTTCTTTTCCTTTCTCCAT
The DNA here is from genome assembly GCF_040938575.1 of Ambystoma mexicanum. Classification (NCBI taxonomy): domain Eukaryota; kingdom Metazoa; phylum Chordata; class Amphibia; order Caudata; family Ambystomatidae; genus Ambystoma; species Ambystoma mexicanum. The sequence goes on along the minus strand of NC_090927.1, from coordinate 1,055,384,599 downwards.
TGTTCCTTTATTCTATTTCTTTTGTTTACATTATTTAAAATATTTTGGTTTTGCACATGTAATTCATTTATTTAAAAACAAACATACCATTTCATTATTTGATTATTTTTCCACAAATATATAAATAATTAGACAAATGTACGATATATTACTTGCAAATAATTACATTGTATATGATATGATAGGTAATTTATAACGCGCTTAATACCCAGAGGTTTCTAAGCACAGACCGGGGATCAAACCTGTGGTGCTCTGTGTCATCTTGCTCTCAAGGCAAGCACGTTGCCCCTGAGCTGTCCTCCCGAGTGCATATGTAAGATATACCTATCATTTTGTAAGCAAAGAAAATGGTCTTGAGTCCCAACCATCGAGTTGAGAGATCAATGCTCCACCCACTGAGCTCAGAGGTCAACGAACAGAGCACATTGCTTTTTCTTCAAGAGGTAACTGTCAAAGATTAAATGAGGGATGTTCTGTCTGTAAAATATCAATGCCAATTTGGATTAGGGTTCCTGCTGGTACATACAAATCACATTGACAACATTGCTACTACTTTCGATTGGTGTGCTGTTGGACCATATCAAGCAAGGTTCTGTTTCTCCCAAATTGGGTGCAGAAAAAGTCACCACCTGTAGGATGGGAGGTCAATGTTCTAACCACTGAGATAACGTTTACCTTTCACAAGCATTGTTTTTCCTTATGACAGGACGATCAAAGATGTGATACGTGACGCTACATCTGCAAAATATAATTGCCAATTCGGATCAGGGTTTCTACTGTTTCTTGAAATCACATGTAATCAAAATATGAATGCAGATTTTGTGCATACTAGGAATTCTAAAGCATTAAAAATGCAAACTATTCAATTCAACTACACAATAAATATGCTTTCTCCCTGACGCCAGCACTTTGTAGTTAGGAGCCTAGCGAGCTAAAAAGTTTCCTTTTAGAGGACGTTGCATTTTTTTTCAGATGCATGACTGTCAATGGTGCGGTGAGTTAAGCAACACCTCAAAATTAGCAATGCCAACTGTGATCAGATTAAGCTGCTATCTACAAGACACATGTAAAAAAAAAGAATACAAGAAACATAAAAAGTATGTATTGTACAAAGCATTAAGAACTAAAAGCTGGAAACACTTGAGACTTGATTCATGGAATTATTTGCGTGGTAAATAGGGAATATGCACGGCAAACCGTGCACGAGATCCCTTTTTTTCGATTCAGGTAATCGAGTGTGCAGCACTTTTCCGTACCTTCCAGTGACTTCACGCAGGCTCTGCACGTCTCTGCAGGTGGCTGTGTGCCTTGAGTGAGACACCACGCAGAGCTTGTGCGTGGCTCGCGCAGAGGGCAGCAAAGGGGGCGAAATGTGTAAAATAAGGGAAAATGCTGGCGTTACGAGAGATGGCACGCAGGATGTCCATCGCACGCCCACTATTGCGCGGAACGATACATATTCATGGATCAGACCGCGCAACCTCTTGGCAGGGAAATGGTCACGCAAAGCCCTCATACGATCTGCCACCCGAGGGCAGGCGTACAGACACTTGCGCATGGGAATCCCCACACAGAGGTAAAATCAGGTGTCGGATTTAGGGGTGCGGATACACAGCTGGGGTTCCGAACTAACTTAGTATGCTTACCCAGTGTATTGTGGTGCAGGAATGGTCTACCAGGGTTCGCACGCAGATTTTCAGAGTTTTACCCGAGTTACAATGAATCATACGCATGCTGTCAGGGTGCTGGTAACAGTAACGGGAATCCCCACGCACTGTTTGAAAGGTACATGTATTTGTGCACAGGGAGCACGCAGAGTTGGCTGTTCTGGAAGTTTTTGTTTGTGTGGGGGCGTGTTGATTCTGCACGCAGGCTTGCGTAGTATTATTCTCGGCATGATGCCTTTGTGGGATAAATGCACACTTTTCCATGAATCGGGCCCTTAGGCTTGATATGCAGTTCTACTATATGGTAAAGTTCCTCTGCTTGACAGAGGCAGGTTAACTGACATAATCTAGCCACTGAGCCGCCTTGTGAAAATTGACATGTTTTTCCTTCTCTCTTCTGACATGACTCTGAAAGATGGAATGATTGAAGCTCCAGCTGCAAACTATCAATGCCAATGACATCCCTTTGCACGAGACCACAAGCATCCCTAGACATGTTTCAGCTTCAATGAGTCCCAGCAGACCTACCTAGAGACCCAAGCTACTCCTCACTGATGACGCTCAATGAGGCTGAAACATGTCTGGGGATGCTTATGGTCTCATGCGGAAATGATGTGACCTTGCAGTTCGGGCTGGATTGCCCCTTTTGGGGATGGACCAAACCTGATTTGCATTTGGTCTTTCCCCTTTCTGTAGTGTCTTGACAGGCTAAAGAACAATAGTTTGGAGGGTTGCCCAGAGCTGCGCCAGAGGTTAAGATTAATTCTAAACCTTCCAGCCATTACCTTTTGTTTTGTAATGCATATCCTATAGTAAGGATTGATGAGCTGGTAAAAAGGTTGGGCTCAGCCACATTTATTTCAACCCTGGACTTAATCAAGGCTACTAGTAGGTTCCTCTGGATGAGGAAACCAAAGCCAAAACTACCTTCTCTACCCAACAGGGCCTGTTCTAGTTTACCGTCTTGCCTTTGTTTTTCATGGATCCGAGCACACATTCCAATGGTTGATGGGTCAAGCCCGCGCTCCCTTCAAACCATTCAAGGGAGCTTGTCTATGTGGCTTCATAGTGCACAGCTCTATTTGGGAAGAACACATGCGTCACCTTACCCAGGACTTGAGCAGTTGAGAAAAGTGCAACTAACAGAAAATCTTGCTAAGTGCCATCTAGCAAGGTCCTCCGTAAAATGTCTGGGATTCCAAATGGAGGGTCGACAAGGTAAAAGTCATCCAGCAAGTTAAAAAGCCCATCATGAAGAAGGGCACTCAGGCATTTTTGGTTCTTGTCTGCTATTATCGCCAATTTATACCAAATACCTCTGATACCCCAGTACCCAGGAGTGATAGACTTTAAAAACCTGTCCCAAAATCATGCACTGGGATGCTAAAGCCCAGGCAGCCCTCAAACAGCCAAAATGTTTTATAAAGACACTCTGGACACTTCAGGTAGGTTACTTAAGAGTTCCTTTATTGCAGTTACTTCAAGTGGCCTTAAGTTGCAAGAGGGGGAACCAACTAGCTCCCACCACCCAGGTTACATGTTGCAACTGCCTGGGTTGGAACGCCAGCACCTTAGCATTCTCTCACTCATGCATCAACATTCTCACCTGCCAACATTCTCTCTGACCTCGTGGATTCTAGACTACCTTGCATCCATCCATCCATCAAGCAAAGCACTTCAAAACAGAAAGCCTTGTGTGGAAGACCAGTATTAATTATGCCTGACTCCACTGTGAGTCTAGGGGCGGTTCTATCTGAGAAGGACAATGGGGAAGAAAAACCGATACTGTACATTAGTCGAAATATCTATCTATGAGAAACAAATTACTCTATAATACATTTAGAGGCCCTAGCCACCAACTGGACTGTCCACAGGTTACAGTAATTACGGATCATTCCCTGTTGGTATGCTCCAAGGGCACCACAATGACCACTGCACAAGGCTCTAACAAGGAGTAGTTTTCACTCAACCACACCACCTCCTAGAGCACCAAAAGAAACCCACAGGTGAATAGATGGAGCAAAAAGGCTGAGATGAGCCGGAGGGAGACTACTGGTTCTTCCACCTGGAAAGGAAAATGGAGACATGAGTATTAGGAACAGTTGCCTACCTCCCGAATTCCGTAGGAATTCTAGCATACCTGATTGCCAGAGCAAAAGTCTGGAGAACCTAGAGGAATAATAGTTGAAATGAAGCCTAGTAGGGGTTCCGCTCACGCGGACAGCATGAGGATGCAACTAGAAGACAGAAGGGCAAGGGAGCGTTGTCCACAGTTCCACAGTGAAATATCCAAGAAATCCCTTTACAGATTCAGGGTTGTTACACCGTTCAGCTTAGTAACAGGCAGACAATTCCACTGGCAAAGCACAAGAAAATCCTGAGGCAAATCCAAGGTCAGTACACAGTTCAGCAAAATAACAAGCAGACAGTTTCAGAGGGCAAGGCACCAGAAAATCCTCAGGCAAATCCATGGTCGGTACACAGTTCAGCAAATATAATGGGCAGACAGTTCCAGAGGGCAAGGTACAAGACAGGAGAGACCAGCTGTGGTCACAAACGAGAATGGAACAAAAGAAAAATGCTACTGACAGGATAACAGTCAGATGACTATTGAGAAGTAGAGTAACTCTCAAAACCATCTGTTTCCTCTTTAGCAGATTCACTTGCCTCAGTTCCAGAGGAGCATCTCGCCTCTGCAGCGGAAATGGTCTTTCTTCGTGAGAATCTCCGACCTTTGAAGAGATGGGGTCTACCTCGAGAGGAAGCCACTACGCCCAGCCAAGTAAACCAGCTAATGCTAGGCATCCCCTCTCTGGTGTAGCCTGGCAAGGGGAAAAGGCCAATACGGCACACAAAAAAAGGAGTTTGAGACGTGCTGAAGAGATATCCAATTGTGCAGAGAGTACTGCTGGAGCAGACGGAGAGCTGTAGAATCTGTAGGAAGGGAGGCAGAGCTAGCAGCAGCGCTAAATAGCAGTGCAGGCAGAAGCAAGAACCAGTAAAGGATCAGCTGGAAGCACAGAAGAGGAAAGCGCTGGCCGTAGCAAAAGCAATAGCTGGAGGCACAGAAAAGCAAAGCGCTGGCCATAGTGAATGCTAAATAAAGGAAAGGCTGACAAAGAGTAGGTAGCAGAAAAGGCAGAGGAATTATTAGCGTCTTACCCAGAGCTGAGAGAAAGGGTTGCGACGCACCGAATGGTGGTTCTGGAGTGACTGTATGTTGCTGAGCAGGCCTCATCTTGAAAAGGAGTAAACCAGCAGGGGACGTTCTAAAATGAACGTGCAGGAACATTGATGGAGGATATTCCAGGAGTGCCACAACTTCCAGAGGGGGATTGAAGCATGACAGTATGCCCCCTCTGGTACCTGGTCGTTCCGGGCTTGTCTGGGTGGGATCTCATGAAGGAAACCGCTGGTGACTTGATCGCCCATATCACCTCTGCAGTAAATCTCTCCTTCTCCTCTGGAGTGATTCCTCCCTATCTCAAACACACCTTGGTCATTCCTTTGCTCAAGAAAAACCTTCATCAGACCCTGAGGTACTTGCCAACTACCGGCCTATCTCTTTGCTGCTGTTTCTTATGAAGGTCTTGGAAGCTTTGGCATCTCCTCTCTTATCCAATTTCCTTGAAGCCTCTCAATACTTTGATGAGTTTCAATAAGGCTTTCGCCCAGGAAGAGGCACAGAGTCTGTGTTGAACTCTGTATTGAATGAACTCACTTTTTTGGTTGATCAGGGTGGTGTCGGAGCTGTCCTGTTACTAGATCTATCGGCGGCTTTTGACACTGTCGATCACTCTACCCTCATCTCCCGGCTATCTGCCCCCGGCCTTTCTGGCCAAGTGCTCAACTGGTTTTCCGCCTTTCTGGTGGACCGGTCCCAATCAGTATCTCTTACCCCTTTTAGTTCAGCCCCTGTTCCTTTTTTATGTGGGGTCTCTCAGGGCTCTGCACTGTCCCCTATTTTGTTTAATGTGTACATTAGACTCCTGCTGGTTCTTCTTCAGTCCCATGGGTTCCGTTTTTATTCTTATGCGGGCGATACTCAGATCCTACTGCGTCTGGATCTATCCCAGGCAGACATAAAAGCCTGCCTTAGGAAGTGTCTGGAGGAAGTGGGAGGTTGGATGACCTCTAACTGGCTCAAGCTCAATGCCAGTAAGACTGAGGTCCCGGTTGTGGGGACCACCTCCCCCATCTTCTTTGGGCCAATGATTTCTGGTCCACCTCCTTGGGCCCTTTGCCCACCGCTGTCCTGTCAGTAAGAAACTTGGGGATTAAAATCTCTGCCTCCCTGACTATGGATGCTCAGGTGGCTGCAGTCTGTAAAACCAGCCATTTTAAACTCCAGGTTCTGAGGAAGGTCCTTCCCTACATCCCTACTGCTTCGCAGGCACCTGTGGTGTCTGCCTTGATCCTGAGTGGAGTTGACTACTGTAACTTACTCTACTTGGGTCAGCCCCTATATCTACTTAGGCGGCTACAACTTCTTCGAAATGCTGCGCGAGATCTGTTCTTCTCCCATCATTTGGCAAACTCATGTCATCTTTGTTGAGACAACTTCATTGGCTCCCTGTGGCAGCTCGGTTATGTTTAAATCCACGTGTCTGGTTCATCAAGCCTTTTACGGCATCGGAGCAGAGTATTTGCAAGCAGAATTTGTGCACTATGTCCTGGATCACGCCCTTCGTTCCTACTCTGCCCTCCTGATAGCCGTCCCTTAGTTTAGGCGCACCCACACTGGTGGTCGCGCCTTCTCCGTCATGGCAGCAAAGACTTCGAATGAACTCCCCCTTGATCTACAGAAGGTTACCGATCACCTCGCCTTTCGGCGGAAATTGAAAATTTTGCTATTCTAGAACGCACTCTCCCTGTTGGTATTAAATTGTCCTGGTTTCTCTAGTGCCATGATGCCTTTAGGCGGGCGTGCACTCTATAAATATCGCTAACATAACATAACATAAACGGTGAAAACACCGAACCAAAAGGGGTGGCCTGATGTGGGAATGAAGGTCCCATGAATTTTTAGATTTGGGGTATCCCTTCCACTGCATCAGGTATTGTAAGGTACCTTTGAAATAATTGGAGTCACAAATCCAGAACACCTCATACTCTTCCAGTTTCTCAGGCAGTAGTGACACCTGCTGTGCCCTTCTGGCATAAGGGTCTGGCAGGTAAGTGCATAACAGGGATGAATGAAATATAGGATGGATCCGGCAAAGGCGTTTTGGTAAATGAAGTCGAAAGGCCACAGCATTAATCTTGGCAATGATTTTGAATGGGCTGATGTATCTATGAGATAACCTAGTAGGATGAATCCATCATGGTAGGAACTTAGTAGACAACCATATCTTAGAACCCACTTCCAAACCTGACACGTCCCTCCTATGCTTGTCTGCTTGCTCCTTATTTCTTAGCTTGCTTGTTAACAGATTTTCGTAAGCTACCTTGAGAGAGGTCCTCCAGAAGAGAATCGATAGAAGTCAGACAGGTGGACGGAAACACCGTACAGCATGGAGTATGTGGGTGTAAGCCATAGGAATAGTAAAAAGGACTCATCTTAGTAGCAGAATGAATGGAATTGTTGTATGAGAATTCAGGTGTTGGTACAAGGTCAACCCAATTGTCTTGTTTGGCATTAGTAATGCAACAAAGATAATGCTCCATGGTATGGTTGAGCCTCTTAATCCATCCTGGTAGGAACTTAGTAGACAACCATATCTTAATACCCACTTCCAAACCTGGCACGCCCCTCTTATGCTTGTCTGCTTGCTCCTTATTTCTTTGCTTGCTTGTTAACAGATTTTCGTAAGATACCTTGAGAGAGGTCCTCCAAAAGAGAATCGATAGAAGTCAGACAGGTGGGTGGAAACACCATATAGTATGGAGTATATGGGTGTAAGCCATAGGAACAGTAAAAAGGACTCATCTTAATAGCAGAATGAATGGAATTGTTGTACGAGAATTCAGCTGTTGGTACATGGTCAACCCAATTGTCTTGTTTGGCATTAATAATGCAACAAAGATAATGCTCCATGGTATGGTTGAGCCTCTTAATCCATCCTGGTAGGAACTTAGTAGACAACCATATCTTAGAACCCACTTCCAAACCTGGCACGTCCCTCTTATGCCTGTCTGCTTGCTCCTTATTTCTTTGCTTGCTTGTTAACAGATTTTCGTAAGCTACCTTGAGAGAGGTCCTCCAGAAGAGAATCGATAGAAGTCAGACAGGTGGGTGGAAACACCATATAGTATGGAGTATATGGGTGTAAGCCATAGGAACAGTAAAAAGGACTCATCTTAATAGCAGAATGAATGGAATTGTTGTACGAGAATTCAGCTGTTGGTACATGGTCAACCCAATTGTCTTGTTTGGCATTAGTAATGCAACAAAGATACTGCTCCATGGTATGGTTGAGCCTCTTAATCTGTCCATTGGACCAAGGATGGCAGCCTGAAGACAAAGCCATTTCATTACCAAGGAGATTTCATAAGGTATTCCAGAACTGCGAGGTATACTGAGAGCCTCGGTCAGATAGAATAGTCTCCGGCAATCCGTGTAACTTGAAGACCTCCTTAAAGAACACTTTGGCCATCTCTGGGGCAGATGGTACTCCCGGCAGATGGATAAAATGTGCCATCTTGCTGAATGAACTGATAACCACCTTGATGGCAATACAGCCTGTGAAGGGAGTAGATTGATGACAAAATTGGTGGAAAGATGGCTCCAGGGTCGGGTAGGTGTAGAACCCTGCTCCAGCAATCCTCATGGTTTGGCTGTGCTATATTCTCCCTGGACACATAAAAGGCAGGTCTCCACATAGTTCTTAACATCCTTGTGGACCATCAGCCACTAAAAAGATCATGTAAGGACATCCAAGGTGGTGTGCCCGGAAAACCTGGTGTTATGACACCCTGCCATGATCCTTAGTTGGAGATAGTGTGTTGGAATTAGTAGTTGGTCTCTGAAAGAAAAAAATACATCCTCCTTAATCCATGGTTTGCCTGTCCACCCAAAGTGAGAGGAGATACATCAGAAGATGCTTCTTTAACCTCTTGAAGAATTGAAGTAACCAGAAACACAATCTTCTCTTCCAGAATAATCCCTCCTGAAGGTAGGTATAGGTACGACACCTCTGCCGAACATCCGTATAGGCCATCCACTACAGCATTTGCACTGCCGGAAATGTAGGTGAGGTGGAAGTCAAACTGGGCAAATAAATACACCCAAGGGTCTTGTTGTGCATTCCAAGTCTTGGAAATATAGGCTATGGGATGTTCCTTGTGATGGACTAACTGTTTAAGTACCACTCCTATAGCTCCTTCCGAGGCATCAGCCTCTACGATGAATGGCACAGTTTGATCAGACCGCCTCAAGATGGGTGCAGAACAGAATTGGGACTTAAGTCATGCAAAGTCCTTTTCAGCCTGATCACTCAAGAAGAATGGGACGTCCTTCTTCGGTAAGGCCCTTATGGGAAGAATGATCCTGGAAAAGTCCTTGATAAATGTCCAGTAAAAATTGGCTAAATCAAGAAAACACTGGATCTCCTTAACAGAGGATGGGCAAGGCCACTGGAGTATAGCTGTAGTCTTACACTGATCCATCTTTATTCCCTTAACAGATAAGACATAGCCAAACTAGGGAACATAAGTAACCTCAAAAAGACACTTTTCAGAAAAAGTTGGCTCAATGCCTCGACTGCATGTTTCTGATGTAGTTCTTTTGAGGATAAAAAACAAGGATGTCATCAAGATAGATGATAACTGAATGGAAAAGTAAGTCTGAGAAAAGTCTGTCCATAAAGAATTGAAAGATAGCTGGTGCATTGACAAGAGCAAAAGGCATTACCTGGTACTCGTAATGCCCGTAGGGTGTCCTAGAAGCATTCTTCCATTCAGCTCTCTGGCGGATTCTGAGGAGATGGTATGCACCATCGAGGTCCAGCTTGATGAAAGCTATGGCTCCCTGGGCTGCCTCCAAGATGTCCTGGATAAAATACAAGTGATATCTGTCCCAGATGGTGACTCGGTTGAGACCTCAATAGTCTATGCATGGCCGTAATTCTTTGGAATCCTTCTTGGGAATTAAAACAGGGACGCACCTACTGGAGACCTAGACGGTTGAATAAGGCCATTCTGTAGGTTTCAATCTACATACTGCCTAAGAGCCTCTTTCTCCAGCAAAGAAATAGAATACATGCGCCCAAAGGGCACCATGATGTCTGGAAGAAGGTCTATGGAACAGTCCTCAGGATGATGAGGCAGTAATTCTTTTGGTATCTGATCCTGAAATTCATCAAGATAATCCAGATACTTTGTAGGAGCAAAACAGAGCTCTATGGCCGAAGGCTGAGTAAAAAGTATTTATTTATTTATTCTGCGCACAATGGACTCTTAGGCATGATGGCACGTACAGACAAACAATGCAAAACATAACAACATAGAAAACATTTTTTTTAAAAACCAATTACAAAACATTTAAGTGGCATCAGCCGAGGTGCTATAGAATAGGGGCCATTAATACTAAAACTATACAGATATGTCAAAGCCTAAAGAACCAATTGATCAAGACATTGAGAGATAAACAATGGAGAGAGGGGCCTAAAGTATCAACTTGCAATTCGAACATCCCCTAGGGATGTATTTGCATAGTCTAAGATATGAGGGGAGGCTACTAGAACCACAACCCACTAGTACACAGTCACTGGATTGCTATGAGCACCAGTTACTAAGATCAATCCTGCGGACAATTTTCAGGTCCAATGTTCTGACCACTCCTGGCCCAGTTCTTGGCCGTAACTAGGTGAGTACTATTTCTCAGTGATTCTCTGGGGTTTTCCCCTCAACTTTCCCAACATTAGTTATTACAAAGTTCCTTTGGTCCAGGACAAAAGATTTAATGGCCATGTTCTCAATATTGGGCATTAGTTGCTTCTTTGATTGCAGACTGCGAAAAGACACCCGTTTAGAAGTCGACCCTGCTGATTGTTTACCGAAGATCTGGCTGGGGATAGGAATAAGTAGATTGTGAACCACCCGTAGGGGTTCGACAACCAAGGGAACGACATTCACAACAGACTCCACCTGCCGGGACAAGCCTGAGGTAGAAGACATGACAACGGCTGTTTGGCAGCCTTGATGGGAGCTTTGTAAAGGTTTTTCAGTTCCTACTATTTCAAGAAAAGGCTGTGACTGTAAAGGCTTCTGCTGAAGACACGGTAGTAGCGTGCGCTTGTTAAAGCCAATAAACCGCATCAGCCTCTAAAAATCTTCCATATTAGAGCATTCAGCAATATCCAACATTATTTGTTCCTTAAACAAGCACCAGGCCGCTCATAACTTCAGGTCAACAACCCCCATATTCGTACTTCTAACTGGGGCATCCCCTATCTGAACTGCATTATGCGATTGTTGGAATCCCCCCGAATGAGCTTCCATCAAAATGTGACCTGTAACACTCTTGTGTTCCTGGTTCATTAAAATAGTCCCATTACTCCCTCCTTGCAATTAGAGATTAGCTATATTGGGATGTGGAGACATTGGCATACATAAGGGAAAGTGCACCCCTTTCTCATCGTTTTTAAAAGCACTCAAGAGGTCTTTATTAACATGCAGCATTTTAGTGAGGGAGAGTTGCTCTAACAAGAGCTTCTTTCTCCTTTTGGCACTTTGTGCCAGAACTTCAGATAACACTTTATCTCTGCGTCATGTGATAAATAATGTGGGGCACAGCAAGGACTCTATCCTACTTCTGGCATCAGGAAGAGGACTAGACATACCCAGCCCCAGGGTGGAAACAATTCAGACATCCATAATCTTCAGGGGAGGGGCTATCTGAGCCTCTAGGGTGGCTAGTGCGACAATTGAACACCGGAATAAAACCGGTAGATGAAAAACCTGCTTACCCTTAAGCACTGCCGAGGTCGGATAGAACACCGGGAGTGTTGCTGCTGCTTGCAGTAGAGATGCGTGTTCTAAACCAAGAGCCCCGAATCCCTTCCGCTGGTGGACGTGGCAAGATGGCCGCGCTGGCAACGGATCTGGTATACCAAAAGGAATTAAGATTACAGCTGGGCTTTGTAAAATGCGGAAGGTTGAGGGTTGCGAGAGAAACGCCAAGCGTAATACTCTCTGCTCTCTGCTCCACTTTGTTGCAGCCAAGCATTAGAAGAAAGGACCCTAAGCAGGAAACAAGCATCAAGCCGCACCGCCTAACACGGCCACCTCTGACGCTTAGCCGACTCGTGTTCTATCTGAAGCAAATGGTGTGGTCCAGAAAGTGAAGTACACCAAGCAGGCATCTATGAATTTGCGCAACTTCTTAGGAGAGCCATTGAACTTGCCTGAATACAGTCCTGGGAAGGGAGGTCAGTCTGATGAGTATCTCTTGCAGTGAATAGCTAGCGTATCACCCACAGCAGAGAGGAAGGATTGCAACGCGCTGAACACTGGTTCCAGAGTGACTGTATGCTGCTGGCTGGATGCCATCTTGAAAATTTCTATACTGGCAGGGGCCATTCTATAATGAACGTGGAGGAACATTAATGGCAGATCTTCCAGGAGTGCCACAACTTCCAGAGGGGGGATCGAAGCATGCCTATAACTATATGTGATCAAAATTCTACCATGTGTGCACATGCTTTCAGGATTGAATTTACAAATGGCCAGATCATGGTAATAGTTAATATTTATAACAGCCCTCAGAAGCCTGTACTTTGAATAGTCTCCCAGACATTTAAAACAGAAATCAATGCCATTGTTCTGACTGTGGCTTGAAGTGATACAATAATTATATGTGGGGTAACTTGAACAAAAAATTGGAAAATGGACTCCCCTTGGATTTGATAGATCCGGTACAATACTCAGCTCTTGCTATTCCATTGAAGGAAATGCGGGACCCACAGGTTTGTAACGAGGGTCTGGTATTCCTGAACTGGCTATTACAATGGGGACTATGTGTAATTAATGGACGAACTCCAGGGGACTGTCCTGCAGCACTCACCTTTAAATATTCACGTGAGAGCCCCATAATAGATGATTTTCCTATATCTATGTATCTGTGGCATATTACTGAACACTTCTCCATGATATCTTACATATTTAGTGATCATAATGCTCTGCAATTGAAAATGAGGCTGCAGGTACTTGAGGAAAAGAGAGAGAGTAGTTCTGCTAACCAATTTAGGGGGTAATTCATAGAATTCAGCCAAAACCCATTTCAGCGCACAGCGTATTCATGGATTTCAACATCCAGAACCAGCCGTGGCGCAGAGTGGCGCAGCGACCCTGCAGCAGCATCAGTTACACCTCCAACCCTGCCCCGTGCGCTACTGCAAGAGGGGAACGTGTTTTCCGTGGGGTGCACGTGGAGTTTTACATGCGATTTCGCTACCGCGAGAGGGGTACGTGTATTCTGAGGGGTGCGCATGGAGTTTTACAAGCGATTTCGCTACCACAAGAGGGGTACATGTATTCGGAGGGGTGCACAGGGAGTTTTACACGCGATTTCGCTAGCACGAGAGGGGTATGTGTATTCTGAGGGGTGTGCGGGGAGTTTTACGCACGAATTTGCTAGCGCGAGAGGGGTACGTGTATTCTGAGGGGTGCGCAGGGAGTTTTACACGAGATTTCGCTAGCGCGAGAGGGGTACATGTATTCGGAGGGGTGCACGGGGAGTTTTACATGCGATTTCGCTTGGCAAGCGGGGTACGTGTATTCCTGGGGTGCGCGGGGAGTACCACACGCGAATTGGCAGTGTGGGTCCTCCCAGGTGTGCCCTCTCCCTCCTCCCCAGGCCCTGCAGGCAGCCCACACCAGAGGGGACTACCCTGCACCCCTGGCCGACAGGCAGCCCACACCACAGGGGACTACCCTGCACCCCCTGGCCATGCCCCGCAGGCAGCCCATACACCCTGGGAATGCCCCGCATCCAGCACACATGGCACCATGCACTAGTGAGCCCTGACTCATGTCCCCCTGCCCCCCCACCCAGCATTGACGGGCACCTGCCAGCAGGCCCTGACTCATGTCCCCCTGCACCCTCACACCCGCAGCATTGACGGGCACCTGCCAGCAGGCCCCGACTCATGTCCCCCTGCACCTCCACACACCCAGCATTGACGGGCACCTGCCAGCAGGCACTGACTCATGTCCCCCTGCACACCCACTCCCCCAGCATTGACGGGCACCTACCAGCAGGCCCCGCCTCATGTCCCCCTGCAGCCCCACCCACCCAGCATTGACGTGCACCTGCCAGCAGGCCCCGACTCATGTCCCCCCAACACGTCATCCCGATCCACAATCATGGGCATTATGGCCACCCAAATCACACCCCACGCCACCCCTGTCCAAACACCAAACCAAATATTCCATCCACCCCACATAGAAATGCCCATTACATGATACAACCCAAATGGCAAGTATGCACATCAACACATGTCCGTCACACACACACAATGGGTGCAAGTGATTGAGAAAACCCACATCATGACATGCATGAAACCAATGACAGAATACCACGCATTGAAGTATGAAAAAAAATGTGTTGAACACAAAAGCAAGGGGATTAAATCAAATCACACAATAATGGAAATAATAAAGAAAAAGCAGCATGTTCCAAAAAAAAAACGAAATAAAAAATATGAAAGCAGAATCCAAATAAATCCAAACGAAAATGGGTCCAAAGTGTCCGTACAGCAAACCAAATCCAAAGAAAAAAAATAAGAATAATCCATTGCTCCATGGTGAACAAAAAAAAGAATGATGAGAAATGCAGTCTTCAACTATATAGAAAGATCAAATCCAGGGTCCATAAGCCCAACTATTGAAAGGAAACCTACAAAAAACCCTACCTAATAAAGAACTATCTGCAAAAAGGTGGGGCATAGTCCAAGCGCCCCTACGGCTCACTAGTTGATTTCCCGGGCCAGGGCATCATCGAACTGCTGTTCAATGTCCTGGAGGCGGGCCTGTTCCCTGGCCCGAGGTCTTGCAGGGATAACGCCATGTCCACCTCCAACTCCCTGCGAATTCCCTCGAGGCTCTCAGCTCGCCTCAGTGCCCTGCGCATGGAGTTCTCCGCCCTGACCATAGTGAGCTTTGCCTCCTTCGCCCGCCGCCGCTCTGCATCTATCCGCTGGCCCAACCGCTGCCACACGGAAGACACTCCCATTCCAGGATCCTCCTGCCCTCCGGCCGATGCCTGCCCCTCTGATGTTGATGGCCCCGAGCCATGATGCCTCCCACGTTGAGCCTGCCGCTGCCTCCGACGCAACTGCCTCTGCCAGCACGACGGCATCCAGGCTGATGGAATCCACCAGCGCCATCGTGCACGTGCCCTGCCCGATGATGCCGGCACATCCTCCATCTGCTGGGGTCCAGTTGCTGGGGTGTGCACCCCTGCTGGACCTCCGACTCCCGACTGTGGCAGGGATGGGATCTCCACCGAGCTGGCTGCATTGGTCGGGATAGGTCCACAGGGGGCCCTGGTGGCATCTGGGCCGGAAGACAGCATGGAGAACAACTGGCACATAGTCTCCACAGAGGAGGAGATGGCCGCCAGAGTGCCCGACACATGTACGAACCCCCCGACCAAGGCCCCTCCCAACTGGGCCACGTTGGCACACAGCTCTTCGTGATGACGTGCGTGCTCCCCCCCAGGAAGCACGCACGTCATCACGAATGTCACGCGTGTAAAACGTGACACCAATCAGGACGGCCTCCATACGGTTACGGGTCCCCTCGCCCGCATGTAGAGGAGTGTCAGATGACGTGGACATCCCCCCTACCTGCGGACGGGCCTGGGATGGGGCATCCCTGCTGGTGCATGGTGGTCCTGCATCCTGAGGATCTGGTGGCGAAGCACTGGGCGAATGCGCTCCAGGACCCTCATCTGCCAGTTGGTAAACTGGCCCCGGTGCCCCACTGCATCCTCTGCGTCTAAGAGGCGTTCTTGAGGGTCCTGAACTTGTAGTCCTCCCAGTGCTTCTGGACGTGTTTCATGTCGTGGGGTGCCACCCCCTCTGCATTGATGGCACCCACTATGTCCATCCAGATCCTCCTCCGTCCTTCCTTGTTGGCGCGCGATGGTGTGAAGAGGGCATCATACTGCCCCAGGACTTGCTCCACCAGGATGCCAACTTTTTCGGAAGTGAAGCTGGTAGCCCTCTGCCTCTCTGGCTGGGGGTTGCCACTGGTGCCGGAAGGTGTTGTGTTGGATATGGCAACCCCCGAGGCAGGTGTGGGTGGGCAACTGGGTCCTGGAGCTGGGCTGTGGAGTGATGGAACACCAGTCGGGAGTCTTCTGTTCCAGCAGGGGTGGTCACTGAAACTGGACCCCTGCAGATGGCAGATGTGCAGGCACCAAATGGCAGGGCATGGTGGCAGCAGGCAGACAGGCAGCAGCAGATGGCTTGTGGGAGGCTGCTCGGGGCTCTGGGGGGCAGGAAAATGGCCTTCTGGGCAGGTGCGTGGTCTTCCTTCTGTTGTCGCATGGCCAGCTTGATACAGAGTGATTTGGAACTTGAAAAAACTGCATGTCAGCGTGTAATTTGAGGAAAGGCCCTCAGCGCGTAAGCGCGTCTGTGACGTTACACGCGCCGGCGTTTCCCTCGTGATGGGTGCATAGTGAATCAGCATGTGAAAAAAATGCATGTGCCTGTGTTAATGCGTGTAATCTGAGGAAAGGGCCTAAGCGCGTCAGTGACGTGACGCACGCGGGCGTTTCCCTCTGCACGGGTTAAAGGTGAGCGGGCCAGCAGTTCGCTGTATGTGCCTTTCGTGTTGTTTCGCGCGCCATCACTACTTCACAGCGGATCAAAGACGTATCTCTTCTTTTGGCGGGGGTATTGTTTACGCATGTTTTTCATTATCACGCTAGTCAGATGGTGAGTCGCGCATGCTATTTTTCCCACTGCGGGCCCCCCTGTGTATCGCATACCGTTTCCGAGGTTATAGTAGCAGTTTTGGGGTGCCTGAGCGTTGCGTGACCCGTAACTTAATCACCAGGGTCGCATACAGCCTTGCAGGTGCAGGGTTGTTGTTAACATCTTGTATCCCACCCCCTTCACCCCAAATTCCCAGGACAATTGCCGTGTACACCTCCCATTGGCACTACTACATCTGTGCCTGCACTACTCCATCTGTGTCATGGGTGAGAGGCCATGAAAGAAGAGGGGCACCTCAGCTGGGCATACTCCCCGTGGCGGGCATGGTCAGGAACGTGGACGGGGTGACCAGGGAGTAGGGGGACTCCAGGGTGTCCAGGGTGGCTGTCGAGGGGGAAGAGGCAGTGGTGCGCCAGCTCGGCACGATGTTGTGCCACGTGTTGGTGCAGTCATGCCACCACCCCCTGCAGCTCCGGGAGATGCAGTTCTTGCATCTGGCACTGGCGCCCATGTGACCCGGCAGTCTGCAAAATCGACTGCCACGGGCCCAAGGGTAGTGGTAGTTGCAGGTGCAGCTGTGGGCACCACCACCCAGGCTCAGGGTCTGCCAGTGCAGGCTACGTTGGCACTTGAAGAGTCCTTGGAAGATTTTCAGGAGGTCAGGAGGCACACCGTAGGTGCACGCAGGGCTGCCCTTACCAAGGCACATGTCCCTGGGTCAGTAATGTTATCTGCTGCCCCGACCAGCCAGGTGTTGCCAAATGCACGGGCAGATGCAGCCGACACCACCCCGGTTGCGAGTCTACCAACCAGGACAGTCCAGGTCAATGACCCTGGCACAGCGGATGTTGCTGCACAGGGTCCATTGCATGGCACCCAGCAGCCACTGACGCAAGTCAGGGCTTCACTCCATGTTCCACCTGCCACTCCCTCGGCTCATTCCACCAGCGCCACTGGCCATACTGATCAGGGCGGCATTTGCCAGCCAGGGTCCGGACTAACGTCCAAGAGTGCAAAAAGCGTTGGAATGACCTCAAACGCAGCACTAAGGCGAAGTGTGCCTCTAATTACATCATGACTCTGGTGACTGGCAGTGGGCCACCACCTGAGGAGGAAGAACTCACTCCGCACAAGTCATTCGTTGCGGAGTTCATACCAACAGGAATGGCCGAAGAAGTGGGAGAGGTGCAGGACTTTGATGCCCCGTCCAGTGAGTATTGTCACCTGTTCGTCGAGGACATGTGTGTTTTGCTTGTGTGATGTGTTGTGCTTGACTGCCACTGCATGCCATGTGTGCATGGTTCTCATGTGCAAGTCATGCAATGCTTCACTGATGCGTGCCTGCTGTGCAGGATAGTGGACATGTAGAGCAGATGGGGACTGTCCTCACCACCACACTTGCACCCTACTCACCTGCTAGTCACCCAGCTGCTCCTACAGTCCATGTTCCAGCTGAAAGGCCCTTCTGCATGTAGCCTTGGGCGTGTTTCCTCTCAGCACTGGGACTATGTCATTGCATGACTGACGTGCATGTGTCCTCTGCATGCATGCGGGTACTCCACGTAGGCATGCTCCCTTACCCCTCCACCACCCCTGCACCCCAATTTAAACATTGCACAGGTGTGCATTATGTTGGAGTACTGCAATGGCCCGTTCAAGACTCCTGGGTACATGCAAACTTCCACCAGCCAACCTGCCAGACACATGCAGTGGAGTACATCCTCTGCACTTCATGCAGGGTGTCTCACTTGGACTGTGCAGATGGCAGATGCTCCGCAGGGACATGAGTTCCCATTCATGCTCCATGTGTACAAGTCTGCTAATTTCCCCAAAGGCGCTGGTAAGAATCAAGGGAATAAAATAGCCAATACTACTCTGCCTCTGCTGCCATCTAATAAAAAATCGTTACTATCAATGTCAACCTCAGTCGAGGTGGAAATGGCATCTCCAGAGAAGGAAGTTGTACCTGACTCGAATGCATTGGTTATTTTGGCAGCTGGCACATTAACTCCGTTAGAGGGTGGGGCTCAGTGCCAGCCTCTTCTCGATCATATCGACCAAGACGATATCTTAACGGTGGGTCTGGTGGGTGGCGCTGATCCGCTGATACTAGGTCGGGCTCGGGATTATCCCCCGCCGACCTTCACAGTTCAAGAGGCCAACGAGACCAATGGGGAGGTGGATTGTCAATTAGCCCATGTACATGACATCAACTGTATTGTTTCACATCTACAGGAGGGTCCTGCCCACGTATCTGACACATCTATGCTTGCTCCTACTATCATGAGTGAATTGGGTAAACGTGTGAGGCTTTCCCTCGGCCCTTCCTCTCCTGCCTCTAGATCTTTTCCCTTCTGTGAACAAGTCCATTTTCACCATCTGAATGAGTCCAGTTTTAAACATCAGAGTGAACCTAGAAGGAATCTTTCAGGGCCCTCTATGATGGGATCGGGAGGCGTTAGCTCTTTTGGTCCTGCATCCACCTTGTATGATGGATGTGCACATAATAATGGGGCTGAGTTGCCCAACGACTTGGGGGCCTTTTCCTTGGGGAATGATGATGTGGGCTTAGGCATTTCAAAGGGGACTGGTAGGGCTGTCTCGACGTCTGAGGATTCTCCCTCTGACAACCGTGCTGAGCCCTTTAACTTCCCAGTGATTTCGCATTTACTTAACCTGCTTGATAAAGGCCACGAACTCACTCATTGCTCTGTAAGGGAAATGCAAGGCTCCTTGGCCTTTATGAAAGAAAAAATATCTAAACTAGAGGGGTTCATACTTGCGGAGGAGCAATCAAAATCATTCTACATATCCCAATTTGAAAAAATGATGTTGAAGTTCGCTGGGGAACATTCATTGGCTTCTTCCGTCTCTGCATCACGATCACAAGGTACACAAACGGAAGTTGGATCTTCACACGCATGGCCACCCTTTAGACTGTATTTGCATGTGCTGAAAGGTGTGAGCAGCGACGTCAGTGAACAGGGTGCCACTGAGGACATAGATCTTTTGGAGGTAACTAAACTCCAGCATGATCGACTGCTTCAGGTGAAACTCTTACTCTTTAACATGGTCTCAAAATCTCAGTCCTCGGTATCCACAGGGCTCTGTGGTGGTATCGAGCTAGCCAGTGGTGAAGATGTAACTCCGGACAGTCCCTCAGCTTTGACGGACATCCTTGATGCGCAACCAAGCGTGGAGCTTCCGGCACCCTCGTTGCCAAGTGCCCTGCTTATGGGCACAGCTGAACAAGATGATAGGCATTTCGTCTCTCGAAAGGCAAAAAAGGCCTTCTTAAGAGCCCAAAAATGCCTAAACCTAGCTAAAAGTAGTCAGAAGAAGGCATCAAAGAACGTCACCTTGGAAAAGGGGACTCAGCCAAGCAAAGACTCCTTACTTCCCGTATGTGGGAATCCTGGCGAAAGTTCGGATGATCTAACCTTAAACCTTCTTGACTTAAATGAAGAAAGCGAGAAACTTTTTCAGATTAAGGCTTTGAAAAGTGGCAATGTACAAGTGTCATCTGAAAAATCTTGTAAAACCCCTACAATGAAAGCTCAATACCAGCTTCACAGCTTTTTTCCAACAATTGAAACCAAAAAATTGGCGGTAAGGCCCCACGAAGTACTGGATGGTGTTAGTGCCCCAACAAAGGGCTCGTCCCCAGCGGCTACTGGGCCCGTGCGGCAGAAAGAAGAATTGGACAGTGCAAGTGTAGTGACAAAGGGCAGTGTCCCTCTCGTTAGTGGGAACATTGGTGAAGGCCGTCCTCCGAACTTGATGAAACAAGAAGCTGCCGATGTGAATTTGGCTGCCCATGAGGTGGAATCAACTCTGGCTTTGACTTTGCCTGCTCCCTCGCCCCAGGTGGTGCATGCAAGTCATGAGGTGGAAACAATAGAGATGACATCTCTGAATGAAAATCCCCAAGGCCTTCGGTCCTTGTCTGAGACCCCAAAGGACATGAAACAGATTCTCGAATGGATCAGCAATCCAGAGATTAATGGGCTAGCCAGGATCACAGGTCATTTCTAATTAACACCTTTTTCCAGATTCCCTCTTTAAGAAATCTGGCACCCAAGGACCTGGATTGGGTCAAGTTAGCCCCACATAACAACTATAGAGCGTTATGTAGAGTCCAATCTCAAATTATCACCAAGCTGATTTTGGACTTTTCGGATGACTTTGAGTTATTGGGGGTCTCTCCCTGTCTGTTTCTAGATATGGAGAGTGCTTGGTCTTTTCTCGACTTTACTCCTCCGACTCCCAACGAGCTGGCTAAAACTTCCCCAGTGGCGGGATACGAGCTGAAGGCTAATGAACTGACTCAAAGATTGGCCTCATTAACGCAGGTTTTAAGTGGCCTATCATGGCTGGAGCCACTGATTAAAGTGGCAGCTGCTATGAAACCCGATCCCACTAATCTGTAACTGCCAGGTATTTTTGTCGCATCTTGGAACTGTTGCGGCATGAGAAATCTAATCGCTTGGCATGGACGTGTGGCGGTCCATCTTAGACCTGACATCATACTGTTGCAGGAAACTATGGCAGTGTATGACATCGTATTGGATGGTTACAGTGCTTTTAATGTACATGCGCGACGCCATTCGTTGGGGCGTCCATGTGGTGGAGCTGCTATTCTTATTAAAAATAGCTTGAAGGTGTCTTCTAAACTAGTGGATAAATTAGATACATGCGTACTGGTGGAACTGCAGTTCAGCGGGTGCAAGCCCTATGCTTTAATCCTGCTGTCCATTTATTGGAACCCCAGTGCAGTACCCATGGACTCAGCCTTATTGGAATTAACTCAAATGCTGGAGAGGATTTCAATTTACTTCCCTAAGCATGACATTTTAATTGGTGGAGATTTGAATTCCTGTTTGGAGATAGAGGGATCCAATCCCGGATTTACCAGTCACATCTTTACTCCCAACAGGCTTTTAGTAGAGGTAAAATATGGGTTGAGTTTTTTGAATCATGGGGAATTTACCCTATTCCATTAGCTCCCCATAGTATTAAAACTTCTTGGCAGCGGGGACAATTTTCCTCCCTAATAGACTACATGCTTGCAACTGGGGCATGCGCTGGATTGCTTGACCCCATTGTGATTTTGGATGTGGGATTGAGTGATCATCGGATGCTCCTCTCGAATCTCCACGTTGGGGGTCGTACCTTATGAAGTTATGGTGGCAACGACACTGATTGAAAACGATAGGCATATGTTGTCTGTGAGATGGCATCCAAGTATCTGTCGCAAAATGGTGTTCCTAATAAACAGAGACTTGTTGGTGGATAATGAGAACTGTCCACCTAGGGCTAATGAGGAGTCAATCAATGCATTGAACACGATGATGATCCAAAAGCACCTGGAGAGTTTATCTAGGGCTTGTATTGGAGTAAAAGTACCAAAAGCTGTACATAAGTATATGGTGGAAGTTGCGATTTTGAAAGCTGGTAAAAATCATGAGCTGCGGTTGGCAAGACTTGGTTTTATAAATATCTCAGCATATAAATCAAAAAAAAATTTTGTAGCACTCTTCAAGTTCAAAATGAAATTGTTGCGCCATGCAGCTCACACCCTTGAAAACCAACAGATGTTGGAACAACTCTGCAAGAGAAACACCAGAGAAGTGTGGGTTGCATTAAGAAATCCTCTGGGAAAGGTGGACCAGCGCATGACTGCGATTATATCTGGACCAGCATGGCAACAATTTTTCACAGAAAAATATGCAATGCCAGTTGCATATAGAAGGTTGGAGTTGGAGAAACTACATCTGAAGATTCCGACTGAATGTCCTTGGATACTTAGTGACATTATCTGGGCAATTACTCAATTAAAGTACTCTAAAGCGGCTGGGCCAGATGGACTGCCGCCCTGTGTTTACAAAGATGATCCACACTTTTGAGCCAGGTATTTATTGCCTTGTTACCAGCGAATATATCATTCAAGTAATTTTCAATCCTCATGGCTCACGGCAATTGTGATCCCTATTCACAAAAAGGGAGCTCTGAATGACCCGGCCAACTTCAGGCCAATTGCCCTTATCGATACGGCGGCGAAAATATTTGCTCGCCTAGTACTGTGGGAATTGGAGAAGTATGTCACTTCAGCAGGAATCCTTTCCAAAGCACAGGTTGGCTTTCGGAAAGCTATGGGCACACAGCTCAATGCATCAATTCTTGGACACTTGCTTTCAGCATCCCGTACCAAGGATAATGGACCAATTTATATGGCATCTCTAGATTTATCAGCGGCTTTTGACAGTGTCTTGCGCACCCGACTTTGGCAGAAGATGCTGTCCTACGGGATTCCATCGAAGTTAGTTGCAATTATTGCAGCCTTACACCGAAATACATCATACAGGGTCTGCATCAATCTGGAGGGGCTATTATCTGATAGTATCCTGACAGAAATCGGTGTGAAACAGGGTTGCAACTTGGCTGCAGTACTGTCAATCTTTATTTGGCGGACATTGAAAAGATTTGGGAGGGAGAAAATGTATTCCCGGTTAATCTCGGCAAATTACGCTTGAATTGGTTGGCCTTTGGTGATGATATCATATTGTTTGATAAGGTACCCTTTGGGCTACAGAATAAACTAAATATTTTTCATGAATACTGTATGCTCAACAATTTGACCATCAATTCGGCTAAATCCCATATTATAAGTTTTACAACAAGGAAGAATCCGATAAGGTTCAAGTACGTAATAAATCTCAAACCTATAGTCATTATGGACGGGAACACGTATTTGGGTTACCATATTTCAAACAATATGTCTCTCGCAAAATGGCGTGGTATTTTGATCGCTAAGCTGAATACTTTGGCTGCTCAAATGAGAATCATTTTCTCAAAGTATTGTAGATACTCCCTTATGCCTTTGATATATTTTTATACTATGAAAGTAGAGCCTACCATACTGTATAGTTTAGATGTCTGTCTGTTGAATATGGGTCCCATTCTGAACTCTCTGCAGGGGAGTGTTTGGAAAAAGGTTCTGGGCCTTCCAAGATACCTGCCGAATGCAATCTTGCTACATGAACTGGGTCTATACTCTCTGGCGGATAAATACGAATGGCGCATGGTTAATACATACTGTAAAATGCTTTCGCCGCCGCCAAATTCGCTCTATGAGGATTTCAGGGCAATGCTACAAGCAGATCAGCCTGAATCAATCTTGCAATTTAAAGGACGTATGTCCAAAACTCTGAGTACCCTGAATATGTCACATCAGGTGCTTATTAGCTCCCCAGGGAAAGCCAAAACCAGGCACTATAGGAATGCCTGGGCTCGCAACGCAGACCTAATTGTAGGCTATACTTCATTTAATACATATGCCAAATTTAGACATGCTTTTACCCCTCGTTTACCCTATATCCTGTGCTTTCCGGATAAGAACGCCAGAAGGACCTATATGAGATTTCGTTTGGATCTCATCCATACGGGATTGCGCATTGGGAACTGGTCAGGGGTCAAGGAAGGGGGTTGTTGGGATTATTGTAGATTCTGTTCCAACCGGAAGCTGCCTGAAACTCTTGAGCATCGGTTCATGTACTGTGTTCATTTTGAGCAAAAAAGGCCCCTCTGTTTAGGTAAATTTTTGGAGACCAACTCTCAGCTTGAACGGAATTTTTTTTGGCTGCGTTGCATGTGGGGCCAGTCCACTGCAATTATGTTGGCAACAGTACGACTGGTAAATATGATTGAGGACAGTCTTGTATGCTTAAATGGTATTATGTATCCAGCAAAAGGGCCCTCATGTGACGTGGTTGTTTAATACCTCTCGCAACCCACCCTATTGTGGTTCTCACTATCTTCACCATAACTATGAAGTTGATTTATGTTCCGTCCAAAAGGCTGATGTGTTTAAAAGTCCACTTGGATGTAAGACCCTTTTAGGGTTGCATCCTAAGAAGTGACGTTGGGATGTGTAATGTGACTAGAATTGTAAATAGAATGTACAACTCTGCTTTGATTACTATTTGTTCTATATGGTACATTAAGGAACTAGGCGAAGAAATGTGATGACAGAGATTTAATGCTCGATTAGGTAACTTTCGGCATTTTATTTTTTCCTTATTATTCCTTTTGTTTTAAAAAATCTGAAGTAAATGTATATATTTGTTGGTATTTTGTATGATGTTACATGTATTTAGAAGTTTTATTTAAATTTTTGTAAATGTGTAAATTATTTTTACTACCAAACACAAAAAAAATAAAAAAAATAAAAAAAAGATATATGTTTCTTTTCTTTGCTGTACATGTGCTTGATGCAGTTCATGCTGTAGACAGTGGCCAGCACCCTTTGCCTGTCAAAGTCACACTGATGGTGGGAGGAATTCTGATGTAGGTCTCTGACATGGCCCAGTCACAACCAGCATGAAGAGACACACACAAGGAACTTTCCTGCGTTAATTATATGTTTTGTGCCCTTTCTACAGGAGAATGAGCCTCCAGACCACCTTTGCCAGCAGATATTGGGCATAGTACTACAGACAGCTGGCCAAGTTTGGTGTTGCAGACATGTGCATGTGTGCGCAAGCAGTAACACAATCCTTGTGCTCAGACGTCCAACAGAAGCAGACGTGTTCCCAGGAGATCCAAGCAAGGTGAGCAGCACAAGGGGGCCACACCACAGCCAACCTTCCACCAGGCCATTTGCACATGCATGCTAAGTAGCCCCACTGATGGGGAGCATGGACAGATATTGTTGTTGAAGCGCAGAGTAGAGATAAGATGCGTTGGGGGACAAATGGCAAGTTGCTTTGCAAGTTGTCAGGGGCACATGCAGGGGCTGTCGCACATATCCTCCGGTCCCCCCAGCTCCATAGAAGCAGAGTTATTAGCGCAGTAGCGTTCCTAGCCAGATACTTATACAGCGCACAGGGACACCCAGCGAGTCACAGACTCGTGTGCAGTGCATGTCATTGGCATGTGCAAATTGACATGTGCACTACCTATTGAAATCTGCGCATGCCAGAACACAACTTGTACTGAAGTTGCACCTCACTATACACGTCTAGCTGCTCACCCAGGGACCATTGTATGATGTGTGATTCTTGACGCATTGATCTTCCATTTCCCGCGCGCCCACGTGCGCTTGTCTTACTGCATTGACAGTGTATGAACCATCACGGGGGCAAGCTAACGTATGGGTACAAAGCAGCAGACAAGAGTGTTTGTTTGTAGAGGAGTCACTTACTTTGGGGCATGAATGGTGTTGTGTGTGTGTGTTGTAAACACACACAGATTGGTAACTCACACTCTCTTTGCAGCATTGAACTGCTCCTGTTACCGGACCTGATAGTGCGCAGGCAGGAGGCCAGCACTCACCCCAGAGATAAGTCTCTCTTTGGCTTGCATTTGACTCATTTAGTAAAATGTGCATGATGAACCTGTTTTGTCTGATTGAGTATTTGTTATTGTCAATAGTTGTTTTGTGTATTTTGCCTACGTTCCCTTGACAATCCTACTCCCCTCTCCTGCCCCTTTTTCCGGTTATCCTGAATACGAATGCCTGTCCGAACAACATATCCCCGACCCTCCTTCCCCGCCGGGGTCTCAGAGGCCTGTGTAAGTTTGACCTTGCAGGCGCCCAGACCACGGAGGGGGTGGTTGGTTCGTGCCACTCCTGTGCCTCGACACCGGAGCTGTGACACTACCCATCAGTTGTTGTATCATCATTGTATATTATGTACCGAACATGGTACCCATCCTGTTGGAGCATTGTTGAACTGTGCTACCTTGGCTGTTCTATGATTGTGCTTGGACATGTGCTTGGACATTTTCTGCTACTTCAAGTCATCTACTGCAGACTCTTCCAGGGTTTTGTGGTGCCAACAGGTTTTTTCCCTGGTTTGTGGGTTTGGCTCCTTGGAGTTCTCTGTGATTTGGTATTTTTACCAGTCAATGTGGCCTCTGAGGGGGCTGGTCCCCATTTACACGCAGGGTGGCACATGGAGACCAAGGGGTAGGGTGATCCTGTAGCCAGGTAGGCTTGAAGGAAGAAGGCTACATACCCCAGACACAGTTCTTCAGTAGGTTGTGGTGATGTGTAAATGAGGGAGGGCCTTTTGTTGTTGGACAGTTGGCTTGGGCAACAGTGTTTTGGGGGCTCTGACATTGTAATTGTGGGGTACTATGTACATGATGTGTTCTGCTGGTCAATGCCTGTTCCTGTGTTGTCTTTACTTTTCAGATGTCAGGGGATTGGTGTGGTTTGACATACTGGGGTGTACACATGAGCAATGTTCACATGTGATGTGTACAGGACACTGAGAGTCACTTGATTTCACATGCATGTATTGAGTGCATGTCCCTACTGACACACACAGTTGCACAATGATCCACCACATGTACAACCACCCTTCCATGGCCACAGGTGCACACGGATTGCCTTCTGGGGCCCGCTGTGTCCCTGCAGCGCATGCATGATCCATGACCATTTGGGGATCCTGTACATGCGTCAATTGGTTATTTATTTAGATATTCCTTTTCATGTGATTCTCAAGGTGTATCTGCAACACAATGGCTGCTCACTGTGCTGTGTGCTGAGAAGTGTGTTGCAGGAGACACACACAGCACACGGGTTCTGGAGTAGGGATTTTGCCTTGCTCAATGTGCATGCAAACAGGCATTCAGTGTTATGTTCATGCGACGACTGGTGGAAAGCATTTGTATACGACTTGGTATGTGTGGGAGGTTGTTGGTCAGTCATTTCATCTGATTCCATGTCAGGCGTCATTGTCTCGAGCCACTTTCCATTTATCACATGTCACTTTGTATCTTATTGGTCATGTGTTCGTCTTTTGCTATTGCATGCCATGTCATGGTGTGGCAGACAAGGGTGATGTGGGTTGGGAGGGTTTGGGTGACATACCAGGGATTGTCATGGCCTGTTTTGCAGGGGGTGTGATACACACCTTGCATGTGTTCCTTTTGGTCACACAAGATTGTTTAGGTTTAAGTAGCTAGGGATGCACACAATGTAGCACTTCCATGGCAACATTCTCAGGGTGGTAAGGGTGTGACAGTTGACTGTCTCTTTGTCATCATCGATTGCCACCTGGTATGTGCCAGGCCTGTGTGCACTCCGCAGGGGTGGGAGTTTAGGTGAAAAATGTGACCACAAGCTGGGTCCGGGCTACCTCGCCATGTGCCCTATCCCCTCCCATGGGCAGCGCCTGTGCCTGTGGTTAGGGATGTGGGGGCACCACCATGTCCACCGGTACACCCTGCCGTGTTGCAACATTCTGCAGGACACATGCTGCCACAATGATCCTGCACACTACTGGGGGTGCATATAGTAGCTGTCCGCCAGAGCGGTGAAGGGAGCGGAAGCGTGACTTGAGCACTCCGAATGTGCGCTCCACTATGCCCCTGGTAGCAATATGGGCAGCATTGTATCTTACCTGGGGTGGTGTGGTGGGGTTCCGGATTGGCGTCATCATGTGGTTGCTCAGAGGGTAGGCACTGTCCCCTGGGGAGGTGATAATGGTTGTGATTATTAGGGTTTGTGTATTTGTCTGTGTGTGACATGCATGCATGTGCACAGGCATTTGTACTCACCTAGGAGCCATTGTCGCCATGCTGCACAGCTTCCAGGGCCCGGCTCAGGGCGGATATTCTGTATATGAAACTGTCATGGGTGGAGCCAGGGTAGTTTGCATAGACAGAGGTGATGATTCCCTTTGCATTGCATACGACCTGCATGTTGATGGAATGCCAGTGCTTGCGGTTTCGATAGATGTGCTCAGTGGCCCTAGGTGGACGTAGGGCCACATGGGTGCAATCTATGGCACTGAGCACTTTGGGGAAGTGTGCCACCCTGTAAAAGTCTTGGACCACGGCCGGCCTCTCTGCGGGTGTTCTGGGCATGTATATGTGCCTGCGGACTGAGGGGCATGCAGTCATGATTGCCAACACCTGGTGTAGGCAGCGTGACTGCGTGGCCTGGGAGACCCCCCCCCCACTATGGCAGTTGTCTGCTGAAATGACCCAGTGGCCAAAAAATGCAGGACATTGAGCACCTTCACCAAGGGGCTCAATGTTTGGGAGCACAGGGTGGGGGGTATAAGGTCATCTTCCCACTCCCTGACCAGGTCTAGGATGATACGAGGTGGAAACCTATACCTGCCATAGACCTGGTCGTCAGGCATCCCAAAAAGGCTAGTCCGGGGGGAAAAAATGAGGGCCCTGGCTATTCTCCTCCTCCTGCGGTGTCCCACGATCAGTGCTGCGGCAAATGGGACATTCATCGTAGCTGTATATACGTTTTTGTTGTT
Source organism: Ambystoma mexicanum (assembly GCF_040938575.1). Classification (NCBI taxonomy): domain Eukaryota; kingdom Metazoa; phylum Chordata; class Amphibia; order Caudata; family Ambystomatidae; genus Ambystoma; species Ambystoma mexicanum. The sequence goes on along the minus strand of NC_090927.1, from coordinate 1,055,355,760 downwards.
TGCGTGCACTTTTATACTGTGTGCGGGGACGCTTCCGCCTGCCTTCGTGTGGCGGACGTGTTGATGCCTGTGCACGTCTTTTAGCGTGCGCGGGTTTCCCATATTCGATTCCATGAATATGTGTTGTTCGCGTGCGTGTGGGTAATCCGTGTATTTCCCTGCAGTACTTGCCCAGTTATGCCTTCTTTTTCACATGTTGTTGCCCATTCCGCATGTTACGCCCCGTGTCCCGCCCCCTTTTTGGTGTGTGTGCCAACGTTGTGCGCTTTCTCTGTGCGCATCGCGCACAGTGTTCGGGATGTTGCAATGACGTGTGCGTCCATGTGCGCCACGCATGGATTTGGCGCACATCCAGGGGAAAACACGTGCAGGCCCTTCCTTGAATCGCATGCGTGCGCGTGCGCATGCTTTTTCACGCTTGCGCCAGCTTGCGCAGATATTTTCGGCACACATTTGTTCCATGAATCGGCCCCCAAATGTTAAGAAGCACTTCCACCAAAAGACTTAAATGGTCTGCGATGGGCAAACCAGAAAATTAAAACCCCTAATTTGTCAGTAATTATGACATTGCTGGAGGCCAAATGTGACCCATTAAATGCCATATCGAATTTTCCATTTTAATTCCTAAAACCACAGATGTTTTTGTAAGGACTGAGAAAGCACCTAATAAAATACATGATGGTAAAGGTTGGTTTGATGATAACTGTAGAAGTCTATTGTCCATCTTACAAAATCCAGATCCCAACAAACATCAAGTTAAAATTATAACAAAAAATTATAAAAAATGAAATTGCGAGAAGGAAGGCTAAGCTAGATAACCTCGTTTTGCTAGAGTTAGAAGCAGCAGTCACTGATAACAATTTAAAAAAAAATTCTGGGAGATTGTAGCAAAAGGCCAGCTGTACAATAGAGTCCTAACTGAACCGGAGGTCACGCTACCAGATCAGGTTTGGCTGCCTCATTTCCAGGCCAAGTTCTCTATAGTAAACTACTTACCGTTCAAGAGTTTGAATGGGCACTCCCATTGCCAGGCTCAAATATTGCCCTGCTTCTGATACAGGGTTTTCCATCGGGAATTAGACATCTATTTTTAGTAGAGGAAGTGATACAAGCGATTACGTCTCATCCCCGTAATCACTCTCCCTGCCCAGACGGAATTCCTGAAGACTTGTATTATGATTTATTAGTGGTTTGGGGACCATTATTAGCAATTATCTTCAATGCAGTCATTAGGGGAAATCATTAATGTTTATTCGAATGGGAGCGTCTTGGTCCAAGGCCCTCAGGCCAACCTTCACCTCTTTGATGGACGCTTCCCGCGCCTCATCAATTTCCTTTCTTCTCCTGCTGTCCCCTCTCCCCTTTCCATGGCTACCTCGCCTCCCCCTTCTGCGTCCTCCTTGCCTTCTCCTTCCCCCTCGGCCCTCTCCCGGGCTCCTTCTACAACTCCAAAGGGTGTACCTCTGATCTGTACCCCTCCCCGGAAGTCCTTCAAGGATGGCAACCTTCTCCATATTGCCACTCTAAACTCTCGCTCTGCTGTCAAACACTCCTCTGATATCTGCTGCCTCCTAGAAGAACTTGACCTCGATGTCCTTGGTCTCACCGAGACATGGTTCACTGCCAGCTCTGTCACTAGCTTTGACACACTCCTACTTGACGGCTACACAATCCTCTCCATGCCCAGGTCCAACCGTTCTGGAGGGGGTGCAGCCCTGCTCTTCCCTGAGTGGATTCCTGCCTCTGTCAATCCCACGCAGGCCTACTCCTCTTTTGAATGCCTCATCTGTATGCTCTCTCTCTCCCCTAGCCATTCCTTTACTGTGGCTTCTATCTATCGGCCACCTGATCAGATCTCCTCCTTCCTCTCTGAGTGGGCGGACCTCTCCTCCTCACTCCTGGCCTCAACCACTCAACTCCTCCTTCTTGGAGACTTCAACATCCACCTGGATGCCTCCTGTCCTCCCTCTGGACTCTTTCACGACCTCTGCAACTCTCTCTCACTCACTATTCTCCACTCTGGCCCAACTGCCTCTGCAGGGCACACTCTGGATGTTCTGATCTCCTCAGACCTTCCCCTCTCTGTCCCTCTCTCCACTCCTCTGTCCTGGAGTGATCACTTTCTCTTCTCCTCCCACCTCACCCTCACTACCCCTCAGGCCAAGCCACTTTCATCACTGCCACCCACCTTCTCGGTCATCCGACCCATGAAGCGCGTGTCAGTTGAGGCTTTCGCTGCCACCTTCTCACCCCCCCCTTTGGCTGACTCTCACCCTGACACAGCCCTCTCCACGCTCCACTCTGCTATATCTGATACTCTTGATATCCTTTCCCCTGTCATGAGAATCCGCTAAAGGCCCAAAGCCAAGTGCAACTCCTGGTACGACTCAGACCTCGTCAACCTCAAATGCAAGTGCAGGGTGGCCGAGAGAAAATGGCGTGCTTCATGTACATCCTCCGACAAACTGGCCTGCTGCCTGCTCCAAAGGCAATACCGACTCTCTGCCCTAACCAAGAAGAGAGCTCATATCCAAGCCCACATCTAACAACTCGGCTGAACTCTTTAAAATCTGCAAGGAACTGGCCACTCCTGCTGCAGTTTCCACCTCTCTTGTCCCTTCCCAGGCCCTCTGCACGGCACTGGCTTCTCACTTCTTTTCTAAAACTCGGGACATAGTGTCCTCACTCTCCTCCTATCCCCTCCCTGCCTCTACTCCCTGCCCTTCCTCCGGCCCTTCTGCAGCCACCTCTCCACCCTCCTTCTCTGCCTTTCCCCTGTTCTCCGCAGACGAGTTTCTAGACAAGTCCGATCTATGAAAGTCTCATCGAAACAGGTTCACCCCTGTTCCTCCAAAACTATCAAGGACCACATCGACTCCCTGGCTCCTGCCCTGGCTGATTTCTGGAATCACTCCTTTGCCACTGGAGTATTCCCATCCCCCCTGAAACACTCCCTTGTGCACCCTCTTCTTAAGGAACCCTCTGCTGATCCCTCCTGTCCGGGTAACTATTGCCCAATCTCCATCACTCCCTTCCTGGGCAAGCTCCTGGAGCAACTGGCCCTCTCCCAGCTTAATCTCCACACTGAATCTGTTGATTGTCTTCATGACTATCAATCTGGCTTCAGAGCTGCCAGAAGCACAGAAACTGCTCTTCTGAACATCCGTGACGACCTGCTCTCCAACCTTGATGCTAAAACCCCTTGCGTAGTCATCCTGCTTGATCTCTCTTCTGCCTTTGACACGGTCGACCATGCCATCCTGCTCAACCGTCTCCGTGATAACCTGGGTATCACTGGTCAGGCTCTGGCGTGGCTGACGTCTTTCCTCTGTGACTGACCCTCCAAGGTCCAACTTGGGTCCATCCTCTCCGCTATCTTTTTCTCTACCTGTGGTGTCCCCCGGGTGTCTAACCTCTCTCCCTGGCTGTTCAACCAATACCTGGCACTCCTTGCCCACCACATTGCTGCTCTCTGCCCCAACTTTCTGTGCTATGCGGATGACACCCAGCTCATTTTCAGGATACCCTCAGCCTCCTCCTCTCCTTCCCTCATCTCTGACTGTCTGTCTGCTATACAGAAGTGGTGTGCCACCAATGACCTCTGCCTTAATGCCAGTAAGACTGAGATTCTCCTCATCGGCACACCTGCTCCCTCCTTTCCTGTACCTGCCGGCCTCTCTTGGCCCTCTTCCTGCTCCCACCTGCAAGGCTAAAAACCTGGGGGTCATCTTCGACTCCATACTCTCCTTCTCCCCTCACATCTCTGATGTCTCTATGAAGTCACACTACCAGCTGCACCTCCTCAAAGGTATTCTTCCTTTCCTCTCCTTCCCCCAGAAGCTCACTGTCTCCAGAGCTCTGGCTCTCTCTAGGCTGGACTACTGCAACAGCCTCTTTCTAAATCTGCCTGTATCTACTCTCCGCCCTCTGCAACTTATCCAGAACAGGACTGCGAGAGTTGTCCTTCGCCTCAAGCCCAGGGATCGTATCTCTTCAGGAGTGAAATCTCTGCACTGGCTCCCGGTGGCTGGGGGATTAAGTTCAAAACTCCCTGCATCATCCACAAGGACTTCTGGGACCTGGGGCCGCAATACCTTCAACTCTCTCTCCCTAAATATCTTCCTTCTCAAGCTCTCTCCGTTCGTCCGCCTCCAACTTCCACAGGGTCAGTCGCTTCTCCAAGCAACGAGTTCATGGTAGATCTCTTTCTTCGGCTGGTGCCTCCCTCTCAACAGCCTCTCTTCCTCCCTCAAACTTGAGGAGAGCCATCTCTGGTTCCGGAAGCAGCACAAAACCTTTCTCTTTGATTCTGCTATTTCTCCTCCTCTCCTCTGCTGACCTCCTGGCTGTAACCGGAACTGCACTGGCTAACTGGACACCCTCTGATCTCGGGCCCTATACCAGTGCGTGGCACCTGATGTCTGCACTTACCCATGCACTTGCCCCATGCTGGCATTACTTACTTATTGTGTTATTTATTCCCATGTACTGCACTGTCCCTGCCCTCTTCCCATGCACTTGCGCGATCTGAATAAAACCTGGCCTAGTAGGATCATTGTTTGTCCTCTCTTTGTTCCCCTTCCCAGCCTCGTTGTGCCTTGAAACACTTGTGTATAAGCGTATTATAAATGCCATATCATCTCATATCATTAGTACCCACTACTTGGAGAAGGACTATGACTGTTCCAATGTTCAAAATGTATGATAGATCCATGCCAACATCATGTAGGCCCATCTCCCTTTTGATCACCAACTTTATGATCATCAGCAGATGTCTGCTGACTAAGTTGGAATAGTGGGTAGTCGGAGCAAACATTCTGCGCATAACTTCCACCTGACACTAGAAACAGCATACCAGGCACTAAATCTTTACCTTCCGATGGCTACTTATTTGTATATCAAAAAGAACCGGTCTGCTTAGCATTGATGGACCTGGCCACGGCCTTTGGCAAGGTAAACACAGACAAATTTAGGCAAGTGCTCAGGTCCCTAAAGTGCCCACAATACCTATTGAAAACCTTAATGGTTGTACATTATCTTGGGAGGATAGCTCAGGAACAACACGCTGGTCTTGGAAGCAAGACGAAGCGGAGCAACACAGGTTCGATCCCTGGGTCCGTACTTAGAAATCTCTGGGTTCTAAGCATGTTAAAAATAATTATTACATAGAGATAGTGAAGCCAGTGCAAGGAGTGGGGAGAATGGCCATGTCGGGGTGATTCTCCCGGGGCCGGCAGAGCCGTCCGCGGACCTCCGGGATGGGGAGGCCCCAACTCCTCCCGTGTCCCCAAAAGGAGTATGATACACACACAATAAACAAGGCGAATACTGCTGTATATTATAATAACAGCAGGGATGGGTCTCGGCTCGTATGCATCCGATGAGACTCTCGTTGTTAGTGGGACTCGAAGGCCCTTTTTACAGCAGTATGACGCGCTACTCGCGTCACCTGGGAAAAATCGTCACAAAGCCTATCGCCACTCTGGATTGGGTCCCCGAGTGGTAGGGTTAGTATATGTCCCCTATGGGAAGAAATGTTAGTGGATAAGGACGGTCAGGTGGTACACTTGGGCTGTTCCTAACAGTTGTTACTTTAGAATTGTTACAGGGGGACCCTTGGTGATTGGCCAAGAGTGCTGGGATCAGTAGTAAGCCCCCCTGTATTCTGATTGGTTCTCCCGCGGGCCCCCAAGCCTGGGACCATTGATGTTCCCAGCTCGCGGTGTACCTGTCATTAGCAACAATGTGAAACTATGTGTTTGTGCGGACAACGGACAGGTCTGCTCATGGGCTTGTGAGCGGGTCTTTCCCATCGCTGTAGGTGTCCATCTTGCCGCTTCGTTGTTGCAACCTGTGTCCCAAATGTGGGATCCTGGCGACTGTCTGTCTCGTGAGCTTGGTACCTTGTCAGTTCGGCCTGTGGAGAGACTGTAGCTGGAGCAGAATTATGAGCATTAGTTTTTGTATTTTGCCTCTGAGGGCTTGGCACTTACAGGTGTAACCTTGGCGTTGGGCTTGCGGCATGCAAGTTGCAACATTGTGGCCTTGGCTGTGAGCTGTCGTTGGAGGCTCGTTCTGCATGGTCAGCACTTGTACTCTTGTCGCTGAGAGGATTTTCATGGCGAGGCTCCTGTCTGGGACTCTTGCTTGCGGCCTACTCGGGCCTAGTTCATGGATGGAGGTACATGATCCATAGTATGGAGGTCGTGGGGTGACAGAGTGTCACAAGCAGCACTAGATATACATGGTGGTGTCATCATAGGGATGGGTGGCGGGGAAAAGCGTCAGCAAGCATGTACACAAGCTCTTCATGCGTCTTGCGTTTCTGCTGAGCTGTAGAAGGCCTATGTAAAACAACGATGCACGTCAGTGGGTGTGTCAGTCCCCTATGTAATAGCACTGAGTATGTTCTTCGTGTAGGTTGGTGTGTGACTGACCAGTGTGCATGGTGGCACGTGTGTTCTTGTCTGTTGGATATGTCGTCATGGCATCTCTAATGATGTGAATACTTATGGCTGTTGTTCTAGTTGAGCTGGTCCATGTTTCAGGCATCGGCTTGAGCCTGTCGCGCTGGTGGACACACTCCTCTTATGCTTAGGTTTCTGAGCCAGGGTATTTTGTCATCTGGTAGGTAAATGAACTCCTCTCGTTGGGGATGTCTGGGTTGTGATCCCCTAGGCCATGGTCTGGATGAAATTGGGGGAAGGGTGTTATCCCATTCTCCTACTTCAGTTCCCCCTCTGGTCGACTTGTTGACCACAAAATCATCCTTTCCTTTATCTCCTTTCACTCTCCATACTTTCGTTATTCCGGCCAGGTGTCCATAGTGGTTGACATGATCTTCAAATGACCAATACATATAAACACACCCGCCGCCTGGTTTGCAATAGACCCATCTTCCAACATAGCTCCTCGGGTTCCTTGGGTTCTCCACTTTCACAGATGGTGGGTCTATGTGAGTGTACAATATTTGCTTGTGCAGTCTCTCACGTTCCTGTATAATCATATCTGTGTGCTTTTCATCTTCAGCTGGTAGTTGGGCGTGCATGCCGACCATCTACATCATTTCGTTCGTTGTGCGTGCCTTTCTAGCCTTCCAGAACTTCAATACGATCAACACAGCTGTCACCAGTATTATGCATCCTACTATTAGCTTCAGCCCGTGTGATAACCAAGAAGGCATCCATGACCATAGAAATGAAAACCAGCTGCCATCTTTCTCCACTCCTTTACTATCTTGCACCATTTTGGAGTGCATCAGGGCGAGTTGTGATACTGCTTCAGTAAGTGTTCCATTGTCTGCGTCATTAGCAGGGCTGAATGTGCAACATGATTGTCCTATTTTTGCACAAACTCTTCCTTCAATTGCCATGAGAAGGTCTAGCACATACCTGTTTTGTAGTGCTACCATTCTAACTGCTCTCAGTTCTTCTTTTATCGCGTTGAATCCATTAACAGTCGAATTTATTGTCATCATCAGCTCACATCTGGTAATCTGTAACCATTTTGCATTTGCATATGCTTGCAGTCCTGGGTGTATTATGGATGAGAAGAACATTGCTGTCCTGCTAAATAGCCTGTCTTCTGGTGGGATGGACGTGAGAGCTGTTTCTGATCTTTCCCACAGGTAGTTCCCCGTCAGTGGTTCATCTTGTCTTTTCACTCTTGGCAAAACGTTATTGTTGTTGTTATCGTCGCCTTCTTCTGATTGTATAGATCTTCTCCTTTTGTTCCCTTCGTCCATCTGGGGGAGGTTGGCCATGTTGACATGTTTCTGAGGCACAACCAGGGATGGCACATTGATGTGCACCATAGTGCATATTCCATTCCATAATGGAGGCAAGGTGTGGTATGCCTTATCGCCACAGGCCCAATAGTGGTCCATTAGAACTGCTGTGCCAGCACCCCCCTCTGGTATCTCTACCGTTCTCTCACAGTTGGTGTTATATCCCACATCCACATCGCCCTTGTGCTGATAGCACAGTGTGGGTGCAATTAGCAGTAGTATACTTATTGGATCTTCATCCTTCTCCAGCCACGTCAGCATCGGTACATATTTGACCCACATCGTCCAACATCTGTCGTTGTGCTCTTTTATAGAGGTAATATTTTCTCGTGTTATCATATTGCTCCCAGCCACTCCTATTTCCCATCCGTCATTCGTATATATTTTCTCAGTTATTGTTATTAGAGGTCTTTCCCAACACCCTTTTTCACCAGCAATTTCGCTGGCATACCAATCACACGGCAGGTATTGTAACGTTGCTTTCTTGGTTTCTCCTTTTTTCGGGACCATCCGTCATGTATCTGAAACCTTCAGTATGTAGGCACCTTTTATGGTACATCAGATATGTTTTGAGGAAATTATTTTCGTATGGATATGTGTCCCTCGTTTTCCATTGAAGTGTTACCACTGTCCCTTGAAATCATCCTTTTGTTTGGAATAGTGCCAAATATTTCAGACATTCCACTGTTTTCGCTGGTACTTCAGTAGCTACAAATGTTCTTGATGCGCTCATAGCGTATGGGATCAACAAGCAGACATAGCAGTTGTCCTCAGTTGTCTGCTTACCAATTTTGGTCATGTGCTGATACCACATGTTGTTCGAGACATGTGCTGAATCTGTGAGGTATGTGTCAATTCCCTTATCATCTCCATATGTGCTGCGTTTAACGCTATGTTCGGTGATTCTGGGGTTTCTTGTACCACCTGACACCGTACCTGTTGCAGCCGTGGGAGGGGGTAAATTAGTTTTGGGTACAGCCATCATATCGTAAGCATAGTGTTTCTGCCAGACTGAGGCAGCCAATAGACCAGTGACAACCAACACGCCTATGAACTTTATTACAATAGCTAATCTCACTGCCATTTTGCTCTTAGCTTTGCTGCTGTCCTGCAGCTTATTCTTGTGATGTTAAAGATGCCCGCCTGAAAATTCTGAAAATATGCGTTATTTGGTTAGTTTTCTTTTTAGTCAAACTCTGCCTATCACATAGTCATTTAGTGCCCAGGCGAAAAGCTGCTCCCACGCTAATCTCAGCGACCTATCTCTCAGAGCTGGTAAGTGCTCATGGAGATGCGGGAATGATTGTTCTATGGCCAAAATGAATGTGTTATAGTACACGCGTACCCTTCTCTTTTTGAGATACTTTGGTCTCTTTATATGGTATACAAATTGGTGTGAAAGGGCCTCAGGGGTGTTATCATCTGTGGGTAGCATTTACTCCTGGGCAGAACACGACGTTAGTCACTTCACTTATTATACAACACAGTAATATGCGGTACCTGCATGTGCGAGACAAAAGGAGAGCATATATGTGTTTATATGTGTGTGCAGCATTCAAGTTAGACAATGTCCTTTATTTGGTGATGGCATGGACGGGGCTGGGCGGGGCAGAGGTTTGTCTGCTTTGAGATCTCGTGACCATGGGGTGGGCAATGGGTGATTGTCCAAAGTCTATGGCTGTGTCTGTGGCTGGGGAGGGGTCAGGGGCAGTGTCACAATTGTCCTTTGTTGCTGTTGCTGTGTCTTTGTCTGTCGTTGGTATTGCTGATGCTGTTGTTGTTGTGGTGGCCCTGTTGTCAACGCGAGGGCGGGTCTGGCCTATGTAGGGCTTGACGTCATGGAGGTGGTTCCAGGCTCTCTTGTTGGCTAGTTTAATGGCTCTGGGAGCCACTGCTTCCACCAAGTGGGGCCCCGTGAACCTGGGGCTGTTCCACTTCCTGTTGAAATTGTGGAGGAGAACGTTGTCTCCTTCCGCAATAGTCCACTGTTTTTGCTGCTCTTGTTCCTCTTTTGTTCCTTCTGGTTGGGTGATCTTCGACCCGCTCCGCGTGCGCTCGAGCTGTTGAGAGATAAAGGCAACACTAGTAATCAAGGAAGATATGTATTCGTACATTTAATCACCAAAACCATTTGCAGAGCTGTCATAGTCGGTGAAGGCCCTTGACGCTGTTATTAATGGAAGGGGCATCTGACGTCCAGTCACCACCTCGTGGGGAGTGAGGTGGTGATCAGATCCTGGCCTATTCCTCTGCTCAAACAGAGCTAAGGGGAGGCAGTACAACCAGCTTGTCTTAGTTGTCTGCTGTATTTTAGCACTCTCTTCTTTTAGCAGGCCGTTCAGGCGTTCACAGATACCGTTGGCCTGCGCGTGGTATGCGCATGCGAACTTATGTTTTATGCCAAGCATTGCAGTTATGTGCTCGAACATTTCATTAGCAAAGTGTGGGCCATTGTCTGACCGCAACACTTCACACACTCCCCACCTCGGGAAAACTTCCCTCACCAAGAATGTAGCTGCTCTGAATGCATCCGCATGAGAGCAGGGTCCAGCCTCAATCCACCTTGAAAATGGGCACACCACTACAATCATATATCTTTGTCCTTGACATACGTTGATCATGTCAACGTAGTCAATGTGTAAGTGCAGGAAGGGTCCTTCTGGCCAGGGTATAGTACCTTTTATCACTTGCAGCATGTGACCGGCTGTAAACTGTTGGCACGTTAGGCAATTGCTGATAAATGTTGCAACATGTGAATTTAGCATGGGACAGAACCAGGCCTCCTTTATTCATGCTGCAATCACTTCCTTCCCTGTGTGTGCTGGATGGTGTAGCTGAGCTAGGGCTGTTTTCAATAGTGCTAGGGGCATCACTACCTTTCCTGTATTACTCTGACACCACAATGCATCAGTGGGGGACATTGTGCATCCCCTTTTTACCCATAGCTCCCTTTCAGCCATATGTGCTGCTGCCTGTAATTCAAGTATCTGCGTTTCAGGGATGTGTGTATACCCATCCTTCATCAACATTTGTCTCGCTCCCACCATCCCCCCATCTTTTCCTTTTTCTGGGGGGGTCCAAATTTCTCCAAAATACACAACATGCTTAGCATGTGCATCTGCTGTTTCGTTACCTTTTGAGATGGGGTCATCCCCGTTGGTGTGGGCCTGACACTTTACCAGGGCTATCTCTTTCGGGTCATCAATTACTTCAATTAGTTCTACAAGTAGTAGGGCATGTTGTACTGGCGTACCATCTGCTCTTCTGAACCCTCTCTTTTGCCATTTTATTAATCCTGAGTGTACTGTTGACATGACGTATGCACTGTCAGAATATATTGTTACTTTTTTATCAAAGCTCTCTTTTAATGCCAAAATTAGGGCCACTAGCTCTGCGGCTTGGGCCGAGTAATGTTGTGGTAGTTGAACACACTTTACTGGCACATACATCCAGTCTTCTGTCAACTTAACCACTGCTGCTCTTGTCCTTCTAACACCATCGCTTTGGTCGATCGTTGATGACCCATCAATGTACATTATTTCTCCCCCTGCTAGCGCATTTTCCTCAACTTTTCTTGTGCTGGAATAAAGTTCAATGGCTTGTGTGCAGTCATGAGCATAGTCACCATCCTCAATTATCTCAGCTATGAATCTTGCTGGGTTTACATTGCTGCACCTTACAATCATCAACTCTGACCTGGAGAGAATAATTTCATAACCTGATGCTCTCTGGGTGGTCAGTGTGGATTTAGGCTTGTTCAAGATGGCAAAGAGGGCATGTTCTACGAATAGTGTAGTAGGGCACCCCATTGTTATCGATGATGATTTTTCTACCGCAAAAGCTGCGTTGGCCAGGCTTTGTTCGCAAGGGAAGTGACCTAACATTACAGGGTCCAGGTGTCCGCTGTAGAAAGCCACGGGCTTGTGTCCCATGCTTGTTTTCTGCGTCAGCACTGCCTTCATTACTGCTGAGTCGCAATGTGAAAAAATGAATAATTGGTGTTCATAGTTTGGAGTGGCTAGCACAGGTGCTGTAGATATGGCATGTTTCAATCCATCAAACACCTCTTTCATTTCTCTTGTCCACCCCAACTTTTTGTCCCCTTTTTGTGCTTCTCTGAGGGCTTCGAGTAGTGGTCCTACGTATGAAGTGTAGTCAAAAACCCATGCCCTGTAGTAGTTGCATATGCCCAGAAATTGCTGTAGTTCTCTCACTGTCTGTGGTTGTGGTGTGTTGGTTATGGCTTGTGCTCTTTGTGGTGCAATGTTCCTTCCATGCTGAGAGATAAGTTGGCCAATGTAGAGTACCTGTTCCTGACAGTATTGTAACTTTTCTTTTTCCACCTTATACCCCTTCTCTGCAGCTAATACTGTGAGCATCTTTACTGAGTCCTTTCTACACCTCTCTTCAGTGGTGCTGCAAATGAACATGTCATCAACGTATTGCAGCACCGTGCTCTCCATCTCAATGTTTCCCAAATCCATCTGTATTACTCTGATGAAGATGGATGGTGACTCACAGTACCCTTGAGGCAACCTGGTATGTTTCCATTTTGTGTTCCTGTATGTGAAGCTTGTCAAGTCTTGTGAATCTGGGTGCAGAGGTATCGAGAAAAATGCATTTTTGAGGTCAATCACGGTAAACCGTGATGCCTCTGCCGGTATTCCACATAGTATGGTGGCTGGGTTTGCTGCTATGGGGTACTCTGCCTCTACAATGTAATTCAAGGGCCTAAGGTCCTGGATGAAACGCCAAGACCCTCCTTTTGCTTTGCGCACTGGGTACACAGCTGTGTTGCATGGTGATTCTGATGGTACTAATATGCCATTGTTTATCAGGGCTGTTATTATTTCATATATGCCCTCATCTGCCTCTTTTGATAGTGGGTACTGTTTCACCCTGGGTAATATTGCTTTCTTTTTTAGTTGTATTTTTAATCCTCCAATGCTCTTTATGCAGCCAACGTCATATGGACCGGTGGTCCACAGTGATGCTGGTACTGCTGCCAAGTCTTCCTCATAAAATGGTACTGGTGTAGAGGCAGGTGCCTCTAGTGCCATTGCCATTTTTAGTGCCACTTGCTTGTATGTCACTCTCAACCAGATGTCAACACTCATCATAAACACCATCTCTCCTTCTTCTTTATTTTCTGAGAAGAGCTCCTCAACAGATACCTGTGTGAGCCTGCATCCCTCAGCCAGTACTATTACTGCTCTCCAGGACCTCCCCTCCCTGTCTTGGGCATGTACTGCGATGTAATCTGCAGTTGCCATGATGCTCTCGATGCTCACTGAAATTATCTTCCCCTCTGGTTCACTTGCAGGGGTCTCTGGTCTGAACAAGTATGCTGCTGGCCTTCTCCAAATCTTGCCCTCAATTCCAGGCATCCATGCAAATGCCATGTCTGTTCCATACTGGAACATCTCTCCATCTACAGGCTCAGCCCGAGCTACTGTTTGGCCACAGTAAGCTTGCAATATTTGTCGTGCTGTGAGCATGGTTATTCCTGGTGTGGAACAAATTATGCCATTCTGCGTGAAGGAGATTGTCATATTCAATCTGGTCATTATGTCCCTCCCAAGTATGTTTACTGGTGACTGCTTAGAGTACAGAAGTGGAAGAGATTTGTCATGATCTCCTATAGATAAGGAGATTTTATCAGTAAAGGGAACCAACCCTCGAGCCCCAGAGAATCCTTGAGTGCACATGGCTTCACCTGACAATTCAAACTTCCCTTCCCTTATGCAAGACCTAGTATCCCCGGTGTCAACTAAAAAGGAAACATTTTTGTCACCTATCGCCACCTCAATGCGTGGTTCCTCCGCAGTGTTAGGTGTTACCGATAGGATGGGACACATCAAAGACATCTGTGGGCTGTCCTATTGTGGGTATAGTGACTGACCGCTCCCTGTGTAAGGGTTGTGGCCCAATATCGTCACCTTCCCCAGCTGTGTATGCTGTAGTTGTTCATTAGTTGTTGACACTGCATTGTCTTGTACTTGTGTGAGCTGTTGTACCGGTTGCACTTGATGGTGTAGTGTTGTTATCGCCTGTTGCTGTTGTGGTGTGTTTGTTTGTACCTGTTGCTGTGGAGGTGTGTATGTTTGTACCTGTTGCTGTGGAGGTGTGCATATTTGTACCTGTTGCTGTGGAGGTGGGTGTTGTAGCGGCGCTTGTTGTTGTGGTGGGAATTGTTGTATACCCTGTTGTTGTCGGAGCTGTTGTTCTCCAGTGTGGTCTTGGTCCCCCCAGGCTGGTTGGGTAGGCCTCATCCTGCACGTGCATGACATGTGCCCTACCATCCCACAGATCCAACATATTGGTGGTTCTCTGGCCTGCCATGGGAAACCCCCCGCATTGTCTTGGTATCCTTGTTGTCCATTTTGGTAGTAGCCTCTGGAACCTCCTTGTTGTTGTGCCTGTTGGCCATAGCCCCTCCCTCTCATCATACCACCCCTCCCCCTGTAGTTGTTAGAGTATCCATTTTCCATTTGCATGTATCCTCCTCCTGTGTATGCCGTGTATGGTGGGGGCGGGGCATCTGCTGTGTTATTACTTGTGCAGGCTGCTGTAGTTGTGCTACCTGTTGTTGTGTTGAGTCTTGTGTACCCGTGACCTGTGTCCGGGCGGGTGTTGTTATTAGTGCTCCTTCCATGGCATATTTGGATAACTTCTTTTGTACCAGTTTTGCCTCTTCGGCCTTCCTATCTTCTTCCTTTTGTTTCATCTTTTCCTGCCACAGCCTGCAGTGGTGTACTATAGTTAGTTGTATTTCCGGCCAGGCCTTAACTTCCATACCCGCTATTTTCTTCAGCTGCCTTTGTACTTGCTCCGGGAGCCCTTGTATTAGTATATGGTAGAAAATTGCTAGTGTTTTATCCCACGGTTCCCGCGTTTCCAAGCGCCACTTCTCCTGAATCTCCTGGATGTAATGAACAGGATCCTCACTCTCACGCATCTTGCGTGACGTTATTGTATTGCTCCTATTTCAGATGTGTCTGGGTACTGAACCCTTAAAGCCTGCCACAGCGCATGTCTGCAATTTGCAAATGGCGCTCCATCATGTGACGTGTCTTTTACTGTGACCCATGGGAAGCCCACCCTTTTCCAGATGTCATCTGCAGCATCCCCCAGTATTGATTTTAAGAGCCCCTTCACGGCCCCCACCGCCAGCTTCTGTCCCGCCGTGTGTTTTTCCATCTCATATATCCACTTCCCTGCCCCTCCACTTAGCGATGGGAGTCTGCATTTAATATTCTCTTTATCGGCATGCTTCCAGGGGACATATTGTGGTCTGGCCCCTCCCCTTTCTAGGAGTGGCATTAGATTGTACCCCCTCATTTCCCCCCGTGCCCTTGGGGTAATGTTGGTGTATTCATCCTCCTCCTCTGTGTCAGGTAATTCTTCAATCATATCAATAGTACAGTGGTCTGTTTTTCCATCCCCTCCATGTTCCACCCTCTCCTGTTACCCTCTTCTCTTACCATGGGCGTGCTCGCCCGTTCTTCCTGCCTGCGTCCTTGGAGGTCTCTAAGTCGGTCAACATATGGGGTGTGTGCAGGTATGGGTGTCAGTGGGCGTGGTGCTAGATGTCGTGTTGTTAGAGTGCGTGGCGTTTGTACTGGTGTCAGTGGTACTAGTTGTGATGCTCTACTTGCTACCTCCTTTACCTTCTCCTTACCTTTCGTATCTTCCTCCCTTCTTTCGCATGACCATGGTGACTCGTGGTTGGTGCGTGTGATGCACAGTTTCTCTAAACTTTCCCCATTGCCATCACCTCCGCTTTTCCCTGAACATTCTTCCTCCTCGCTACAAAATCCATCAGGAAAATATAATCCCAAGTTTGTGCGTTTTCCACCCACTGTCACCGTTTTTAGATCTATTAAGTCTGTTTCCTTGTGCTCTTCTCCTTTAACAGCTGCCCCTTGTGTTGACTTTGTGGCCACCTCCAAATCCTGGTGTGTGTAGGTTCTTACCCCGTGCTCCACCCTTTTATCTCCATTCTCCTCATCCTTTTTCCCTATTATTTCACCAACTATATCCTCTCTTTTTGTTTTTAGTTCTTCCAACACTTCCGCACTTACCTTTGCTAATATCCTCTCTTCCTCTTTCCTCCTTTCCCATTTTGCCCGTTCTCTTTTCAATATGCTCTCTATTACTTTACCTTCTTCATATTTCCTGGCGCTTTCAGATAGTATTTTCTTTTTCCACAGTTCCATTTCTCTTTCTTTCTCTTCTTCCCTCCTTTTCATGTCTCGTTTCTCTGCTCGTGACACCATTTCTGCTATTGCCTTTTTTTCCGCTCTGCTTCCTTCTTCCTTTCTTCTATTTGTTCCTTCATCCTCTCCTGCTCCTCCCTGTTCTCCTTTCTCTCCTTCTTCCTTCCTCGCGTTTCTTGCTCCAACTGTCTAATCAGTGCACTTTGTGCGTCTCTTAATGCGGCCAACCTTTCCTCCAACATTTTTCCTCTGCCTGTGACAGTTGACCTTCTCTTGTCTTACTCACCTCTGTACCTGTCTGTGTGTCACCCATTTCATCCTTTGCCGTTCTTCTCATAATGTCCTCTTCTTCCCCTCTAAGTGTCCCTCGGAGTTTCAGGAGCACATGTGTTGCTACCCATTCGTCTGGTCCTATGTTTGCGATGTGTTCCCCACTTTCTTTCCCCCTCTTCGTTCCTGCCTGTGTGTAATTTAAGTTTGTCGTGCTGGTCACCTCCTCCCCCCTCTAGTAGCTATCCGTAGGGGCATATGGTGGAGGGCTGTATGCAGGGTTGGAGTACCCCTCGGCGGCCATCAGTTGTGGTCTATCGGCTTCTCTTAATTACGTTACTGGGTACAACCCCCCTTCTTCCTTCTTCGCTACCTTTGCCAGAGGCATATCATCTGTCCCTTCCTTCTTCACCTTCTCTTCTGATACCTTACCCGATCCTTCCTTCTCCTTCTTCCTCTCATCTGTGCATAGTGCATTGCTGCTCGCCGTGCCCATGCTCTCTTCGTTGTCTTTCTCTTCCTTCACACCCTTCATTTCCTCGCTCCTTTTCTCCTCTGTTGCCCCTTCCATAGTAAACATTCCCATTGCCCCTGGCCTAGCTCCTTGGAACATCTTCCATAAGTTGAACACTTATATATGGTGAGCTAATTTCTTTCCCTTGTACGTGTTGTGTATATATGTTAATAGCGAGTTTTGTGTGTATGAGTCAAAACTACCATTAGGCGGCCATGGTGTCAGTATTTTGTTGTCTGTTCCTTGTGTCCAGTCCATACTGTACTTTATAATTTTCTCCTTGTATGGTGATAGCGATGTACAAATGTGTTGGAGGGGTGTAGTTAGAGTGCTCCCCCTCACCCCAGACCCTGACCGATAATACGGGGCCATGTTACAGCTTTGTTTCCACAATATCACCCTTCTTTACCTGGCCCCGTAAAACTGGGGACTTCCGACCGTCCGCTGAAAGGTAATACAATTGCAAAATATACACTTCTCTTCCTTTATTGTTTGTCCCCCTTGATGTTACCATTATGGCCCCCTACGGCCGTGGCGCATGGAGCCCCCTGCAGCTGCGTGCCCTTTGTGGCATGCTTTACAGCCGCCCCACCTTTCCTTCTTCTTCAAACCTCTCCCTCCCCTTTTCCAACACCCTTGCTGAGCGTGACCGGCGTTCTCCCTGCACGGCCCTCTCACCTCTTCTATCCCGCCCTTCCCTTGTCCTATCCCCCGGAAACTCCTGGATCAACCCGAGATGGTCGCAGTGTCCTATACAAGCCCTACGGGTGACGTCACCAACATCTGAAGACTGATACCGGTAAGAAAATGTTCATGAGATCAGAACACGCGCAATATGCTTAACCCCCCTCTTATATTCTTTGACCCCACAGCTGTCTTCCCACAATACCAATAGTGGAGAATGCAACAATCAATTAAATCATTACAATCGGACTGTGCACGCTGCGTCGCCTCGCGTGTGATACGCCCCGTCTCAAGAGGAACTTAACCAGCCAATTGTCTTCCGCACTTGGGACCAAAACTAGCTACCTCCTGCAGGATAACGTCATCTACCTAACGAGCTTCAACACTCAATCGGTAAGGATCCTCGTCTATTCATTGATCAAAACGTCAATTCATAGGAAAGCCACACACCCCCTTTACAGGTGCCCGCAACCTGGACAAATAAGTGCCTTTGAACAACCACATGTGGTACCTTTTGGCTCCACCTACCTTGCTCTGTAACGCGGTAGAAGACCGCCCTCGTGCCTGTCCCGCTACCGCTCACTCGTCTGTCAACACTTATTAATCAAATCTTTTACAACACACTGTAAAACACCTCCCGCCACCCTTACTACAATTCCTCCCCCCACCCGCAGAACATTACATTGCTTGTTGGGTGTGCCATACTCACCAAGTCCTCTTGAGGCGGGGCTGCTCGACTGCGTGCACCCCTCCAAAGCAGCTCGCCACCTCCCCTTGTCTGGACCACGTCTGGACACTCGCCAACCGCGGGCGGGATACTTCTCAATCGGCTCCCGAGGGCCAATAACCGGATTGCGCTGTCCGGTATTCTTGTCCTGTAGTCCTCAAAAGGGGGCAACGGCAGAGGGGGCCGCGCTGCCGGGTCACCTCTCTGCAAGGGGCCTTGGACTTGTGCTACCAGGCCAATGGACATCAAACGACCTCAGCAGTGCCTCCAACTTGTCGGGGTGATTCTCCCGGGGCCGGCAGAGCCATCCGCGGACCTCCGGGCTGGGGAGGCCCGAACTCCTCCCGTGTCCCCAAAAGGAGTATGAGACACACACAAGAAGCAAGGCGAATACTGCTGTATATTATAATAACGGTAGGGATGGGTCTCGGCTCATATGCATCCGATGAGACTCTCGTTGTTAGTGGGGCTCGAAGGCCCTTTTTACAGCAGTATGATGCGCTACTCGCGTCACCTGGGAAAAATCATCACAAAACCTATCGCCACTCTGGATTGGGTCCCCGAGTGGTAGGGTTAGTATATGTCCCCTATCGGAAGAAATGTTAGTGGATAAAGACGGGTCAGGTGGTACACTTGGGCTGTCCCTAACAGTTGTTACTTTAGAATTGTTACAGGGGGACCCTTGGTGATTGGCTAAGAGTGCTGGCGTCAGTAGTAAGCCCCCCTGTATTCTGATTGGTTCTCCCGCGAGCCCCCAAGCCTGGGACCATCGTCGTTCCCAGCTCGTGGTGTACCTGTCATTAGCAACAATGTGCAACTATGTGTTTGTGTGAACAACGGACAGGTCTGCTCATGGGCTTGTGAGCGGGTCTTTCCCATCGCTGTAGGTGTCCATAATGCCGCTTCGTTGTTGCAACCTGTGTCCCAAACGTGGGACCCTGGTGACTGTCTGTCTCGTGAGCTTGGCACCTTGTTAGTTCGGCCTGGTCACGTGTGGAGAGACTGTAGCTGGAGCAGAATTATGAGCATTAGTTTTTGTATTTCACCTCTGAGGGCTTGGCACTTACAGGTGTAACCTTGGCGCTGGGCTCGCGGCATGCGAGTTGCAACATTGTGGCCTTGGCTGTGAGCTCTCGTTGGAGGCTCGTTCTGCATGGTCAGCACTTGTACTCTTGTCGCTGAGAGGATTTTCATGGCGAGGCTCCTGTCTGGGACTCTTGCTTGCGGCCTACTCGGGCCTAGTTCATGGGTGGCTGTACATGATCCATAGTATGGAGGTCGCGGGGCGACAGAGTGTCACAAGCAGCACTAGATATACATGGTGGTGTCGTCATAGGGATGAGTGGCGAGGAAAAGCGTCAGCAAGCATGTACACAAGCTCTTCATGCGTCTTGCGTTTCTGCGGCGCTGTAGAAGGCCTATGTAAAAATAACAACGATGCACATCAGTGGGTGTGTCAGTCCCCTATGTCATAGCACTGAGTATGTTCTTCGTGTAGGTTGGTGTGTGAGTGACCAGTGTGCATGGTGGCACGCGTGTTCTTGTCTGTTGGCTATGTCGTCATGGCATCTCTAATGATGTGAATACTTTTGGCTGTTGTTCTAGTCAAGCTGGTCCATGTTGCAGGCGTCGGCTTGAGTCTGTCGCGCTGGTGGACTCACTCCTCTTACGTTTAGGTTTCTGAACCAGGGTATTTTGTCATGTGGTAGGTAAATGAACTGCTCTCGTGGGGGATGTCTGGATCTTGATCCCCTAGGCCATGGTCTGGATGAAATTGGGGGAAGGGTGTTATCCCATTCTCCTACTTCAGCCACTGCACCTCCAAGTTTCCTATGAAATCAGGTGTAATGCAGGTGTGAGTATTCGACCCTCTGCTGCTTTCTATTTACAAGAATAACCTGAATTACATCCTAATAGACTGCAATGCTAACATACCAAAGATTGGTGGTTTCCCGTTCCCTTCGCTTGCATATGTTAATGACACCATGCTGATAGCGGAAACCACAAGAGCAATTCAGATTATAATAAATAGGTATACCAAATTAGTAAATGCCCTGGATACGCAGTTTAATACAACAAAATCAGCAATACTAGACTGCTCTAGAAGCAGGACAAAAAGGCCAAGACAGGTTATGATGAGCAATGAGCATCCCGTATCAAGGATCTCATGTTTTGATGACCTTGGTATTCGCTTCTCAAACAGCTTCACGCCAACAGCAAGCAACAAGGATGAAGCAAGCTACAGGAGGAATCTACCACTTCACAAAACAAATGTAAAATGCAGCCAGTCGCTTTAATAAAAAAGATTGACATGATAAAAACAAAAGCTGCAGTGAAATATGGAGCCTCTTTATCGGGGTTCTCAAAGGTACCTGGCATACAAGTAGCCAAGAACTAATTTTTAAAAGGAATTTTGGGCTTACCATAATCAGCATCCAACCTGGCGTTTCACACTGAGATGGGAACGAACTTCATCCAAGATGAAGTTTCCTTGGAACCAGGGCTTCTCTGGCTACATATCTCGCCTAATCCACAGGCAGTCCTCTCACAAAATATAATTTATAACATGATACAGAAGAGTAGTGCTAGTGGCATACCTTGGTTGAGACATGGGAAATGATTTCTTCATTTTATTAATGCTGATGAGTACTACACACATTTGGCGCAGTTAACACAACAGACGCAGAATTAATGAATATCCCATGTGAAATACTCTGCTGGGGAAAATAGAGAAACTCTCGAGCTCAATATAGCTAATCGAACTTACATGATTATTTCAGCTAATAATACACAGGAGCACATGCTATTGGCTTATTGTGCATTTCAGAGAATGCTGATCATGAGAGCTCGATTTAACTGTCTACCCTTTGGAGAGAGAGCTTGATCTGTCTACCTTTGGGATCTGTGTTAACTTGCAGCCTAAACAATCCAGAACTAGAGAAATGTAACCTATGTATTGCAGAGAAGGAACACCTGGCACACTTTCTTTTCTTTCGTCCATCGTACACTGACATTAGATCTAGAACTTTTGTTCCAGTTCGAAGAGGTACAGGGTTCATGCAGTTCCGTCCAGCACCTTATTATCTGCTAAAGGCCGAAACTCCTCTAGTAACAGGGGCATTACCGTCCGATGCTCAACAAGCAGGTAGGATAAGAGGTTTGAAATGACAGTTGGAAAACAATACCAAGGGGCTAGACTTTGCACTAGTCACATGCACTTTACTAATGAACTACAAAAATGTATCATTAATGTTAACTGTATTTCTGCTTAATTGAGCTAAATTGTTATAGTTGCTTATATGAGTATTTAAACTTTGCCATCCTTTTTTAATGTTATTATTATCTGTGTATTTGTTGTGTTCTATGGAAAATGTATTTCCGAATAAACTATTGATTGATTGACTACTGTGAAGCGCTACAGCATCTTCCGGTCCGATTCTTATTCTGGTGATCGCACTCTATGCCACAGTCCCCTCTGATAGCTTGTGCGTGCATATCACTGTGTTGTCGTCACATCAACAAACACTTGTGGTGACGGCAAGTGTAGTTCTGCTGAGTCAGTGCTGTGCGCACGCACCAGGACAACCACCTGTCAATACCATAGTGGCTTCAATGGTTGCTCCATCCAGTGTAGTTCCTGACAGTCAGAAATACAGATACCAGTCTCTGAGTCCTCAGATGGTTGCTGGCCTTACAGCCCTTTGTATTCAAGGTCAAACACTGAATGGCAGCTAAACAGGCCAATGTTCATTATCTCTCATGGTACCCTCATGCAGCTAGCAGACAGGGAGAGGGGGAAGAAGAGGAAGGCATAGGAGAAAGTGTTGAGGTGTGTGACAAGGCTAAGGAACCAGGCCTGTCATGAGGGGCCAGAAATCCCTCTCAGTTGGGGGTGGGAGAAATACTGGGGAGCTATACAGAGCTAGTCCTACCCCTGAGGTGGATGGAGGCAGCAGAGAAGGCCCCAATTCCTGCACCCACCCTTGTGCCAGAATGCTTGCATGCATACCCTTATCTACATGCAAAATGTGAGAAATCAGGGTGAAAAGATCCGTAGACAGCTGTCAAGTTTTTAAGCTATTTTATTTCACCTCCAAAACGATTTTGCACAGATGAAGGGATTTAAACATTTACAAGACTTTCGATAAGCACAAAAGTTTTTTTTGGACAGACAGTTGATTTTACAAGGGAAATACAGGTGAGTATCGTCCTCTTTGATTGTTGAGAGACAATTTCCACAGTGATGCACGAGTGTATAATACAGGTAAGTGGTGACATAGAATTTTTACAAGGTGCGACCCAGGACTTCGGTTGGTCCGGGGGTACTAAAAAAATATAGTGTACACAACACTATCTATAAACACATATA
Organism: Ambystoma mexicanum; assembly: GCF_040938575.1. Lineage (NCBI taxonomy): Eukaryota > Metazoa > Chordata > Amphibia > Caudata > Ambystomatidae > Ambystoma > Ambystoma mexicanum. The sequence continues at coordinate 1,055,333,191 of NC_090927.1, read as the reverse complement.
TACAAGGGTTGTGCCACAAAACATCCACACAGAAGTGTTTCGGCTAAAACGGGCTGGTTAAGAGCCCTAGGTGGTAGTGGCCTTCATCAGGATGAACGCTGGTGGTGGTGCTGTCCGTAAAAAGTGATCTGTGGGGGAATAGATAGCTGTCAGGATCTCAGGGGATCAATGATTGATTTAGATATTAATGAATAAAGGCTAATTGTTGTCAAAAATACACTGGTGGTGTATTACAAGAAATCAGCTTACCGTCTGCTGTGGTGCAGCGGGGCGCTGTGCTGGGAGTCCTGTTTAAGAGTGCTGGACTCTGAGATCCATGTCTGTGGGTGGCATGGGGAGACTCGTACAAATCGGGTCTGTTTAGACAAGTCAATGTAGCCTGAGGCCTCTGGGAGCTGTGAGAGAGAAGGTAAATGCACTGTTATCTCTACACTCAAGGAAGCCAATGTCTATCAAAAAGCGTAAATCCAGGCACCTCCTGCATGTGGTAATTGTGGTGCAGTATTTGACTGGGGACACCGGTGAAGTGGGTGTCTATAATGTAGGGTGGAATGAGTATCATGTGAAAGGAGTGCCAGCTGTGAGGCCATAATTAAAATACTATATTAATAAAACAATGCGTTGTCAGAAAAAAAAAACAAAAAAAAAAAAAAAAAGCTCCAAAGACAAGCATGGTGGAGAGTAGCTGGGGTCGAAGGTTGTGTGTCAACTAGTGACTGAGCACGTCAGACCTCTTTGTGAGGTACGTGTCAGTAAGTTAAATGCAGCCAGCGCAATGTTCTGGGAATGCAGTGCTAGTAGATGACGAAAAGCACTGTAAACGTGCGTGGGAGCCCGAAATGCGGCAGTGAAATTAACACTCAAGGTAACATGCATGCAAAAAGATCGTGAAGTGAGCTCTATGCTAGAAGGTGTCACTCGCTATGGTCGATTCGAAATAATGCGTGGCCATTAATAAAATAATATATTATTAAAATAAGTCATGGTTAAAGCGGCTCCAAAAAAAGCATGCTCCAAAAAAGAAAACGCATGGTGGAGAGTAGCTGGGGTCAATGGTGGTGTGTCGTCTAGTGACTGAGCACGTAAGACCTCTTTGAGAGGTTCGTGTCAGTATGTTCAATGCAGCCAGCATGATGGTCTGGGAATGACGAAAAAGCACTGTAAACGTGCGTGCGAGCCCGAAATGCGGCAGTGAAATTGACACTAGAGATAACATGCATGAAAAGAAATCGTGAGTGGCGGGCCATTAGGAGCGTTATTTTCCGTGCAGATAAGAAAGCACAAGGTGCTAGGACCTCAAGCTAACCATTGTACATGGCATATAAAGCTGCACACAACACTTACCGGTGCAAAATATGGCGAGTGCACTCCTCGCGGCAATGGATTCTGCCGAAGAGTGTCACAGTCCTGTTAAAAACATGAGTCATGCTGCAGCACCAGCCAATAGGGTGCCGGCTGGGTGCAGTGTTGAGCCTGTGGCTCCAAGGTGAGCAACAGCCCCAGCCATAGGATGAAAGAGGCTAAACAATGACAAAAGGGCACATCATGGTTGAAAAACCTGTATGTGTGTGGTCACTAGAAGTGACACAGAGACCCCCAATGATGGATGACAGGGAAAGGTAAAAGGGCTGGGATGACAATTGTCCAAAGTAGCTGCTAAAAGGAGTGACATGGTGACCCATTTATGGTAGCAGGCTAAATGTTATGGCAACAAAGATCCTAGAGAAATAAACAGTCAGGGTGTAGATATTTACAACATTTTCAAATGTATCAGGGGTGTCACAGGGGTGAATATAAATAAGATACACCATGCCAGCAGTGGCTGAGTGGCTGCCCGACAAGGTTTACAATATGTCTTTCAGGGCACATGTGTAACACGAGTCAGAAACGCCAAAAATCGTGCAATGCACAATGATGGTGTCTGTTAATGATTTTCAACGGCAAATACAAAATGTAAAATACACTCAGGGTGAATTGCGTAGTCACTTGGTTGTGTTCATGTAAACATTGTGGCACTGACTTGAGAAAAACTCTATAATAGGTGGTTAAAGTGTTGACTGACTGCCTTAACACCGGAGTTGCAATTTATCTTGTCAAGATGTATGTACGACAAAAGACAGAAAAAGCCATATAAGGCAATACATATTAGTGGTCCATGTTGTGATAGTGATACTAAAGTACCTGATTGCCCTGACTAGAGCCCTGTTGCTGGCGAGTGGGCCCGGTGATGGGCAACTGATGTCCATATGGGGAGATGATTGCTACCCCCATGGGCTATGACTCAATCCCAGAAGTGTTTCCACTCTACGGTAATGTTAAGTCCAGTTTTAACTGTGTTCAATCTGTGGACCCATTTTTGTTCGAGCCTGGTGAGGGCTAAGTTGATATCGCCTCCTCTTTTTTGCTGTTGTAGTTGTTGCAGGATGGTCCACGTGAGTTGCTCGTGGGTGTGGCCTTTTTTGCTAAAATGTTCCACTAGAGGTTTGTCTTGTATCGAGTTTCTGATGCAAGACCGATGTTCGCTGATCCTTTGCTTTATGGGTCTGATGGTTTTCCCAATATAAATAAGGTCGCATGGGCATTTGATCACATATATGATGTTTTTGCTCTCGCAGTTGGTGTGATTTTGCATTGTCCAGATGAAGTTTTTGTGAGTAAAGGTCTTGCTGCTCTTGGTGTAGCGACACACTACGCATTTGCCATATGAGAAATGTCCAACTACGGGCGGTAGATCCCATAAAGTTGTTTGCTGTTTCTCTGGTTCCAGAAATGTATGTACAAGGGTATCTCTCAGGTTCCTATTTTTCTTAAAGGCAAACAGAGGTTTGTTGTCCAAAGTTCCTTTGTTTCTTATCAAGTGCCAATGTTTGTTTATACTGGTCTTAACTAAGCTGCTGATGGGATTGTAAGTGGTCACACAGACAGTTCGGTCTATGGGTTCCTTGCTGCTGGTAGTCAAGCAAATAGTACGATCCGTGTTGGTTGCCTTTTGCGAGCCATTCTGATGGATTTTTTGGAGTAACCTCTTTCACTGAGGCGGGTCTGGAGTTGTTTGGCATGATATTCAAACTTTTCTTTTTATGTGCAGTTCCTGCGTATGCAGAGAAATTGTCCGTATGGGAGGTTGTACTTTAATCCTTGAGGATGGAAACTGGAGAAATGGAGCAGGCTGTTTCTATCAGTCGGTTTTCTAAATAACTCTGTTTTCAATGAGTTTCCGGAGCGGTAAATGTGAAGATCCAGGAAATTTGAGGCTTGGCAATCCCATTCGATGGTGAACTTTATGTGGGGGTTTCTATGGTTAAGCCATCCTTGGAACTCAAGCAGGGGCTCTTTGCTTCCTTCCCAGATTAGGAGAACATCATCAATGTACCGTCGCCATAGTAGAATGTGGTCTTTGTAGGGGTTGTCTCGATTGTATACATGGTCATCCTCGTGCTGCGCCATGTATAAATTGGCTACGTCCGGGGCAAAAGTAGCCCCCATGCTGACGCCTTTAATCTGCTGATAGATCTGGTTTTCAAACAGGAAAAAATTCTCGGACGTTGCTAGTCGAATGCACTCTAAGATGAAGTTGGTGGGAGTTGACGTGGTGTCAATTCTTCTGTTGAGACAGATAGTTAATGCCTCCAGTCCTTCTTGTTGAGGGATGGAGGTGTAGAGAGCCTCCACGTCCATGGTTGCCAGGATAGAGTTGGAGGAAAGGTGGAGATTCTGGAGGACTTTGATGGTGTCAGTACTGTCTTTGATATAGGACTTCATTTTGCCGATGAATGGTTTCATAAAGAAGTCCGTGTACAGGGACAAGGGCTCCAAAAGTGAATCGCAGGCAGAAACAATAGGGCGACCAGGTGGTTGGGTGGCGTGTTTGTGGATCTTAGGGAGGATATAAAATGCTGGTATTCTTGGGTGAGTCTTGTTGAGAAAATGGCGTTCATCCTCGCAGATCCAACTCTGGTCTTCTGCATGTTTTGTGAGGCTGAGGATCTCCTCTTGTAGTCTTTTGGTGGGGTCTCTGTTTAATTTCTTGTATGACGAGGTATCTGCCAAAAGGTGTAAGCATTCCTTGTTGTAGTCTGTGGTGTTCATACAGACAATGCCACCCCCTTTGTCCGCCAGTTTGATCGTGATGGATCTGTCCAGGTTGAGATCACCCATGGATTTCCTTTCTTCTTTGCTGAGATTTTCTTGGTAAAAATTCTTGTTGGTTAGGCCTGCGGTGATGGTGGTGGTGACCAATTTCTCAAATGTGTCGAATTCAATGGGGATAGTGTGTGGAGGAGGTATAAAATTGGATTTGGGTCTGAGTCCTGTCGTGTTCTCTTGGCTCCTTTCGGTGTTCTCGGTACTTGTGTCTTCCAAGTTCCGTTTGTTAGGGAGGTATACTTCGAAGAAATATTTCAGTCTCAGGGTACGGAAGAATCTTCTTAGTTCTGCTTCGGCTTTGAAAGGATCTGCTTTTGTAGCTGGTATGAATGAAAGTCCTCTTTGTAGCAGTGTCATGGTTGGTTGCAATACCATTGCCTCATCCTCATGTACTGGCCTGATTGCTGTGGGCGCCTCTTCGGACGGCCCCTTTGTCCTCCCCTCTGAAAAAAAGGATGTTGCGGAGGGCCAGTGGTCCTACTACTCCCTGGTGGACTTAGGATGCTCCCACTGGATGATCCAGAGCTTCCCGAGAAATTCACAATGTGATTTTGTCTATTGTAGTTCTGCTGTTGCTGTTGCTGTAAGTCACTGTATAAGGTCTCCTTGAGGTATGGGTATGTCTTCTCCTCTGCCTAGTTAGCCAAGTTTTTTCTGAATGTCTGTACTTTTCTGTCTACAGTTATTTGTTTAAATTTGGCAACCTCCTCCTCCAGTTTCTCCAATTTATTTTTGGCTTCTGTGATGGTTTTGTCCTTGATGAATTTTTCTTCGGGGATTGCAAGTTCTTCGCCTTGTTTTTTACATTCCTCTTGGGCCGTGTCAATGATAAGGATTATCCAATCACGACTGCACTTGTTACCAACCCCACTGAAGTTGATTTTGAATTTGGGGTTGTCCGTAAATACCCTGGGGATGTTCTTCACTTGTAATCCTTCCGGTATGATGCCCGCTTTTAGATACTCGAGCATGAAGGTACCGTACCCTTATCTACAACCATGCCTTTTTATCAACATGCTTGCCAGTGTTTCTCTCATTGCTTCAGCTCAGGTGTGTGCCAGTCAAGGGCATCAGCAGAGCCGCACAGGAAAATCTGGAGAGCTGAACCTATCCACTGTAGGGGAGGCATGTTATCACAAGTATGACACTGACACAAAAGATACAATTCGTAAAACCTTAATTAACTTAGTGGAGTTTGGAAAAACTCCTACTTTGCCCTATAACTAGGATGGGAGTCGTCTCAACCATCAAATAATAAAGAAAACAGTCTTAGTCGTGTCTGCCATATCAAAATGGCCTATGCTAATAAAACCTAATGCCTGCTCTATCTCTTGTACAAAAAAGTGTGTAAAAGAGATATGTATATAAAACAGAAATCAGTGTTTGACAAAGGAAAAATGTGGCTGTATCAGCTCTCCTCCCCACGTTTAGACAGCATGGAATAAGGCAGTCTCTATAGGCAGGATGATACACTCTGGCTCTGGTTTTAAAACTGAAACAGTTCGGAACCTGTCTCGAGGCCCGTCTGGTCTTCCACGTTAAAGGCTCTTGTTTCAGACTCTCCCAAATAAGAAAACAAAAAGTTCACACCGGTCGCCTTCTGTCGGGCTGAGACCTCTTCAAGAGAAACACAAAAGTTCAATGTTGGTCCCCATCTGCCGGGCTCAACCTTTCACAGTTCAACAACACTCACCGGGGTTCCCTTCCCCATGCTTTTTACACTTCGGTACTCCCTCAGTCCGGCTCAGACCGATTTTCGCGAAGATGTTTCAATATGCAGGCTCCTTTTTCAGACTACCGCTGGACGACTTCAACATTTCATTCATTTTTATCACTTGAAACAATGCACTTTTCATGGAGACTGTCGAGTTGCCTACTCCTTTTACCCGGACCACTCCGTTACTCAGTATTGCTGATTCTACAGCTTTCCTTATCTTAAAGTTCACTTACAGGTCTGCCTTTCCTTGCATCTCATCCACACGCATGCAGCCTTCACCTGCGATATATTCTTGCAAACTTCAATCTTTCTTAGCACACACTAGTCTCTCAGGTTGCTTGTCAACTCACCGGCTGTGTACAGTTCTTTCTTTCTTACTTTTCAATTTTCAATTCACGAGTCAAGGTTAGTACCACAGGCTTGGTCTCGCCACCCTAACTCTACCGTTCACCCGGGATGGTTGCTAGTGTCCTTGAAACACAATGAAGACTTCGATATTGGGTTATGGCCTTCTCCACGTATCTTTTGTGGCCTTGTAGAGGCAACAAGCTCCTGAAGGGAACTCTTGTGGTTTTTTGCCCACTGCTCTTGTCCCTTGGTCCCTCGCTCTGCTCCAGTTGGTTCACCTTCACCACACAGGTTCTGCGCATACTCGTGTTCCACCTTGCTCAGAGTGTGTCTCTAGGTTCTGCCTTTTATCCGTGTGAGGAGAGCTAATTGGAGTCAGGTGTATGCACTTGAAGTCAAGTGCCTGACTTTGCCTGACCCGATTAATGGGACATGTCCAGTACGATGTATAAGAGTTAGTCGTGTTACTCTCAGTCATCCTCTTCCTCGGCCTAGTGTTTGTGCAGAAACGGGGAGGAGTTGGGACATTGGATCCTAAAAAATAGGAGGGGTTAGATGCACAAAAAGGGAGGAATACCACATCTCATCATCGGCTGCCTAATCCCCACTCCCCAATGACCCCTCACCCAGGTGATCCTCCTGCATTGCTGCACCCTCAGGGTCTGGGTCCAACGGCGATGGCCATGCCCTGGCCACCTGAGAGAGATGCCCGAAAACTAGCAGGTGAGACACCCTCTGGTTTCTCACACCGGCCACAAGATGAAACCCCCCCTGAGAACCAGGACAAAGCCAGATGTCAAACAAAGTAAAGAGAGAGAGATGCTAAGGAAAGGCCCACATGGCAGTCAGTAGATGGCCGAGCAGGGGAAGAAGAACGAGCTGCTGCAGAAAGCCAAAAACATGCATAGCAATCAGAGAGCATGTGAGGGACAGCTAGGAGGCCCCAGTTGTGTCTAGTGCATAAGAACAGACCACCAGGGATTGACCAAAGACCAGATGCTTTTGCCTCACACCCATCCTACCCGCATGTCACAAACCAAGAGCACAAACTTTCAGTGCAGACTCAGCACACTAAATTGGACTGTATTGTTCGAGCCCACACTGAGATAATGGGTGTGGTTTAGACCCCATTTAAAGACTGTTCATTCAGGATTCCAAGATAGCCACCGTACATTGGAGATGTGTACGCATGGGTGCCGTCCTGACAATAAGCTACCGGATGACCCCCGTGAGGAAAGCTCAACTGACCAGCTCCCGCTATGGAAGTGTAGCAGCTCCAGGACAGGAGTATGGTGCTCACACGACAGTCTCCAGAGAGTGGGGGCTAATTTGGAGACATCAGTGGAATCGTGTGAACTTGACTGGTGATGCAGCGGTGCCTGGGCATCCATCCGGGAGTGATGATATGGGCAGCCAAGGTAACAGGCGTCCCGAACCCCCCACAGAACATCAAGGAAGTGTCAGGAGCAGGGCAGTGCACAGGGGCAATGGGGCAAAACACAGGGGGTGGCACACTCAACAGCCAGACAAATATGAAAGAAACTCTCCCTAACAGGGTGGAGTGCCTGGAACCCTGAAGTGGGGAAAACGTTGCCAGCCTGGGAATTGATTACTTCATTGGCACGGCATTGGGATGGCAGGGAACGCTGTGCTCCTCCACCCCACAACAGGGAGAGTTTGAAACTTTGAAACTGCTTCCTCCCCATATGGGGTAACCGAAGGAGGTGCAGCAGACAGCTTTCTGGGGGAAAGCAAGCCAGGAACATCAAAGTCAACAATCACACAAAAATTGGAGGTCAGGGAACATGTCCCAGAGTAAATGAGCAGGTTGGCACCGAAGAAAAACACGCAACTGCTACATCCTACATATATTAACACACAGCCAGAGACCCCGCAACTGGAGACCTAATAATGGAAACACCGGGCACGCAGAGGAGCAGACGGTATGCTCCCAGAAGGGGCCTTCATGTAGGTGAGATCAGCCATGGGAGCGGGAAGAGGCAGCACACTTTGCGGAGTGGAGGACCCCCTAGGAATCAAATAACTTGCCATATTCGCAGGGATGATCCCCCCTCAGAAACACACTACCATAGCAGACTTGTAGGGGTGATCCCCCTCCGGTAGAAACAATCTGTGCCGGGAACTAGAAAGAGGTCTTTGCTCCCCCAACACCCTCCCTGTAAAAGACAATTTGCTGCAAGATATCTGGGCTAGGAACACCAGGGCTCACCCCCCCATCTCTGACACGCTAAATCTAGTAACAGCAGGGGGACCAACGCCCAACACAGACATGGCTGGACTCAAGGAAGACTTTGAGAGATGCTACCTAGAGTTTCAAGAGATGTTTACGGCCTCGTTCAAACACAGTTCACTGCCTTCACAACAGAAATCAGACAGATGGTGAGAGAGTTCAAAAGATATCTATCTGCACTGGGAGAGAGGATGGAATCAAATGAAAAGGCAATCCAGGAATTAGAACTGGAAAATAAGCAGTCGGACAAAGCCCTTGAACATTTTGCTAGAACCACTCATAATCTTGAGATACAGTGTGAAGACCTAGAAAACAGGTCTCGGATGGCAAACCTACTCGGATCTGAAGGATGCAATCACAAGTATATTCAGAGATCTCCTAGGGAAGGAAGAGGAGACTGAGATCCCACTGGACAGGTCTACAGAGTGGGTCCAAAGATATCAGCACCAGGGGCACGACCTAGAGATGTGTTGGCCGCATGCGCTCAGTACCCCCAGAAGGAACAGATTCTCAGGGCAGCCAGACAGGCGGCACCAATTTCATTTAATGGCTTGGAAGTGCAGCTTTATCAAGACCTCTCCCAGACCATGCTTCAAAAGCATAGGGAAATGTATACAGTGGTGAAGGCACTACAGACACGAAAGACAAAATGCAGGTGGACATTCCTATTCAGCTTAACATTTACACAGGAGGGCAAACAACATAGAGTTACATCACAAGAAGAAGGGATGGCACTGCTCCATATCGTAGAAGAAGAAGGGGAATCCTGGACAAGAAGGATGGAAGATTTGCGCCCTCCCAATCTGGCGAATCCACAAGAATGGCCGAGAGTGGAACGTGGATTAAAATGGAACAAAGATCAACATTGAACACATTGGAACTCTCATCTCATAGGCCCGAACTACCGCAACAGTACTTGAACATTTGGGCGATATCGAGAAGGGTACCCATAGGGGTTTGTGCAACACACACACATAGGTGTGATGGAGTTCAACATCTTTGAATATACAGACTGGAGGTGTCAGGGGTTTTAAGAAACCCCAATGTTGGTCCTGGTGAAATTGGTGATCCACTGCTCAGGGCCAATGCCCGAACACTTACTAGGTACTGCGGGTCACACCAGGGGTGGGGTGGGGCGAGTTTACTCAAAGTTATGTATGGGGAGGGTGGTTAAAAGTAAGGGGCAAAAGGGTAGTTAAGGGATCGGGGAAAAGAGGGGGACCACACAAAGCTAATGGAGACAGAGATGTCAAGGTTAAATGGAAGTTGAATGGTTGGGGGCGGGCTGGGTATGAGTTGGATAGCGACTCACATTCAAGTGTTTATCACATAATATTCAGGGTTTGCACACCACAGTGAAACGTAGGAACCTAGACGCGTTCTTAGCCCATCACCAACCTGATCTTGCGGCACTTCAGGAGACTCATATTATATGTCAAGACAAACACAAGCTCTGTATTTGACACTATCCACAAATTATAAGGGCAAATGCACAAGAGAAAGGGGCAAGTGTACTCATAGTGATCTAAGCAGGGTTCCAAGCCAATATCACCAGCACGCGAGTAGACAAAGGAGGGAGATATCTATTCCTCACAGTCGAAATAGGGACAATAGCGCTTACGGTGGTTATGATCTAGGTGCCCGACACAAGTCAGGAGGGTTTCCTGAATGCAACGCTGACCGATCTAGAGGTATTCTCAGAGGGAGAATGTTTAGTACTGGGCGACTTCAACATTGTTTTGGATGCTCGGCAGAATAGAGAGTCTAGCACGCAATATGATCAAGCCCCCCATCACGTACCCTCAAGCTCAAATTTGAACAACTGGCGCTGGAAGATTTAAGGCCACCCCTAAAGGGGGAGGGAGAAGGGATATACTTATTATGCACATGTTCATAGAACCTTTTCACAAATTGATTACATCTGGTCTTCCACGATGCTGCTAGGTCACATAAAGAATTACGAGACCGACCCAATAGCACTATCTGACCATGCTCCGATAACGGTAGAATTTATTCATCCACAACCAAATCGGGGAGGCTGGTCCTGGTCATGTCTTACAGAGCTCTTCAATGAGCCCATCATTAGGGATAAATTAAAAGGGAAAATTAGGGATTTCTTTGACAACAATGCAATTGGGGAAGTGGCAGAAAACACGGCGTGGGGCACCTTTAAGGCAACCTTTCATAGGGAGCTAATAGCGGAAAGTGTGATTGGACAAAAACAGTACAATGGAATCTGAACCCGAAAGGGAACTGAAACACATCATGAAATAAATTGAAACAGACACATGGACCACTAATAGAAAGGTATTTAGGAATGTAAATGGCAGATTGGATCTTTTGCAAATGAAAAATGCCGAAAAAAGCCTCCTATATGCAAAACAGAAATGCTTTGTGAAAGCCAATAAAGCGGATTGTTTATTGGCTAGACAGCTGAGACATAAAAGGGCAGCCCAAATCATACAAGGAATTAAAGACCCTAAAGGGGAGCTAGTTACGACGACCCCCAGATCCTCACGCAATTCAAGAATTTCTATTCAACTCTTTACCAGTCGGACACACCGGATCCCACATTCCAAGGTGAATATTTACAAGCCATCTGACTCCCGGTACTCTCAGCACAGGAACATGAAATGCTAGAGCAAGAGATCAACACAGAAGAGGGATCACAGGTTATACAAACCTCCCCTTGAACAAATCCCCAGTCCCAGACGGCTATAGAGCCATATTCTTTAAAACATTCATCTCTATTCTGGCCCCTAGACTGAATAGTCTCTTCAACGCTTTCAGGAAAAGCGGCCACATTTCTCCTACGATGGAAGAGGCAAAAATAATCCTCTTCCTAAAACCCAATAAGGATCTGACTAGCTGTGGATTTTACTGCCCAATAGCCCTGATAAAACTAGACGCCAAAATATACATGAAAGTCCAGACCAATAGGATGGAGAAAATGTTGCTGTCTCTCATTCATCCGGATGAGTCAGGGTTCACAAAACATCATCAAACCCATGACAATATAAGAAGAGCCTATCACCTGCTGTAGAAAATCTCCAAGATAAAACTACCATCAGTGTTACTTTCGCGTTTGTTGGAGTAGAATGGTCCTTCATGGTACACACACTGGAGGCAATGGGGTTTGGTCCTAACTTCATCGACAAAATTAAAGTGAACTATAAAGACCTAAAGATCTACACCGATCACATTACACCACAGCACTAAAAAGGGTTGTCCTCTTTCACTTCTCCTGTATGCCATAAACTTACAACCCCTGTTAACCAAAATCAGACAGGCCGACTCAATTCAAGGGATCTCGTTCGGAGGCGATACGCATAAAATGATGGCTTATGCAGATGATATGCTCCTCTCAGTGGTAAATCCAGTGAGGTCATTATCGCAGTCATGAAGGAATTAGAGTCATTTGGCGAAGTTGCAGTCCTAAAAATAAATGTGCCAAATCAGTAAGTTTAAATCTCTCCCTGACCCCATCAGAAGTAGACAAGGTGATGGAGAAAACGCAATTCGGCTCGGCCCAAGACGTAATTAAACTGTTGGGAGTACACTTAACAGCTACACTACAGGAGCTATTCCTGGCTAATTTTCCCCCTCTACTAGAAGATCTTAAGCAACAACTGGCAAAATGGGGCCCTCTCTCAGTCTCCTAGTTAGGGTGCATTAACTGGGTAAGAAATGGGGGTATTACTTAAGGTCCTTTATTTATTGCAAGCACTCCCAATACAGATGCCTATGAAATTCTTTCATAAACTTAACAGAACAATTTCCAGTTTTATCTGGAATAATAACACACTGCAGATTGCTGTGAAAACCCTGATGACTCCTACACGCAAAGGCGGACTGGGACTCCCATGTTTCATAAAATACTTCCAAGAAGCCCAACTATGGGTGCTTCGGGATTGTGTGGCAATAAACTCAGAGAAGAGTTGGGTGGTGATGGAAAAGGCACTTGGAGGACCCCATATAGGAGATTCACTTTGGATCCCCAGACACGACCGCCCTCCAAATATGCATGCTAGCCAGATGACAAGGTTAGAGGAAAGTACTTAGGGCAAGGTAAATTGACAACAACAACTCACAACTTATCCGTCACCATTCACACCACTTCTAAATAAGCCACAATTTACTCCAGGGATGGAAAGGGCTCATTCTCCAAATTGAAACGCGCAGCAGGTAACAAAATACGGGATATGTTCCAAGGTAAAGACCCCAAACCTTTTGAACAATGTAAAAAGGAACTAGGGCTAACGGAGACGGACAGATTTCAATACTTCCAGGTCCGACACTGGACAAAGGCCCCCACGAATAGAGCCGCAGCCACCAGACCATTTACCCCATTCGAGAAGTTTCTGATATCAAACCCTGGGGACAAAGCTCTCATCTCTAATCTATACAGACTTCTGACAGACAACCGGCCAGTGGGTACCATTATGGCAACAAATAGAGGGAATAAACATTTCAGTAGAGGAATGGGAACTGCTTTGGAGAGAACTACCCAAACTCACACACTCATTACAGATAACAGAAGCCTGGTACAAAGTCATGACACAATGGCACTACACCCCACATAGGTTACATAAAATGAAAGTAGCAAGGTCTGACAGGTGTTGGAGGGATTGTGGTTGTAGGGGGGACTGGCTACATGTTTGGTGGAATTGTCCTAATTTGAGCAACTTTTAGGGGTCAGTTAACAGACACATCGTGCAAATAATCGGAATCCAGCCCAAGAGGGCCTGAAACACTGCCCTTGGGCATTGCTACCTGCAAACACAAACTATGGCCGAGGCATGTGCAGAAAGCATACGCCGTTGTGCTGTTGGCAGCCCAGCTAGTGACAGCCCAACAATGAAAAGTAAAGGAACCACCCCACACGCATAACTGGTTTGTGAAAATCTGGAATTCTGTGGCACTAGAATGGATCACCTAAGCCATTGAAGGCACTCAGACCAAATTTACATAAGACTTGGAAATGGTCCTACAGTTTCTGAATGATGACTATAATGTACCCTCATGCCCTAATAAGCTACGAATCTTAGGCATCTATTAGTCTCAAGTTAACTCAAAGTATCCATGTGCGGGGAAAGGGGGTTAGGCAGTTTGAAGTTTGGGTTGTACGTTTTTGAAATGCCAATAAAACAAATAACAAATAATGTTCATGCACATACACCTCCCGGTGAGGGGACAGCAGCTAAGATTGTTTAGAGAAAGGGAACCAATCTCAATCATGAAGTGGTACTTAAGGGAAGAACAGGAAGTGTGGGTTTCGTGGTGAGGTCAGAGGTTAGAGATTACCAAAAAACCCAGAGGAGGAAGGAAGGAGTGCAGGAGATTGTTGGAGCCGGTGAGATATTGCTTTAGGAGTAAAAGTGGTTCTGCAATTTCAGTGTGCGGTGATCTGTGGTGAGTGAGTAAAGAAAATGAGTGGAAGGAGTGCATGTGAAGTGGTTGATACAGAGTGTACCCTGGAAGGAGGAGTGTAGTACTGAGAGGGGAGAACCGTAGCAGGAGGAGGGGTGTAGTACTGGGAGTAGGAGTATAGTATTTGGGAGGAGGAGTGTAGCAGTTGGGAGGAATGGTGCAGTAGTGATAGGAGGAGTGTAGTATTGAGTGTAGGAGTGACGTGGTGGGAGGAAGGAGGATAGTAGTAGGAAGAAGTAGCAGATTGAGGTTGGAGGAGTGGTTACATGAAAGGGTGGAGGTGGGGAGCAGGAGAAATGAAACATCGGAGAAAGGAAGAAGTTAAGGATGGAGTAGGTTGGAGGAAGTGGTAGTGAGATTTTCAGGTAGGCATAAAGCGAATGGATTCCTTTGAAAGCTGCCATGCATGTGCACCTGCTAATGAGCAGGCAGATTCCGTAGCAATCCACTAATAAATGTTGACAGCAGCGTGAAATTTGCAGGCGCCATTTATTTTTTGTAAAGCCTAATGAAGAAGTTCACATGCTTTTTCTTTTCACAATTACACTCTGCTTTGTAAATGTTGAAAATTACATGTAGGGGACCAAGCAACATGTAAGTGCTAAAGTTGACGGTTCACTGCACGCAATCTTTCATTTCATTTTTCACCCAGGCAAAGTTTTCCATAGTGCTAATACTGTTGTCCGAGTGCAAAATTGCATGGAAAGAATACATTTTCGCACTGCCGCAAGTTTTGCATCGGGATACTACAGTGTAAAATTATAGCGGCTGCAATTCAAAGTTTCAGTAATATGACCCCACTGCTTCTTCATTATGGAGTCTGTGAGGGGACACATTGTCCCTCCTGCTGCCTCATTTGGTACCCCACTGGCCAAAGTGCTTTTTTTCAGTGGTAGATCTTTCCCAACGTTAAACTAAGGGCCTGATTCATGGAATTTTAAGCACACGCAAAATGACTTTGCACTGGTGGAAAGTGACTTTGCACTGTCAACCAACACCCTGATTCACAGAGCGGTGCAACGTGTATTTTTGTGTATTCCAGGAATTACACTGTTAGGGCACGATTCATGGAATATTTGCCTGGTTCAAAGTGAATTTGCACGGCTGAAAAGTGACTTTGCACTGCCGACCCAAACCCTGATTCATGGAACCGTGCAAAGTGTATTTTTGCCGTGCAAAGTCCGGGCAACGTCATTTTGTGCTGCAAAAATGACTATGTTCCGACTTTGCCCGGACTTTGCACTGCAAAAATACACTTTGCACGGTTTCAGAAATCAGGGTTTGTGTCGGCAGTGCAAAGTCACTTTTCAGAGTGCAATTCACTTTGAACCGGGCAAATATTCCATGAATCGGTCTCTTAATCTTTTATACACAGTAAAGCGCTTTTTTTTATGCAACAAGGTGCAACATGCAAGCCATATTGTCTGTGTACTGGCCATTTGTCATGTGCCACTAAAACGAGAGGAAGTGATGAAATGAGGTGTGTGTTCCACTTTCAGTCTTCTCCGAATCCGCCCCCACCCCTCTAGTTTTCTCACCTGAGAAGGAACATCAGAGCCGGGCACTGAAAGACAAACAGCATCCTGCCCCGGCCAGTAAGGTGATCCTCCCGGGCATCCTGTTTGCCAGACATCTGAGAGTTGAAAGTCACCCATTACGGCCTGGCCCTCGGGCTCCCGCTGAGGCGAGCTGTCTCTGTAGCCTTCACTGTGAGGGGCTAATGAAGCAGAACCGCTTTGCCTTCCACCAAAAACACCTCTCCCGGCGACAACTGAGTGGGGAAGGGGTCTCCTGGAGCGGGTGAGGCGGAAGGGAGAGCTGTGCAAAGGAGCAAATAACAGCTTTGTCGGTGCGTTACTAGCGCGCAAGGAAGAAAAGATGGCGCCTGCTCACTCTACACTAGCCCAGCCGAGATCGCCTTAACATTCCCAACAAACACAAATCTCTTCCTCTGTTGACAAATAATGTCCTTTGCATCTCGTTACAGGACTATGGGCTCCAGGACATCGACTTAACTGCATGCACAACCTCTGTTAAATCCACTTGCATCTACCTTGCTATTTAAAAGTGTCTTAAGGGTGCATTATTTACAAAGCGTTTTTCAAGTGGATTTTCCCATTGATTTTGCGGTTTGATTGTATTTAAGCATTACAATTTCCCTTGGTTTTGCCGATTTACATGACTACTTAACTTTCTGGAAACGTATTGAGGTCCACTCAATCAATACCAGGTGTAACCGGTCAGCTGCAACTTCCACCCACTTTCACTGTTTCCTTAATTGTGTTGAAAATGTTATTTAACAGGTGTGAACTAAGCCCCCCCCCTCCGTGCTTTTGCCACAAAAGCTAACGGCACGCATTAGATGACGGCAGCACACTTGCAGAGATCCAACTGACACAATGTCAATCATGTTGTGGCCCACTCCCGAGTCACCGGAGCGGGCCACACTCTCAGAATATGCTTGAATTTCCCTTTCACCCGCCTCCTCCTCCTCCTCACCTGAATGTTCGTTTTCGGATGATTCGTCAGAAGGAATGTCTCTTCTCTCTCTCCAAGCTGCAGCAGGCTTTTTATTGGAGAATTTAGGATGGGCTCTTCCGGAGGCCACCCTGCCTGATGCAATTGCTCAGCAGTGGGGACCTCCAGGGAGACCAGCCGACAGGCAGGGAAAAGCTTTGCTGAAAAACCCTGTTAATGTAGAACGATGTTGGCAGAATCCGGAGGTTTTAACTGGATTCGGAGACGTAGAAAAGTGGTGGTCTTCTTTGTGGAGGACTGCAAGGACCAGCATGCACCGGTGAGATCTTTATCCCGGTAAGGTGTAGAAGAGTAAGGCGATCCAACATAGAGTAGGGAGCTCCAACAGAAAGACGGAGCAAGGAAGGTTCCAGGCACATATGAGGGTCCGGAGCGGAACTGCCTTTGCTGCAAGGAATGACCGCGGGAAGCGGGTACGTGGAACGGAAACCCGAGAGGTAAAGAGAAACCAAACAGGAAAGGATACGTTCCGAGGAGCGGAACGTAGGGGAGGAAGGGAAACAGAGGAATATAGGAGAAGAGGGCAAAGAAGGAAAAGAGCACAAGAGTATACAGAGTAGAACTTGACGGCGTGTAAACCCGAAGGCAATGAGGGTTGCAACGTGCTGTCGAAAGCTGCCAACGCGCTTAAATACACGTCACTAACAGGAAGTGGAAACACTAGAATGCTGCATTCGCTTCTGCCATGAGACAATACGGCTCAACCCTTCCTCCATTGATTCCACAACTTCCATGGTCGGTGGATCATGACACACACAGCTGTCAGGATCACCCGATCAGTATCATTGGAGGTGGCGTTCACGTGGCACATAGATCCCAGGGATCACCCTGGGAGCTCCGGATCACCGGAAGCACCACGCGTGGTCTGGGGGCACCAAGCGTACCGCCGCCCCGGCTCTGGGGGCACCCAGGCCGGGGTTGCACCTTAAACCACGATCACATGGCCTATACCATCGATGGGGACGGTGTTGCCCAGCAGGGGCACCGTCCTGGTGCAGGGCCCCGTCATTGGGCCTCCTGCATGCAGTGTGGCACCAGCATTGTGCATAGAATGACGACACCGGAGCCAGTGTAGGATCGACTGACGAGCCGGAAACGGCTCATTCTTTTTATTAACTTGGTCACAAGGTTGCCACCATGTGACCATGAACAGATCCTTGGGAGGTACCATGTACCATGTATAGTGCTTGAAATCATGTTTGCTAAATCTTCATTCATTGGCTCACATCAGTTGTTCTTTGCACTCTTGCCCAGTTACTCAAACCTTCTGGCACATACATTCTTTCATATTTCTTTTATACTTAACCATGCACTGTTTGTGCACATGACCGGTATTCTCCAATGGCTGCTGTCAGTGGCATATGTAAGATTGCATGCCTAGTGATGGAAAGGGACATTATTAACTGTGGGATCCCACCAGCCCCGGTCAGTGAAGCGTTGGGCAGTTTAAGAGGGCGGAGGCTGTAAATTAGGGAAAACTCAGGAGATTTTCTCAGTGACCCTCTCCGATAAATAAACATTTACATTTCAGGATATGAATTAATACATTATTAAAGAAGTGTTTCCTTTCATGTTGCAAGCAAATTAAAAAGGTGCACATCTTTACAAAGTTGTGCTTTGAATATTTCCTGCAGAGTTCAATCCTAGCAGGAATAGTCACAAGTGTAATATTCAGACGTTCCAGCAGTCTAGTGGGTAAGTCACTCGACGGTGGTCCTAATGACCCGAGTTCAATCCCAGCCTGTGGAACAAAAGCAGATCAATAACATTAAGGGACACAAATAGTTTTCCCGGATCCAGGAAAATCCGTCCCAATGACCAGTTCTGTCATTGCCCTGGTACTCTCTGAGCTCAACTCTCACTGCAGTCTCTTCCTGTGGTTAACGATTGTTTTCTAAACTGCCTGCAAACAGCTTGCTTGACTCCTTCAAAATCTTTAAAAATGGGAATATAACACCACGAATCTATGAACTCTTCTTTGACCCCCAGTCAAACTCTGGACACAATTCAGAATACAACGTATTGCCTACTTTGCCTTCCATGTCAGAGGCACAGAATCCACCAACAAGAAATGCATTCACAAGGTGATCAGAAAGCGTCACTTCAGCAGTACATTCTTAGTGGCAGTGCCAAGGAAGAAGATCCACCTCCTCCTGTCATCCAAAACAGGGAACACAATGTCCAGGTGTCACCGCAGACAAGACTATCACCTACAATCCCTCAAAAGTGCAACAGAAGAAATGCAAATGACTCAACTAGATTTGAGAAATGGCCTGTACTTGCCATGACTGGACTGAGAAGTGGGTGTCGTAAATAAACAGGATATCAAGGCGCTTAATATATTACAGGGCCTGCGGTAGCAGCCCTGTAGTTATGGTTAAGTTGCTCAACCCGTAGGAAGAGCACTCTTTGGGCGGCTCAAATCTTCGCCCCCCCTGATGAATCCTCACCAAATCCTACAAAAATAGTATATGGCCCCATCGGATTAATTCTGTGAAGTTTGGTAAGGTTTCGTTAAGGGGGGGGCAAAGTTATAGGGGAGGTCCAAAAATGTGTGGTTTTTCCCATATACGCAATGGATAACAAAAATTAGCTCACGCCTAAAGCCCAAACCGCTGGATGGATTTTCACCAAATTTGCTACCGGAGTGGCGGCTTGGTCCAAAAAGCGTGCTTTTGTAAATTCTGTCTAAATATGTCTAGTAGGTTTTTTTTAAATGACCAAAAAGTAGGTAAATAAAATGTGTGATATCTGGGTTCAGTCCGCGTACCCACTTCCCTGTTTGGTCTGTAGATGGGCCTCCGATTGGCCCAGAGGGCGGGGTGATGTCCGAGGACATCGGACAAACCCACTGATTGGATGGTGAAAAGCATGAGGTGCGTCACATTTTTGGAAACGCCAACCATGTTGGACCTGCGGACAGTCGCGGCTGACCGCAGACAGTGCGCTGCAGGAAAAGTCTGGAAAACATATTTGGTGGTGGAAAGAGGGGCTGGGAAGGATGGGGGAGTGGAAAACAAATTATATGGGGCTACTTTTGTAGGTGGAAAAAGGTCAGCAAGGTGTCGTAGCGGTCTGGCGACACCGCAGTAATTCCCAGAGAGCGCCATGAACGAAAGCATGGAAAAGACATTTGGGTTATTTGGCGTAGAAATGGTAAGGAAGTAGAATGAAGGTAATGTGGGGCTGTTTTTATAGGTGAAAAAGGGGTTTGGAAATGAGTCTGCTGTCAATTTCAGTGTCCGCTGACATCATTTCGATTGCAAGGGGGTCAGGGTGAGTTTTGTTAGTTGACAGTATATGGTATGTACTTCTTACATAGTTAATTGTATTGTGGTGGTTGTGGTCTGTGGTACATACATTTTATTAATTGTATTGTCATGGTTGTGGCCGCCACACTAGTCATTTGTGTATAGTAATTATAGGTAATGTAGTAGGAGTATGGCCAGAATCACCACAGTAGTAATTTGTGTATAGTAAGTATAGGTAATGTAGTGGGAGTAGAACATGTTTGTAATATGGAGGAATTATGTAATTGAACTGTATATGTTACTTATGATTGTAGTACAATTGAGGATAGTGTTCATAGAATATGTATTTGATGATATTTGCTATGGTTACTTAGTTTCATAGTGTTATGAAACTGGAATCTTTGGTTTATTTTCTGTAGAAAAAAAAAACAGTACAATTTGTTAAGCAGGAAAGTTTAAAAGCTTTAGTTGTATACAATTTTACATGTACATTTATTTAAACCCTCATAAACAGTACATTGTAAGTACTATTTGGTACAACATTGGTGTATGACACACTGCTGTTTTTTTGACATTAAATAATCATTGGGTCATTGGGGGAAAAAATCCATACTGGATAAAAAAAAACGTATTACAATTATGTGAGTGCACGGGTGATAGTATGTTTGTTTGAGGTATGTTATAGTTAAGGGTATGCTTGAAGTAGTTAGATACCTGTTGGCGTATTTTAACTACATGTGAGTGTAAGGGTGATAGTATGTTTGTTTGAAGTATGTTATGATTAAGGGAATGCTTGAAGTAGTTAGATACCTGTTGGTGTATTCTAACTACATTAGAGGTTAGAAAATGTTTTGTCGTATAAGAATTGAGATGGCGTATTTGAAGTGTTTTGGAATGAAGGGTATTTTTGAAGTAGTTATATACCTAGATTGACTTTCAAAAGTACTATTGTAATATTATGGATGTAGTTAGATACCTGTTGGCCTATTGTAAATGTTAATCGTGCTATAGTTTAGTGTCTACATTTGAATTTAAGGAATATTTAAGTAGGCATTTGTTAAATTTGCTGGTAACCTGTGTTTTGGAGTAACAGTGGTATCGTTGCATTCAAACCAACCACTTTTTCTTTTGACATATGCAGTGTAGTGCCCTGAAGTGGTTGTGGCACCCGTGTGGTTACCTTATATACTGCTGTGAAGGTTTTCTTTCCAAGACATACTTGGCCTTGTGTGAAGTCTGTAAGCTTACCTTTATTTTTCATACCATCTGCATTGTACCGTAGAAGCATTAGTATGACATATTGCCTATGTGAGTTTATTTGTATGTGTTAAACAAGGCGTCTAGTGAACGCTGGTTACCTGTTCTTCGTAGTGAGCGTGGTGGTGAGGCTGCCAGTCTGTCAACATATCCTTCAGGTGTAGAACAAGCAACGCTGGGTACCAACCCAACATCCTCCTGGTAATCTCCAACAGGACGGGGTTGGACTGGCTCCCAATGCCACGCGACGACATTTCTCTGATTTGTGTGATGGCAGGACAGTGCGAGCACTCACAGAGAAGCCCAGATGTAGTCCAAATAACAATGGTGGTTTCCGGATGACCAGCTGAAGTTCGGTGCAGATGGCGAAGTTCAGGAGATCAGGGTACTAAGCTAGGCACAAGGCAAGGCAATAACAAGAGACTGAAAGAAAGCCAGCTAAAAGACTGCCAGGTAGCAAGTAAAGAAATACTGGAAACAGGAGGGAGTAAGCAGGGAGCCCCCCAAGAGAAACCGGGAACCAGGTGCTGGGACCCCCCCCCCAGACCCAGAGAACAAAGCAACCGGGACCCAACCAAGACCCAGGAAGGCAGACAGTACCAGACTCAGGAAGGCCAGCAAGGAACAAGGAGAAACTAGGAAAGAGCAAACAAGCAGGGCAAGGCTATGCATATCACAAGGCAAGCTAGACTGACCAGGGGTGAGGGACACAATCAGAAACCCTGACTGCATTGAGACACAGCGATTCCCTGCAATCGGGACCCAGAAATAGGACGGAAACCAAAGCAATGCTTGGAGCGCAAGCCTCGGTTTCCAAGCAGATTGCCTGACCAAAGCACCAGCGAGGGTAAAGCCTCCATGATGGCACCCGCCGGAGCTGAGGACTCCGGCTCCCAGACCCGGTAAGTGGCATGACATTATACCCTCTCCCAGGAAGGCCCAGAGCCCCTGGCTTCCAGGGATGGCAAAGGAAAAATTCACAAACCCAACGCAGGGCACGCACAAAATTACAGGTTTCCCAGGTGCGATCACATGCCGGGTAGCCCTTCCAATCAACCAAAAACTGGAGCACCCCACGTCGAATCCATGAATTGCAGATCTCCTGAACTTCGAATTCCAGAACCCTGTATTCTAATCGAGGCAGGGCAAGAGCAAAAGCGACCATAAGTGTCATGCACACAGGGTTTCACGAGAGAGATGTGGAAGACAGGGTGGATGCGCCAAGAGTTGGGCAACTGGAGGTGGGAAGCTACTGCAGAAAAGCGCTTGGTGATCTTAAAGGGTCCAAACTAACAAGGGGCCAATTTAGTAGGCATGTTGCGAACTAGTAGGTTCTTTCAAGATAACCATACCATGTCACTGTCCTAGAGCATGGGCACAGGGGTATGCCTCTTAGCCCGTGCTTTCATGCGCTCTCTGCTAAAGTACGAGCTGCCAATTTGCGCTGGTCGCGGATGATGGTCACCATTTCATCAGCAGACAGGATAACTCTGGGCAACACCGGGTGAAAAGGCAGCAGCTTGGGATGTACTCCAAAGGAACAAACAAAGGGACTAAGTCCAGTGGTGGAATGGCTAGAATTGTTTTTTGCCACTTCATTACTGTCCAATGTTCCAGCCAGTTGTCTTGTGTGGCATTAGTGTAGCACCATAAGTACTTCTCCAGTGTTTGATTTGTTTGTTCCGTCTGTCCATTGGTCTAGGGGTGATACCCTGAGCTCAGTGCCCGCTGAATGTCCAAATGATGACACAACTGGTTCCAAAATGAGGAGATAAACTGAGAACCCCGGGCCGACAGTATTTTTTCTGGAAGACCATGAAGACTATACACCTCGTTTAGGAAGCTGTGTGCCATCTGGGAAGCAGAAGGATTCTTGGGAAACGGAATAAAGTGAGCCATCTTGGTATAGCAGTCCACTACGACCATGTTACAGGTGTACCCTTTAGAAGGAGATAGTTCGACAATAAAGTTGTTGGTGATGGTATTCCACGGGTATTGTGGTGTTACAGTAGGCTGCAGGAGGCCCAAAGGTCTTTTGTGTGGGTTCTCGACTTGAGCACAAACAGAATAGGAATCCACGTACTCCTTTACCTGACTGGCCCAACCTGGCCACCAAAACTGTTGAGCGATCAACTCATGAGTGGCTTTGACCCCGCAATGGCTGCTGATGATGGAATTGTGGAAGCTTTGCAAAATGGACATCCGTAGATTGACAGTGGGGATGTACAGGCAATCCAGAAAGAACAATAGACCATCACGTTCACATACACAAGGTCGACGTATAAGTCTTGGCCTGGCTGGATACGTATGGGTTTCTCTCAAAAGGGACTGTAGATGCAAGGGAAAGCAGAAAATGCTTTGGCGCTATCAGTGGGAGATCGATATCGGATCTTTCGACGTTGTTCTCTGGGGAATGTGTAAGTGCATCTGCCTTCAGATTCTGGGTATAGGTTATGTATGTCACTATGAAATCATAATGAGGTCCTAATCTCACTTTGTAATCAATAAAAGAAGAAGGCCCAGCAAGCCTGCCGGGAGGTATGACACTGCAATGAGCATAAATATTATAGGTTTCTGTGGTTAGTGCGAACCTCCACGGGAAACCCTCCCCCCAACAGGTGATGTCTCCATTCCTTAAATGCTGCTTTTATGGCCATGAGTTCTTTCTCAATGACCGTATAGTTTATTTCACTACAAGATAGCTTCCAAGAGTAGTAGGCTTCTGGGTGTTTGATTTCAGTATTAGGTTCTCATTGCAACAACACTGCTCCAATGGCGAAATCAATGCATCGGTCTCGACTAGGAAAGGATTCTCATCATTGGTTTGCCGAAGAATGGGTGCTGACATAAATGCTTTCTTGAGTTCCAGTAAAGCTGCATCCGATTAAGAGTCCCAGAGGAAGGGTATCTTGTCACTGGTCAAGCGAGACAATACCGCTGTCAGGTGCGAGAAGTGAGGTATAAACCTACGGTAGAAGTTTGCAAAGCCTAGGAATCGCTGAAACGACTTCAAATCGTGTGCTTGTTTCCAATCCTGTATTGCTCGCAGTTTAGTCGAATCCATCTGAATTCCTGTACTTCTAACCACATATCCCAGGAATTCCATGCTTTTTTGATGAAAATGGCATTTTTCAGCCTTGGCATACAGATGGTTGAGGGTCCAGCCTTCAGAGTACTTTGTTAACATGAGCGGCGTGTTCCTCCGGACTGGTGGACAAGATGAGGATATTGTTGAGGTAAACCAACACTGTGATGCCGATTAGATCGGAAAAGATGACATCCATGAAACGTTGGAAGACGGCCGGGGCATTACACAAGCTGAATGGCATAACACAATACTAATAATGCCCGAATGGTGTCTTGAAGGCCATCTTCCACTTGTCCCCTTCCTTGATCCAAACTAAGTGGTAGGCCCCCCTAAGATCCAACTTAGTGAAAACATGAGCAGTATGCAATGATTCAATTACGGATGAGCGGTAAGGGGTATCTGTCCTTGCATGTAATGTCATTCAACTGGTGATAATCGATGCACGGACAAAGTGTTCCTTCTTTCTTCTGTACAAAGAATAGTGGAAAACTCACAGGGGATTTGGATGGTGCAATGTAACCCTTCCTGAGACATTCTTCAATGTAACCTTGCAAGACCTTTTTCTCGGATTGCGGCAGAGGATAGATCTTTCCATGAGGAATGACTGCTTCGGGCAACAGGTCGATGGAACAATCAAAATGCCTATGAGGCTGTAGAGGAATTTCTCTGGTTTCGGCAAACACTCCAAGGAAGTCTGAATACTCCCGAGGAGCTGTCTGGATGGTACAGAGGTGAACTGGCATGTTTTGAGAAGAGGATGGACATGCATCATCGATGGTCACAGAAGGACCTCGGGAACAGCACTCTCATGAACAGCGCGTGGAAGCAAACACCAACGTCTGTGTTTCCCAATTGATATGTTTATTGTGGTACAACAACCAGGGCAGACCCAGCACTAACGGTTAGGAGGGGGATTTTATAACATCCAGGGATATCTGCTCCTGTTGTTCATCGAATGATAAGCACAACCTCCCAGTATGCTGGTAAACGGGACCGGAAGAAAGCTGAGTCCCATCAATGACTTCCACTACAGTAGCACGTTCCTTGCGGTGAAAAGGTATGCCACTGCTAGTCACAAAAGCTGCATCAATGTAATTGCCAGAAGCATTGCAATCCAATAGAGACAGTGTATTAACACACTTATTCTGCCATCCAATCCTAATCTCCAAAATCAACAAAGCCACGGATTGCATGGGTGGAAGGACTGGAACAGAAGAGAGGCCTGCCTTTGCCTTCTCCATACACAGCAAGCCTGTCAGTTTTCCACTTCCTTGGTGGACACAATAGGCAAGACCCCAAATAGTGACCTGCAGCACCACAATACAGGCACAAATGATGGGTTCGTCTTTGCTTCTTTTCTGTCGCTGACAAAGGACCCCTGATTGCCCCCAGCTGCATAGGTTCTGAACCCAGGTCCACAGGACCTGGCGACCCCGAATGCACCACAGAAAGCCCAGGATGATATCTCTTGCTCGGCGTCGCTCCCCTCTTCTCTCTGTGAGCCTATGGTCGATGCAAAGTACTTGGTACACTAGTGTTTGGAGAGAATCAGGTTCCGGAATGTGCAACAGCTCGTCTTTATATTCCTCTCACAAGCCATGCCGAAACAGGGTCTTGTGTGTAATCTCAGGCCATTGCGAATCAGTTGCCAACAGTCTGAATCAACTGGTATAGGCTAGTATGGCACGTGGCCGTGTCGAATGTCCATCAGCTGGTTCTGAGCGACGGAAGCCAGATTAGGTGACTTGAAAGCATCCAGGAATGCCTTTTCAAAGGCCACAAAATCGTTCACTATGGGGCTGTCGGAGGAAACCAGTGGTGCAGCCCAAGCAAGCAAATTTCCAGTTAGGTTGCCTAGGATGTAGCCGATTTTAGCTTTCTCAGATTGAAATGACCGGGCCAGGAACGAAAATGTATTTTGCAATGGTTGCAAAACTCAGCCACTCGGCAAGGGTCTCCATCAAACTTCAAGGGAGCAGTGTGAGCCATGGCGCTTCTGGTCTGAGGGGCTACACTGATCCCTTGACCCACTACATGCCACAGAGAGATATTTTCTTGATGAAGGGTGGTCATCTCGAGGCGAAGGGCTCTGAGTTCTTCCCGAAGTTCCTGGACTTCATCCATATCTGGGCCGGAAGGAAGGCATCTCAATCTGTTAAACGAGGCGTCTCCTGAATGCTGGTTACCTGTTCTTCCTGGTGAGCAAGGTAATGAGGCTGCCAGTATGTCGACATATCCTTCAGGTGTAGAACAAGCAACGGGGGCTACCAACCCAACACCCTCCTGGTAATCTCCAACAGGTCGGGGCTGGACTGGATCCCAACACCATGGGACGTCACTTCTCTCATTTGCATGATGTCAGGACAGTGCAAGCACTGACAGAGAAGGCCAGATGTAGTCCAAATAACAATGGTGGTTTCCGGATGACCATCTGAAGCTCAGTGCAGATGGTGAGGTTCCGGAGAGCAGGGAACTAAGCAAGTCACAAGGCAGGGCAATAACAAGAGACTGAAAGAAAGCCAGCCAAAAGACTGCCAGGAAAATGGAAAGAGATACTGGAAACAGGAGGGAGGAAGCAGGGAACACCCCAAGAGAAACCAGGGGCTGGGCCTCCCCACCCAGAGAACCAAGGAACCGGGACCCAACCATGACCCAGGAAGGTAGGCAGTACCGGAATCAGAAGGCCAGCAAGAAACAAGGAGAAACCAGGAAAAAACAAAAAAGCAGGGAAAGGCTAGGCAGAGCACAAGGCATGCTAGACTGAGCAGGGGTGAGGGACACAATCAGGAACCCTAACCGCATTGAGATGAAGCGATTCCCTGCAATCGGGACCCGGAAATAGGCTGGTAATCAAAGCGAGGCTTGGAACGCAAGCCTCGGTTTCCAAGTGGACTGCACATGCGCGGAGGGCCAGGTGCAGACACCCACGCATGCGCAGACCAGCAACAATGGCGGTGCCCAAGGAGTCGGAAACCTGGACCGGAGGAGCCCGACCAAAGCACCAGCAGGGGTAAAGCCTCCATGATGGGACCTGCCAGAGCCGAGGATCCTGCCTCCCAGACCTAGTAAGTGGCATGACAGGATGGTGGAACGATTGTCTGAATTACAAAAAGGGCATAATATGCCATGATTTGCATTCTGAAGAAGCTGGAGAAATGGAATGGATTTAGAATTTGGTATGGATACATATGCAAATTGTTCATTAGGGATGTGGGCTTTTGAAACATGGTTGCAGAGAGTGCATGTATGTTTCCATGTGTATGAAATCTGGAATATTTCATTTATTGGGAGGTTTTTGGTTTCCAGTACTTGTACATTAGGAATTCATGTGTGTTTATGTAAATGTTAGCATTCCTGCACAGTAGTCCAATTGTTGCATTATACCTGAGAACCTGTAAGTGTTGTCAGGATTATTTGTGCCATTTCTATGAAGGACAAGCATTTGCAAACACGGCTGGTCTGAGTTGTTTAATTAAATGTGAACAATTGGCGGCAATTGAATGATAAGATCCATTGTTACATTAGCATAACAATTTACTCCAGTTGTGTTGCTGAAGGTTTGTGAATCATTTGATGGGCCTGAAGATCCTTCTGGAGAAGAGACATGTGTGTCTTTCTTTTCTGATGGACGTGCAGTTGACTTTGTATTAGACAGTTTTGCGGTTATATTGTTTGATGCAAAACAAAGTTGGTCATTGTTTCTGTAGCATTATAGTTTGGTGATCTGTTATAGATTGTGTTTGTATTACTTGTCTTTTTAAAGGTTCCTTTTTTTGAGGTAGTGGGTACATATCTATATGGGAGGTGTATAGTCCCCATAACCTCTTGTATTCCAGGATGCAAGGAATGTCAGCGTTGACTTTGTTTGCATCAAAGTTAACTAGGAATAGACCATTAAATGTACGCAGATGTGAACGT
Source organism: Ambystoma mexicanum (assembly GCF_040938575.1). NCBI lineage: Eukaryota > Metazoa > Chordata > Amphibia > Caudata > Ambystomatidae > Ambystoma > Ambystoma mexicanum. The sequence goes on along the minus strand of NC_090927.1, from coordinate 1,055,305,247 downwards.
TGTAAGTAACTCATACCTTCTTTAAAGACGGTGCTGCTAATGTCAATCAATGCATGACCTAGAGTTAGACCTTGTCATTTGTGAATAGTCACAGCATATGCAAGAGATGCTCTCTACGTATGTACATGTCTTTGAAAAGAAGGAATTGTGCTATTGTCTGGCCAATTTTTTTAACTGGTGCAAGTTTGTCAAAGTGGATTTTGACAAAATGAATGTTGTCATGTGGATATATTTGGAATCCAACAACTGTACCGTTTGCTCCATTGACTAAACCTGGTACTACATCAATGTTATGTTTTAGAATTACTCTGCAGTTTAGACACAAAGTCAATATTTTTACCAATCCAGCTGTGTTGGAGATACATTTTTGTAAGCTATTTAGTCGTGCTGTTGCTTGTTGACACATAGGTAGGGTCATGCCGTGCACTTCTAGTTTTTCTGTGGAGGTGATATGCAGTAGGGGTTGCATTTCTTTTTTCAACATTGTCTTGTTGAATTGACTACAGCTTGCAAGGGTTGGCATTAATGGCATGCATTTTATATTTTGTTGAGTTTATTGTTCCATGACATCAGGAGCAGACGTATTTCATCCATATAGCTCATGCATTAGTCTACTATTTTAGATGGGTTTTGCATCTTTAGTAAGGAGACCAGTTTTAATGCTTTTTAAAATGTTAGCATAGGTGAGGTCTGCAGACTGACGCATGTTTTGAATTAGTTCTCAGTAGTGAAAATGTTGCCAGAGATTTACATTTCCAATGCTGCCGAGGGTATTGTGGCATTGTTTGTGTCCTAATGTTTTGAAAATAGATTGATCTTTCACTGGTTTTTAGGACTTCTTGCATTCTGAGGTGAATAAAAGCCAACAGTAGGTTGTAATTCATGCTTACTTCATCTATTAGGAGCACTTTCATTTGTTTCAGAAGTCTGCGTACTTCAGTAGCAGCTTCTGCTGATGATTTGTAGTATTCTAATTTGTTTTGGTGTTCTACTTGAAGGAGCAGTAGTCGGTGTAAAGTTACACCTCTTAGGTTATAGGCAGCGAAACCTATGGGGGCTGTTACAAAGTCAAAAGGTTGTTGTTTGTTAAGTTTTGTAGAAATTTGATGATTATATTTATTAAGAACTTTTACCAGAACCATCTTCACCACTTACATACATGAGCAGAGGTTTATAACTTTTACAAGTACAAGTTTTAGTTTCATTATTAAAACCCTATTCAATTTCTTCATTAACATCTAGCTAAATTGTGAGTTGTTCATCATTTAGCTGTGATTTGAGCACTGACACGTCTTCTTTAGATTGACAATTAATCAATTGATCATACTATTTTCTACCTCAGTAATGGATACTTCTGCTTCATTGGTTCTCCAAGTGGTTCTTGGCTTCCTGTGAGGGAAGGTTGACTGCTCTAAAGAGTGTCTTTATCCAGTTGAGCTTCAATTTCTTCCTCTTGTTGGCGCTCATTGTCCAACATTTCTTTATATTTTTTTTAATTGACATTTGTTATACTACTTTCATTTGCTTTGAATGGAGTTTCAAATGAGTGATATGCCCTCATTACGACCATGGCGGTCTGGGAAGTACAGTACCGTGAGCATGCCGGTACCATACTTCCCGGACTGCCATACTACGGGATCTGCTCGCGGGAACCGTTTCACCTGCCAGGTTTTTCCTGGCGAGTGTAACGGCACCCGCCAGCAGAGCAAGTCAGATGCACCGGCACAACTCTGAATGTGCCGGTGCCTCCAACATCCCCATCCCCATTCTGCCCTATAGGGCAGAATGGGGATGGGGAGGCCCTTGATTCTGGCACCCGAAAATTGGCAATTACTGGGTCTGCCTAACTCGGCATGACCCGGTTCTGGTCCATTCACGGGTGGCGGAAAAAATGTGACTCCGGCAGCAGCCGTGCTGCTTTTAACGGCACGGCTACTGCCAGAGTTGTAATGAGGGCCATAATCACCTAATAGTTCTTCTTTTCTCCAAAGTTTGAAAAGTTGCAGTACGGCCATGTAATACAGTTCTCTGTGTTGCAGAGATTTAAATGATAACTTTATATGATTAATTTGTCTGGGTTTGATAAGTTTTGCTAGACTTCCTTCACAAGTTGAGACTGAATGTTATCTCATCTGGTGTGACATTGTTTTTGTAGGAGTAGTTTGGGGGTATGTCGTACAGGTACATGTTTTCCAAAGCAGTACTTCTGTTTCGGTAGTATGTGTCAATTAAATGGTTTTCTAAAATGTCCTGGCTGTTGGGATCATTTGTGGCTATTGTTTTTATCTCTTGGTAGGATTTTAGTACTCTTTTCGGAATGAAGCTGGACCAAAGTTTAGCCAGCGAATGTGTTCGGATTTGCCATGTAAGTTTGCACCTGTTAAAATGCTCTAGAGCTTCGTAGCACCCACATTCTCTACAGGAGAGCATTTTTATACCGAAGCAGTACACATTTTGTGACAGTGTTTTGTTAGATGATATGTGATCCTAGAGGTCTTTTAGCTCTGTTTTCTCATCTTTTTTTATTGTGCCTTTTAGTTTAATTTCAATTAAGAAGACATTTTTGCACATTTATTATACAAAATATGAAAAAGAAAAAATAACTTTTATCAAAAAATGTAAATATATCACCTATCATCACAGTATAGATACATAAAGGAAATGTTCTTAAAATAAACAAAAGATCATGCCCAAAATTGGTCCCTGCTTATGTTACTTATTACACGGACAAATCTGCCATATCGTTTACTATACAGTGCCATCAGGGCTGGGCAAGAAGTCATTATGTGTCTGATAGTCTCTACTTCCATAGCACAATGCCTGCGCCTGTCATCTTTATAGGTTCTTGGCCACTTGCTCTTATATTCCTTTGTCGCTAATATGTTGAACCTGAATTGCATTGTAAATCTTCTGAGGGCCCGAGTTAGACAGTTTCAATAGATAGCTTCGGGGTTGACCCTTCTTGAAAGCCTGATGCGTGTATTCTCTCTATCTGCTGACACTACTCAGTCTGTCTATTGCCTTGACCATGTGTCATGATTCCTGCCCCTCATGTCCCCAGTCCTCCAAGATGTCAGGCTGGAGCCATGCCACGATCACCTACATGGCCCTCAAGGGTCTCTCCATCCCTCCAAAGACCCACTTGGAGTCAGACTTGGTGCTTGTGGCACCAGACTCACTCACTACCATAGGATAACATTGGGGATTGGACTTGTAGTGTATTGATGTGGACAAGATGGATGCCCCCACATATTTCGGTTCCCAGAACTGCATGTGCAGTCTAGTCTTTTGGGTGTGGTTCAGCCCAGAGACACCTGGGATACCCAGAGACTATTTAAGCCACGCCCAGGCTGAGAAACATGCTTTGCATTTTCTGTACCTGCAGCGTGACACTCATCATGTTCGGATCGCTCTCCAGTAGGCCTGCATCTTTCTTCTGCGCTCAGCTCCTGCAAGAACAAGAACACTGTTAGGAACAGCCTTACCTTGCGTTGCTTCTGCCCATCATTCATCGCTCCTTCTGTTCTGCGGGCATCTTCGGCAGTGTCATTCCCATCCCGGCACGCTGCTTCCTACGGAAAAGGGAAAAGAACAGAAAAAAGGCATTAGTAAGCGTTCTGAAAACTTCGCTTATTTTTAAGGACTGTACGAGCTTCAAACGCTTACCTGAATCCCAGCCGCTCTGGGGAACTCTGTCTCGGAACTTCTCATCCATCTGCAAGAGGGAAAAGACACTCCAGGTTAGCGTGGAAACATCTAGAGGCGCCGCATACCGCGCTTACTCACCGCATTTGTTCTTCATAACTGGCATCCACGCTGAAAACATTGCGGTACCTAAAAGACACAGAAAAATAACTCAGTTCAATACAAATACGAAAGGGGTGCATCGCGCATCACGCTCTCACTCACCTTCAGCACTACTCATCTCAGCAGCACGCCGCCATCCCCGGATGCCGGCCATCATCTAAGGAAGGAAAGGAACGAAGTTAGAGAACTGTTCAAAAGACTCATTATACTTACCTGTCAGACTATTTCCAGTGAAGTAACTAGGCAGCAACGAGCCCGCATCAATCAACGCGCCCCTCGCTGAAAGCAGGACGGAGAGCACACTATCCAAGAAAACAAGGTGAGCTGTGAATCAAAGGGAAGGGTTGGACCCCGGGGAAGAAGGGGTTCAAGCACACAGAGACAATAGGAAGTTAAACTCTACCAATCCTGTGTTTCAGGCCCGGTCTCCAGTCGAGTAGCTTCCAGGGAAGGGTTCGAGGTCGTAAGAGGTCAGAACAGGCTGAGTGACGTCCCCGTGGATACCAGGTGAGCGTTACACCATGTCTGTTTCAGCCATTTTCCTTTTTATTAATAATAAGCAGTCTGATCGCTCGCCTATGATATCCATGGAAAGGCCTAATTTCAAGAGCAGGTCTTCCGTAAAGGTACACATATCTTTCACAAATTTATTTGGGCTACTTTTAATCAGGTCTTTCGCTGTTACGCTCACCTGATATCCACAGGGACGCCACACGATACACAGGGACGCCACACGATACTGGATGGGAGGCTGTGCGCTGTCCTGGACCCCTTTCTGGTTGTTTGTATGTTGGCTGGTGGACAGATCCTATGACAGGAGAATGGGGGTTTAGATACTGAGCCTGTGATGGGGGTTCCCACCTCCCCCTGACCAAGTCCCTTCCCCTTGGGTTATGCCTGACCTTATTTTCTTGTGCGTTAAGCTCTCCGTCCTGCGTCTCAGTGCAGGGGCACGTGTTAGTTGTGGGCGTTCTGAGGGCCTCGTTGCTTCACTGGTCCTATGCCCTTGTGTCGGATCCAGTCCGGCTGTGACAGCGACTTGTTTAATGTGCTCAAGTGAGTTTTACAGTCTTTGTTCCCTCTCCTGTCTTCTTTCGTTCCCTTTGCTTTTCTGTGTTTCTTTTGCTCTTAATGTCTCTTTCAAAATTCCACAGGGATTGTTGCTGTTGCGGAACCGCAGCGCCAGATGGTTAAGGCCGAGGTAAGTAGTTTAGTGCAAAGTGCAGTGCTGCACAACGTGAGCCAGATGCTCACCTGTATTCCTTTCTCTCCCTCACACAGGAGGCAGCGCGCTGATGATCCGGAATGCAGTTCGTTCGGTGACCGGGTATGCAGGTAAGTGATTAATGATGTTTTGCTTGTTTCTCCGTCATCATTGCAGATTAGCGTAGCGCGATGTTAGAACCCGCTGTTAATGCTGTCCTTTACTTTGCAGGTTGCGGAGCATTCCGGAGATGGCGAGGCCACCGACCGCGAATGGACGCAGGAGCTGCTACTCACAGGTAAGTGTTTCTTAGTAATGCTGTTCTTGTTCTTGCAGGTTGCAGGTGGAACCCAGGTTGATGCTGCAGATTCAAGCCGCCAGAAGAAGCAGAGGAGCTGGAGCTGGACACAAAGAGCGTTACGCTGCAGGAGTGCAGAATAACACGAAGCGTGAATTCCAGTTCGGGCGTGGCTTATATAGCCAGCTACACCTGAATATTCGACCACACCCAAAACACTAGTCTGCATGCTTCAGTTCATGAAACTGAGCTTCAGGAAGGGCCTCCCTGTTGGATTTAGGCCCAAAGTGGGCTTGCCTTATTCTTGATAATGAGCCTGGCGCCATGGGCGCCAGGACTGTCTCCATGTCTGCTGTTGCTGGGTTTTTAAGACCCTTGTAGTCACTGTGTGGGGCTGTAGCCTCACTGATGCCAGGGGGCTGTTGCAACGGAGGGGGTCAGGGATAGGGGTCATGACAGCACTCCCCCGCAAGGCACCTCTCACGGTATCACTTCCGACTGGCCCAGGTTTGGTTGGATGATTTCGATGAAAACGTTTAACCAGGCGTGGTGCATGGAGATGCTTGCTAGGCTCCCATGTCCTGTCCTGAGGGCCGTACCCTTTCCAGTCCATTAAATAATATAACTTGGACCTGGTGATTTTTTAATCTAGGATGTCTTTAACTTCGAATTCAGGCTCTCCATTAACCAATACCGGCTTTGGTGGTGTCTTAATCCGGGTTCCCGGTTGAACAGGCTTTACAAGTGAAACTTGGAACACAGGATGGATCTGCATGTTTGATGGTAAAGCTAGTTTTTCCGCCACAGGGTTTATGATAGCCTTGATGGTATAAGGTCCTAGGTACCTGGGACGAAATGTTCGAGATCCTTTTATGGGCACATGTCGAGACGCTAACCAGACTTCATCTCCAACTTGGTAGGTTGGGGCTCTTCGTCGGTGTTGGGCAGCAAACTTTTTCTGTCTTTCTTTGGCTTGAATTAAGTGTTCTGCTGCCTTCTTGAAAGTCTGAGTGATAGTTGTATGTAAAGTTTTTACTTCTGGCATTTCCAAAGTTGTAGGGACGTCCAACTCCGAAGTACGTGGATTTCTTCCATACATGGTATAGAACAGACTCTGTCCTGTACTGGGGTGTAACAAATTGTTCTAGGCATATTCTGCTATCCATAGCACATCCTTCCAACCTTCTTCAACCTGATGTAACATGCACCCTAATTAGGTATTGGTCTAATGTCTGATTTGTCCGCTCTGTTTGACCATCAGTTTTTGGATGGTGACTGGTGTATAGACGGATATCAATTTGGGCCATTGCACAACTCTTCCTCCAGAAATTAGACACAAAGGGCCTCACCACGAGTTGGCCGGTAACCCCGGCGGTATTATCGCTGGTGCTATTAGCCCTACCGCCAATCCCCCGGCGCTATTAGCGCCGGATCACGGGTTTGGCAGAACGGTTAGTGCCCATTCCCCATTGGGCCCATTCGGGAATTTCCCATTCCCCATGGGGCCCAATGAGGAATTTTTGCGCTATTACCGCTGTCGAATTTCCCGCCGGCAGTATTAGCGCTGAAAATCAGCAACATTGCAGCAGATTTGCCCCCAGCTCAGAGCTGGGGGGAAATCCACCAAGGATGTGATTTGGCGGACCCTTAAATGCGGAGGTAATGGCGTTACCGCTGCATTTAAGGGTTACCGCCAAACTCGTGATGAGGCTGAAACAGACTGCCTTGGTCTGAAATCAGGATGGAGGGAAATCCATGTAGTTGCACGATTTGTTCCAAGAATACCTTTGCCAAACTGGATGCATTTGGTAGACCCTTAAGTGGTATGAAATGGGCCATTTTTCAAAAGAGGTCCACTACCACTAAAATAGTGTTGAATCCTTGGTAGGGAGGTAGGTCGGTGATGATATCGAGGGAGAGAGTGTGCCAGGGTACAGGTGGAACCTCCAAGGGATGAAGAAGGCCCGGAGGTCTTTGCTTCAGGGATTTATTTTGTACACAAATGCCACGTGATAGAATAAACTGTATGATGTCCTTTCGCCAGGTTGGCCACCAAAAATATCTCTTCACCTTGGCTAAAGTTTTGGAAATCCCAGCGTGTCCTTCCATCAGAGGGTCGTGATAACCTGAGATGACTTGTTCTTATAATGCCTTATTTGGTAGATATAAACATCCCCTGAAATATGGGAGTTGATCCTTGATTGTGTGATGTTCACCTTGAGCGGCCCAATCCTGTAATGCCTCAGTGTTCATTAGGAGCTGAATTTCCTTATGAAGTTCACCCAGAGACAATGTGGCGGGGAGATCAAGTAGTTTATCACCCGGAATGATGGCCACAGGGTCTGGGGTTGAGTAAGCATTTTCATCAACTCCCATGCGAGATAAGGCTTCTGCCTTACCATTCTGGACTCCGGGTAGATAGGTGATTATGTAATCATACTCCACAAAAAATAAAGCCCACCTGAGTTGGCGAGATGGTTGGGCTTTTGCCGACTTGAGGTATTGAAGGTTCTGATCGTCGGTGATTACAGTTTGGTATGTCTGGCGTCCAAGTGGTAATGTCGCCAATCCTTAACGGCTGCCTTAATCGCTAGGAGTTCTTTGTCCGTTATTGCATAATTAAGTTCAGGTGTGGAAAACGTACGCAACTAAAAGGCCACAGGATGTAATTGGCCGGTTCCGGGATCTCTTTGGGAAAGAACTGCCCCATTGCCATGCTGGAGGCATCTGTTTCTACTATATACGGGAAGTCTGGGCGAGGGTGTCATAAAACTGGGGCTGAGGTAAACCTCCTCTTAAGTTCTTGAAAGGACTTTTCTGCCTCTTCAGTCCATTGGAAATGATTGTTTTTCTTTCGTAACAAAGAAGTGATCGGGTGTACAATCTGTGAGAAACCCGGAATGAACCGGCGGTAAATGTTTGAAAAACCGTGCATACTCTGGACACCTTTCACTGAAGAAGGGGACGGGCAGTTAATAATGGCATCTACCTTGTACATATCCATCCGAACGCCTCTGGGTGTGAGGATGAAACCCAAGAACTCGACTTCAGTCACATCAAGGAGCATTTCTCAAGTTTAGCATATAGCTGGTGCTGACAGAGTTTTGCAAGGATGGAGCGTACGTGCCCAACATGATCTTGTTTGGAAGAGGAATACACCAAGATGTCGTCAATGTACACTAGGGCACATACGTCGATCAACTCTCGCAGTACATCAGTCATGAAGTACTGGAATGCGGCGGGTGCATTGCAAAGCCCGAGGGCATCACCTGATATTCGTACAGCCCATATTTGTTACGAAAGGCGGTCTTCCATTTGTCACCTTTCTTTACCCGTACGAGATGGTATGCTCCCCTGAGGTCCAATTGGGTGTAACTTTGGGCATCTTTGACTTGGTCCAGCAGTTCCCGGGATCAGGGGTAGAGGGTAGCGTTTTTTTACTGTTACTTGATTTAATGCATGGTAATCGATGCACATTCTCAAGTCTCCCTCCTTCTTGGGTACGAAGAATAAGGGTGACGTGGCTGGGGATTTAGACGGGCGGATGAACCCGTTTGCCACATATTGGTCCAGGTATGATTTCAGATGGAGGTTTTCAGGTTCCGTGAGTGTGAGGGGGTAAGGTATTAGCCTGCTCCTTCTGGAAAACATCTTGGAAGTCTTGGTATTCGCATGGTAGCATATTCGTTACACCTAGAACCACTGCCTCTTTACCTTGAGCTGTCGTTAACGGATCAGACATTGGCACTTCTACTTGGTAGCAGGCATGAGCACAGTCATTGGAGAAAGTTCATTTCTTTGCACGCCAGTCAATGCTAGGATTGTGAGCCACCAACCACGGCATCCCCAAAATCACCCGGAACTGAGGGGCCTTGATAAGGTCGAAGGCTATGGCTTTCCGAAGTCCATCCTGGCACAGAAGGATTAATTCTCGTCATTCCCCCAATAACTGGGCTAGTTGATCAGTCTCAGATGTTTCCATGACGCCCAGGTGGATGTTTTAAGGAGGCTTTGCGTTCTGTTACGCTCACCTGATATCCACAGGGACGCCACACGATACTGGATGGGAGGCTGTGCACTGTCCTGGACCCTTTTCTGCTTGTTTGTATGTTGACTGGTGGACAGATCCTATGACAGGGGAATGGGGGTTTAGATACTGAGCCTGTGATGGGGGTTCCCACCTCCCACTGACCAAGTCCCTTCCCCTTGGGTTATGCCTCACCTTATTTTCTTGTGCATTTAGCTTTCCGTCCTGCGTCTCAGTGCAGAGGCGTGTGTTAGTTGTAGGCGTTCTGAGGGCCTAGTTGCTTCACTGGTCCTGTGCCTTTGTGTCGGGTCCTGTCCGGCTGTGACACCGACTTGTTTAATGTGCTCAGGTGAGTCTTACAGTCTTTGTTCCATCTCCTGTCTTCTTTCGTTCCCTTTGCTTTTCTGTGTTTCTTTTGCTCTCAATGTCTCTTTCTAAATTCCACAGGGATTGTTGCAGTTGTGGAGCCACAGCGCCAGATGGTTAAGGTTGAGGTAAGTAGTTTAGCGCAAAGTGCAGTGCTGCACAACATGAGCCAGATGCTCACCTGTATTCCTTTCTCTCCCTCACACAGGAGGCAGCGCGCTGATGATCCGGAATGCAGTTCGTTCGGTGACCGGGTATGCAGGTAAGTGATTAATGGTGTTTTGCTTGTTTCTCTGTCATCATTGTAGATTAGCGTAGCGCGATGTTAGAACCCGCAGTTAATGCTGTCCTTTACTTTGCAGGTTGCGGAGCATTCCGGATATGGCGAGGCCACCGAGCGCGAACGGACGCAGGAGCTGTTACTCACAGGTAATTGTCCCTTTGTAATGCTGTTATTGTTCTTGCAGGTTGCGGAGCGCTCCAGAGATGGTTGAGCCACTGAGCGCGGACAGATGCGCGGATGGATGTTGGAGCTGCTACTCACAGGTAAGTGTTTCTTAGTAATGCTGTTCTTGTTCTTGCAGGTTGCCGGTGGAACCTAGGTTGATGCTGCAGATTCAAGCCGCCAGAAGAAGCAGAGGAACTGGAGCTGGACACAGTGAGTGTTACGCGGCAGCAGTACAGAATAACACGAAGCGTGAATTCCAGTTTGGGCGTGGCTTATATAGCTAGCTACACCTGAAGATTCAACCACACCCAAAACACTAGTCTGCATGCTTCATTTCATGAAACTGAGCTGCAGGAAGGGCCTCCCTGTTGGATTAAGGCCCAAAGTGGGCTTGCCTTATTCTTGATAATGAGCCTGGCGCCATGGGCGCCAGGACTGTCTCCATGTCTGCTGTTGCTGGGTTTTTAAGACCCTTGTAGTCACTGTGTGGGGCTGTAGCCTCACTGATGCCAGGGGGCTGTTGCAACTGAGGGGGTCAGGGATAGGGGTCATGACAGCACTCCCCCGCAAGGCACCTCTCACGGTATCACTTCCGACTGGCCCAGGTTTGGTTGGATGATTCCGATGAAAACGTTTAACCAGGCGTGGTGCATGGAGATGCTCGCTAGGCTCCCATGTCCTGTCCTGAGGGCTGTACCCTTTCCAGTCCACTAAATAATATAACTTGGACCTGGTGATTTTTTAATCTAGGATGTCTTTAACTTTGAATTCAGGCTCTCCATTAACCAATACCGTCTTTGGTGGTGTCTTAATCCGGGATCCCGGTTGAACAGGCTTTAGAAGTGAAACGTGGAACACAGGATGGATCTGCATGTTTGATGGTAAAGCTAGTTTTACCGCCACAGGGTTTATGATAGCCTTGATGGTATAAGATCCTAGGTACCTGGGATGAAATGTTCGAGATCCTCTTATGGGCACGTGTCAAGACGCTAACCAGACTTCATCTCCAACTTGGTAGGTTGGGGCTCTTCGTCGGTGTTGGTCAGCAAACTTTTTCTGTATTTCTTTGGCTTGAATTAAGTGTACTGCTGCCTTCTTGAAAGTCTGAGTGATAGTTGTATGTAAAGTTTTTACTGCTGGCATTTCCAAAGTTGTAGGGACGTCCAACTCCGAAGTATGTGGATTTCTTCCATACATGGTATAGAACCGACTCTGTCCTGTACTGGAGTGTAACAAATTGTTGTAGGCATATTCTGCTATCCATAGCACATCCTTCCAACCTTCTTCAACCTGATGTAACATGCACCCTAATTAGGTATTGCTCTAATGTCTGATTTGTCCGCTCTGTTTGACCATCAGTTTTTGGATGGTGACTGGTGTATAGACGGATATCAATTTGGGCCATTGCACAACTCTTCCTCCAGAAATTAGACACAAAGGGCCTCACCACGAGTTGGCTGGAAACCCTGGAGGTATTACCGCTGGCGCTATTAGCCCTTACGCCAATCCCCCCGGCGCTATTAGCGCCGGATCACGGGTTTGGCAGAACGGTTAGTGCCCATTCCCCATTGGGCCCATTCGGGAATTTCCCATTCCCCATTGGGCCCAATGAGGAATTTTTGCGCTATTACCGCTGTCAGATTTCCCGCCGGCAGCATTAGCGCTGAAAATCAGCAACATTGCAGCAGATTTGCCCCCAGCTCAGAGCTGGGGGGAAATCCACCAAGGCTGTGATTTGGCGGACCCTTAAATGTGGTGGTAATGGCGTTACCGCTGCATTTAAGGGTTACCGCCAAACTCGTGATGAGGCTGAAACAGACTGTCTTGGTCTGAAATCAGGATGGAGGGAAATCCGTGTAGTCGCACGATTTGTTCCAAGAATACCTTTGCCAGGCTGGATGCATTTGGTAGACCCTTAAGTGGTATGAAATGGGCCATTTTTGAAAAGAGGTCCACTACCACTAAAATAGTGTTGAATCCTTGGCAGGGAGGTAGGTCGGTGATGATATCGAGGGAGAGAGTGTGCCAGGGTGCAGGTGGAACCTCCAAGGGATGAAGAAGGCCCGGAGGTCTTTGCTTCAGGGATTTTTTCTGTGCACAAATGCCACGTGATAGAATAAACTGCATGATGTCCTTTCGCCAGGTTGGCCACCAAAAATATCTCTTCACCTTGGCTAAAGTTTTGGCAATCCCAGTGTGTCCTTCCATCAGAGAGTCGTGATAACCTGAGATGACTTGTTCTTATAATGCCTTATTTGGTAGATATAAACATCCCCTGAAATATGGGAGTTGATCCTTGATTGTGTGATGTTCACCTTGAGCGGCCCAATCCTGTAATGCCTCAGTGTTCATTAGGAGCTGAATTTCCTTATGAAGTTCGTCCAGAGACAATGTGGCGGGGAGATCAAGTAGTTTATCACCCGGAATGATGGCCACAGGGTCTGGGGTTGAGTAAGCATTTTCATCAACTCCCATGCGAGATAAGGTGTCTGCCTTACCATTCTGAACTCCGGGTAGATGTGTGATTATGTAATCATACTCCGCAAAAAATAAAGCCCACCTGAGTTGGCGAGATGGTTGGGCTTTTGCCGACTTGAGGTATTGAAGGTTCTGATGGTCGGTGATTACAGTTTGGTATGTCTGGCGTCCAAGGGGTAATGTCACCAATCCTTAAAGGCTGCCTTAATCGCTAGGAGTTCTTTGACCGTTATTGCGTAATTAAGTTCAGGTGTGGAAAACGTATGCGACCAAAAGGCCACAGGATGTAATTGGCCGGTTCCGGGATCTCTTTGGGAAAGAACTGCCCCTTTGCCTTGCTGGAGGCATCTGTTTCTACTATATACGGGAGGTCTGGGCGAGTGTGTTTTAAAACTGGGGCTGAGGTAAACCTCCTCTTAAGTTCTTGAAAGGCCTTTTCTGCCTCTTCAGTCCATTGGAAATGCTTGTTTTTCTTTCGTAACAAAGAAGTGATCGGGTGTACAATCTGTGAGAAACCCGGAATGAACCGGCGGTAAATGTTTGAAAAACCGTGCATACTCTGGACACCTTTCACTGAAGAAGGGGACGGGCAGTTAATAATGGCATCTACCTTGTACATATCCATCCGAACGCCTCTGGGTGTGAGGATGAAACCCAAGAACTCGACTTCAGTCACATGGAAGGAGCATTTCTCAAGTTTAGCGTATAGCTGGTGCTGACAGAGTTTTGCAAGGATGGAGCGTACGTGCCCAACATGATCTTGTTTGGAAGAGGAATACACCAAGATGTCGTCAATGTACACTAGGGCACATACGTCGATCAACTCTCGCAGTACATCAGTCATGAAGTACTGGAATGCGGCGGGTGCATTGCAAAGCCCGAGGGCATCACCTGATATTCGTACAGCCCATATTTGTTACGAAAGGCGGTCTTCCATTTGTCACCTTTCTTTACCCGTACGAGATGGTATGCTCCCCTGAGGTCCAATTGGGTGTAACTTTGGGCATCTTTGACTTGGTCCAGCAGTTCCCGGGATCAGGGGTAGAGGGTAGCGTTTTTTCACTGTTACTTGATTTAATGCATGGTAATCGATGCACATTCTCAAGTCTCCCTCCTTCTTGGGTACGAAGAATAAGGGTGACGCGGCTGGGGATTTAGACGGGCGGATGAACCCGTTTGCCACATATTGGTCCAGGTATGATTTCAGATGGAGGTTTTCAGGTTCCGTGAGTGTGAGGGGGTAAGGTATTAGCCTGCTCCTTCTGGAAAACATCTTGGAAGTCTTGGTATTCGCATGGTAGCATATTCGTTACACCTAGAACCACTGCCTCTTTACCTTGAGCTGTCGTTAACGGATCAGACATTGGCACTTCTACTTGGTAGCAGGCATGAGCACAGTCATTGGAGAAAGTTCATTTCTTTGCACGCCAGTCAATGCTAGGATTGTGAGCCACCAACCACGGCATCCCCAAAATCACAGGGAACTGAGGGGCCTTGATAAGGTCGAAGGCTATGGCTTTCCGAAGTCCATCCTGGCACAGAAGGATTAATTCTGGTGTGCATTGAGTTACTCGACTCGAAGCTATATCTGTGCCGCCGACCGTGGTAACCTTCTCAGTTGTCATTTTCTGACAAAGTGGAAGCCCCATCCTTGTTGCCAGGCCATGGTCTAAGTAGTTACCAATGGCTCTTCTTTTTCGCTCGACAAATGGACCTCTACGCTTGCCGGGCCTGGAAGTTTTCCGACTCATGTTCTCCTCTTTCCTTTTCAGTATCACCAACCATTCTTCTAGGAGGCTTCACTGGGCATTCCCTAAGGAAATGACCGGACTTCCCACAGTACAGGCTTAGTTGTTGTTGCCTTCTTTTGTCTCTTTCGGCCTTGGTCAATGGACTGCATACCCCCCCAATTTGCATGGGTTCTGAAGTGTCTGAAGCATGTGGAATATACTCCTTGGGACGTACATAGACAGTACGATTATCTGTTCTGGCCCGATCTGTCTTTCGATCTTGCAGCCTGTTGTCGAGCTGCACAACGAAGTTCATGAATTCAGCACAGTCTCTTGGTGGGTTTACCACCTGGGCTAGGATGTCTTTCAATTCCCCCCGTAACCCTCGATGGAATAACGTGGTTCTTTTCTCCTCCGGCCACCCAGTTTCAACTATGAGTCTGTTAAAGGTGGCGATATACGTCAATAAATCTTGGCTGCCCTGGCGAAGTGACAGAAGTTCATTATCCAGAGCTTGGCACTGGGTGTATCGGGCGAACAGCTTTTCCATTTCCTGTTGGAACCCTCCGAAATCTCGCAAGAGTGGATCATCCTGTTTCACCAACTGTACAGACCAATCTGCGGCACTGCCACTCAGATATGACAGAACAAAGGCAACCCGTGACTGATCATTCGGAAAGGCTCCGGGTCTGCAGAGGAAATGGAGGCAGCACTGGTTCATGAACACTGCATATCTCTTTGGATCCCTCGTGAAACACTCTGGGGGGCCAAAGGAACTGCCCCAGGGAGGACCACTTGCACAGGATTGACAGATGTGACAGAAGCCGATGGAACAGTTCCTGGCAATGGAGCCTGACCGGCCTGTGCTTGGAGTAGTTGCCTAGCTAAATCATCAGTACGATCCTTGGCGACTATCAACTCCCTTCTAAGAGCATTGGTTTCTTGCCGGGCGGAGTGTACTTCAGCTCGTCATTCCCCCAATAACTGGGCTAGTTGATCAGTCTCAGATGTTTCCATGACGCCCAGGTGGATGTTTTAAGGAGGCTTTGCGTTCTGTTACGCTCACCTGATATCCACAGGGACGCCACACGATACTGGATGGGAGGCTGTGCACTGTCCTGGACCCTTTTCTGCTTGTTTGTATGTTGACTGGTGGACAGATCCTATGACAGGGGAATGGGGGTTTAGATACTGAGCCTGTGATGGGGGTTCCCACCTCCCACTGACCAAGTCCCTTCCCCTTGGGTTATGCCTCACCTTATTTTCTTGTGCATTTAGCTTTCCGTCCTGCGTCTCAGTGCAGAGGCGTGTGTTAGTTGTAGGCGTTCTGAGGGCCTAGTTGCTTCACTGGTCCTGTGCCTTTGTGTCGGGTCCTGTCCGGCTGTGACACCGACTTGTTTAATGTGCTCAGGTGAGTCTTACAGTCTTTGTTCCATCTCCTGTCTTCTTTCGTTCCCTTTGCTTTTCTGTGTTTCTTTTGCTCTCAATGTCTCTTTCTAAATTCCACAGGGATTGTTGCAGTTGTGGAGCCACAGCGCCAGATGGTTAAGGTTGAGGTAAGTAGTTTAGCGCAAAGTGCAGTGCTGCACAACATGAGCCAGATGCTCACCTGTATTCCTTTCTCTCCCTCACACAGGAGGCAGCGCGCTGATGATCCGGAATGCAGTTCGTTCGGTGACCGGGTATGCAGGTAAGTGATTAATGGTGTTTTGCTTGTTTCTCTGTCATCATTGTAGATTAGCGTAGCGCGATGTTAGAACCCGCAGTTAATGCTGTCCTTTACTTTGCAGGTTGCGGAGCATTCCAGATATGGCGAGGCCACCGAGCGCGAACGGACGCAGGAGCTGTTACTCACAGGTAATTGTCCCTTTGTAATGCTGTTATTGTTCTTGCAGGTTGCGGAGCGCTCCAGAGATGGTTGAGCCACTGAGCGCGGACAGATGCGCGGATGGATGTTGGAGCTGCTACTCACAGGTAAGTGTTTCTTAGTAATGCTGTTCTTGTTCTTGCAGGTTGCCGGTGGAACCCAGGTTGATGCTGCAGATTCAAGCCGCCAGAAGAAGCAGAGGAACTGGAGCTGGACACAGTGGCCCTCATTACGACCCTTGCGGAAAGTGACTGACCAGACCGCCACAGCGTAACTAGCGTTTCCGCCATTGCACGAAGGAGCAAAATGCGGCCCATTCCGACCCATCGGGCACGAGCACCACGGCATGGCGGAAGTGCAAAGTCCGCGATGGCGGAAATGACCCCAAAACGGCCCACACCGCCGCCGTACGGCGCCCTAGGTGCAATACCGCCACCCATCTCAGCGGACACCGCAGTGTGCGCCTACCGGAAAGTACGGTGACCGGAAATATACGGAAACGGAAGTTAAAACATGGGCCCGGAACGGGAAACATCCCGCCGTACACCCATAAAACCACGAAATCCACACAACCACTATAAACACTACCCTGAGACACACCCCAACCCGTCATCCACCCTAGCGAAACCAAGAAAAATGGGAAAAGTAGCGAAGAAAGCGTGCGACCGCAAGCGGCAGGTCCACTTCTCCCGTGAGGAACTCACCGTGCTAACAGAGACCCTCCAGGAGAATGCCGCCGCCGTCTTCTCCACGCAAATGACCAGGACGGCACTTGCGAACAAGAAGGCCATATGGGCTCTGGTGGCACAGCGGGTAAGTGCGGTGGGGACCGCACCCCGCACCTCACAGCAATGCCGTAAGCGATGGGACGACCTGCGGATACGCGTCCGCAGCATACTCTCTGCCAACCGCAACATTGCCACAGCCACCGGGGGAGGTCCTGAATCACCCATCAAGTTGACCCCCTGGGAAGAAATCTGTGCCTCCACCATCGGAATGGAGAGCATAGAGGGAGTCGGAGGGATGGAGAAAGGAGTGCAGACATCCGAAGATTCAGGTAGGTGGCCCAAACAAAACAATGCCAAATCCACAATGTCCAATCATGTGAAGTACCATGCGTCCACATAGTGCAACAGAAACACATGTCCAGGAGAACGTCCACACACATCGGCCTGATAGCGCACGTTAAAACCCACAATAAATACATAAATAATTAAAAACCCCTAATACACGCACTACACGTGCAGCAGGCACACCCTAACTGCAGGCTGCCACACAACTGCACCCTCACTCCACACACAAATGAAACCACCTCCAAGGCCCCGACCCAAATCACCCTCAGGTACCACCCCAATGCATGTGATACAATGCCATTCCAATTCCCACAGACCCATCAATAACCCTCGCCCTCCTTTACTCCACCACAGGGTCCGATCCAAACGACGAGCTCCAGGACACCCCTACCAGCACACCTGCAAAGAGGGCCAAGACCAACGGCCAAAGACCCTCCACCTCAGCTGCACGCATCAAGACACGGCAGCAGCACAAATCAGGTGGCAGCACAGAGGAGGGAACATCAACAGGCACCCCAGCAGCCAGCATGCCCACACCACCACCACCACAGGTCCCCCCAACGGATGCCACAGAAGGCACTGGCTCCGGTGGCAGCAGCACCATAGGTGACACCCCATTGATGGCAGCATGCTCCGACACAGAAGACGGGGATGTCGAAGTCAGATCCATCCATGACCTCTCCCAATCCCCCTGTCTGTCCGATCCCGTACAACATGAGGATACCACGCAGGGGCACCCACAAGACGACGACCGGCCATCCCCCACAAGCCCTGTGGCAAGGCAACATGAGGACAACAGCCCCTCTGTGACACCCCCGCAAAGCAAATGGCCATGGCCCAGCAGAGGCAACAGTCCCTCGACCAGTTAATCGTGCAACAGCAGCAACTGGCCACGCTCCTCAAGGACCATGCCGATGAATGTGGGGGCACTAAGGCAGACATAGAAACATCAACTGAGACACTTAGGGCACAAATGGAGAGTAGCACCGAGAGCCTGAGAGTCCAAATGGAGAGTAGCACCGAGAGCCTGAGAGTCCAAATGGAGAGTAGCACCGAGAGCCTGAGAGTCCAAATGGAGAGAAGCACCGAGAGCCTGAGGGGGGAACTGCATGCGACGTCCAAAGACGTATGTGCCGAACTTGCCGCAGTGCGCCGTGTGCTCACTGAGCTCTCACAAACCCTTAGGGACATGCATGGACGTGAGCAGGCAGAGACATCATCCGTTGCAAGTTCCGTCCAGGGCAGCTCCCAACGTAGATCTGGGAGGAACCTGCGCTCCACAGGCAGGGGTGCCCCTGATACCCGCAGAGGGGGCTTGCAATAGCGACTGCCCACTGAAAATGAGCATCTTTGGACACTGGTGTTCGGGGGGGAGGTAGGAGGGTGGAGGGGGTGTGTTGGGCTCACTTGGGTGGCGGGTCGATAGGGTGTTCAACATGATATCACATATGCCATAAACAATGCACGATCAACCAATGAGATGTGTGGACAATGATCTTTGTGTACTAGGCCATCATAGGCGTACAGTCCATATTGTGCATGTCCCAGACACACACAGTGCCACGAGTCCCGTGTCCATGTATCAGCCACCAGGCGTGAGTGCTAGAAGCATACATCAATGAGATGCTGACGAATTTCACGGGCCTCCTGTGCCTCGCCGACTCCTTGAGGTGCTGCCACATCCCCACCCTCATCCTGACCATCTTCAGGTGCATGCAGTTCTGCGTCAGGGGGCATGGGCACATTTCTACGTACGCACATGTTGTGGAGCATGACACATGCCATGACCATCTTTGCAACCTTCTCATGGCGGTACAGGAGTGCCCCGCCAGACCTGCTGAGGCAGCGGAAACGAGCCTTCAGTAGGCCGAATGCCTGTTCTATGACTACACGGGTACGTGAGTGGGCATGGTTGTAGTCCTCCTCATGCTGGTCCCGTGGGTTCCGGACTGGTGTGAGGAGCCATCTCTTCAGTGGATATCCAGCATCACCTGTATGTGGACGAGAAACGTATGATGTGGAATGCCATTGCTACGTACGCACACACCCCCCCCCCCTTCCTGCCAGGTCATTGCCGAATCACATACCCCACATCATCATGCATGAAATGTGACTCACCGAGTAGCCATGATCTGTTCCCTGCGTGTCGCTCCATGTAGCGTGGTATTCTAGAGTTCCTCAGGACCATAGAATCATGGGTTGATCCAGGGAATCGGGCACAACAATGTGTAATGATCCTGTTGGAGTCACACACCATTTGTACATTCAGAGAATTAAATTGTTTTCGGTTGCGGTACTGGGCCTCCATGGCATGTGGGACGACCAATTCCACATGGGTGCAGTCGATGGCACCAATGCAACCCGGTATGCCGGCAAGTGCATGGAATCCCACTTTTGTGTTGGTAATTTCCTGCTCCGAGCGTGGTAGGGAGATGTAGTCGTCTGCGTGCTGCAGGAGGGCATCGAGCACTTGCAATAGTGTCCGTGAGAACAGTGGCTGAGAAATGCCATGCAACTGTCCGACTGTGTGCTGGTAGGTGCCTGTGGCCAGGAAGTGGAGTACAGACACCACCTTCAGTAGGGGTGGGATGGCGGTTGGGCTATCTATCATGCTGACAAGGTCAGCCTGTGTCATGTCCACAATGGCGGCTATGGTGTCCCGGTCCAGACGGTAGAGGGTGTGGATCTGCTCATCAGTGAGGTTGAACGGATGTGCTCGGAGGCGTGGGATTGCGGGCTGCCTGCGTGGTGGTAGTGGCTGTGCTGGCGGCCCTTGCTGGCCCTGCCTTGGCCTCCTCCTCCTCCTGCGTCTCCTCCGTGCGGCCGGTTGTAGTTGGTGTTCGTCTTCTTCTTGGAGTTGGAGTACTTGCAGTGCTATCAGGTCCCCCAGGGCCAACATCGCGAGTCCTGCCGGTAGCATTTCGGTGTGGGTGTGGGAGGAGACTGGGTGTGCAATTTATGTGTTTTCAGGCTGTATGGCCTCCACCTGTGGTGATTCATTCCACCTGTGCAGACTGCTCTCCCCTTTGGCCGAGCACGTCCCGCGCACAACGCTGCAATTCGGGGAATGGCATCTTGCTATTGCAATCATGTATTTGTACCCGATGGCCGTGTAACATTGGTTGACATGTTCATTCTGCTGTGGTCCCATTGTTTCACATACTATCTGTGCAGTCGCGGACAGACTTGTGAAGGGTCAGTGGAACGTGGTACTCGGGTAACGGTGGGCCCTCATGCATCACTGTACCGAGTTGCACCGACGGGCGGGGCGTCCCATTTGTGGGTGTAGGCAGTTGCCATTTTCACACACAGCCGCACTAGATGGTTTGATTTGTGATTTCAAGCGGCCACAGATGCCTCTTCGACGTGATGTTGCAAATGAGGAATTCGAAGGCCGGCGCTTTCGGTTATCAGCTAGCGGCGAGGAGATGCCCACAGGTCTGACTGCAAATATAACGTTCTATTGTTCAATGTCCTTGGGACAGGGGCCATGGCGAGGATGCAATGATTGACATGAATAGTTTGGGATGCGCAATAGCGAAGTGGCCGATGAGTCCGGACGTTCCCAAATACATGTTGCTTCACTACACTGGAATTACGGGCTGGGGCACAGTGGATTTTGCAGGCTGCATGACGCACAGACTCAATGGATATTTCTAATGTCATGTGAGTAAATATTCAGGCGTTTTCATACCGGGATGAGGGAATGATGAATGGATGCATGGGCAGGTGATTTGATACAGAGTTTGCCATGTACAGGGCTTCTTGGGATCTATCCGCCTCCCCTGCGCTATGTGATGCAGGGCTGCCATAGTGGGACCATCGTCTATCTGGCCTTGTTGAGCCCTCCCTGTCTCGACGCGCCCTCAGACACTTGTGTCCATGCACGTTACCAATCCCATCTGATGGATTCTGTTTTCACAGACGCATGCACAGGTACACTCGTGTGTGATGGTGTTTACACCTCGATATAGATAGTTATGAGTCGCAAGTGGTTTTGGGGTGGTGATGATCCTTTGGAGTGGGCTAGCATGCATATGGCTGTGGATTTAGTGTGATCATTGAAGTGAGTTGTTCGAATGTAGTTCTGATGGCCATTCTGTTCTTTTTCTTTTCTTATGGTTGACAGGTATCTCCTCCCCTTTTGCCACTGCCATCTGTATGCCACTCCTGCCGATGGGTTTTACTCCCGACACCTGCTGCTTCGTGTTAATCAGTGGAGCAGCATTACGATCTTATGGGACGATCGCCAATGGGCCACATGCCCTTACGCAGTACTGGTGGCTCGGAGCAACATTTCGGCCTTTCAGCTGGACTAGTGCCTCCCCATTGGGACGGCCCTGCGGTTCTGTGCGCTTCCATGTTGCCTTTTCGTACGTGAATGTGGCTCTGTGTACCATGAGGGAACAGGGCGTCACACAAGTAGTGGCTGGTCATTTCTTGCGTATGCAGCCCACAATGGTGAAATGTGTTTTAGAGTTCATGGCCTAATGGCTGTATGGGCTTGGTGATTTTGTTGTGCATTAAATTTCTATTCTGATATGGGCCGTGTAGCGTTCTTCTTTGCAAGTGATGTGGCATATGCCTATTTGGGGAGTGGTGTATTGTGAGGAGATCTGCATTGGGTTCCAGCTTCGGAGTATAGTTGCGTGGTACTGTACTGGACGCGTTTGCCTACGAAGCCCGTGAGGTCAGGGATGGGGGCTGCCAATATGACTGTTTGAATGTTGTCATGCTCAGGGGCGGGGGATTGGGTTTTGTGTAACAGATGTCGGTCAGCCAGGTGGACTGGTGGAATGATGTGATTCTCGGAATATTGCTGGTCACAGGTGCCTGTGTTTGCGTGCGTTTCTTGGTGGGGGACTGTGGTCATGTCCATTGGGATGGCTTCTGTATTCGTGCCATCTGTGCCCTGCAGCTCCCATTGGCCCCTGTTGTGTTTCTTTTGTTTGTTGGCATGCATGGGTGTCTTGTGCATTTCACTGGTTGCATTGTGACTTCATTGCACCTACGGGGAGTTGTACTTTGTGGGCAGGGAGCGGTGTACAGGCACTCAGTGGGGCCGTTTACGGTTGATTCGCGATGCCGTACTTCTCACCATGGCGGTATGGTACATTCCGCCATGCTTGATGGCGTTAGGTACATGTCCGCTAGGGTCGGAATTGGCGTACCCTTGCGCCATGGTGGTTTTTGCGGTTTGGCATGGCGCGCGCGCGCGTACTTGGTGCAGTTAGCGTTGGCGTTCACTACGGTGTCGCTAATGGCTTCGTACTTTGCGGTGACGGGTCATAATCGCACCGAGCGCTATTCGATGGCGGTCTTGCATTTCCGCCATCGTTTTTCGATTTCCGCCAGGGTCGTAATGAGGGCCAGTGAGTGTTACGCGGCAGCAGTACAGAAAAACACGAAGCGTGAATTCCAGTTCGGGCGTGGCTTATATACCTAGCTACACCTGAAGATTCAACCACACCCAAAACACTAGTCTGCATGCTTCATTTCATGAAACTGAGCTGCAGGAAGGGCCTCCCTGTTGGATTAAGGCCCAAAGTGGGCTTGCCTTATTCTTGATAATGAGCCTGGCGCCAAGGGCGCCAGGACTGTCTCCATGTCTGCTGTTGCTGGGTTTTTAAGACCCTTGTAGTCACTGTGTGGGGCTGTAGCCTCACTGATGCCAGGGGGCTGTTGCAACTGAGGGGCTCAGGGATAGGGGTCATGACAGCACTCCCCCGCAAGGCACCTCTCACGGTACCACTTCCGACTGGCCCAGGTTTGGTTGGATGATTCCGATGAAAACGTTTAACCAGGCGTGGTGCATGGAGATGCTCGCTAGGCTCCCATGTCCTGTCCTGAGGGCTGTACCCTTTCCAGTCCACTAAATAATATAACTTGGACCTGGTGATTTTTTAATCTAGGATGTCTTTAACTTTGAATTCAGGCTCTCCATTAACCAATACCGTCTTTGGTGGTGTCTTAATCCGGGTTCCCGGTTGAACAGGCTTTAGAAGTGAAACGTGGAACACAGGATGGATCTGCATGTTTGATGGTAAAGCTAGTTTTACCGCCACAGGGTTTATGATAGCCTTGATGGTATAAGATCCTAGGTACCTGGGATGAAATGTTCGAGATCCTCTTATGGGCACGTGTCAAGACGCTAACCAGACTTCATCTCCAACTTGGTAGGTTGGGGCTCTTCGTCTGTGTTGGTCAGCAAACTTTTTCTGTCTTTCTTTGGCTTGAATTAAGTGTACTGCTGCCTTCTTGAAAGTCTGAGTGATAGTTGTATGTAAAGTTTTTACTGCTGGCATTTCCAAAGTTGTAGGGACGTCCAACTCCGAAGTATGTGGATTTCTTCCATACATGGTATAGAACCGACTCTGTCCTGTACTGGAGTGTAACAAATTGTTGTAGGCATATTCTGCTATCCATAGCACATCCTTCCAACCTTCTTCAACCTGATGTAACATGCACCCTAATTAGGTATTGCTCTAATGTCTGATTTGTCCGCTCTGTTTGACCATCAGTTTTTGGATGGTGACTGGTGTATAGACGGATATCAATTTGGGCCATTGCACAACTCTTCCTCCAGAAATTAGACACAAAGGGCCTCACCACGAGTTGGCTGGAAACCCTGGAGGTATTACCGCTGGCGCTATTAGCCCTTACGCCAATCCCCCCGGCGCTATTAGCGCCGGATCACGGGTTTGGCAGAACGGTTAGTGCCCATTCCCCATTGGACCCATTCGGGAATTTCCCATTCCCCATTGGGCCCAATGAGGAATTTTTGCGCTATTACCGCTGTCAGATTTCCCACCGGCAGCATTAGCGCTGAAAATCAGCAACATTGCAGCAGATTTGCCCCCAGCTCAGAGCTGGGGGGAAATCCACCAAGGCTGTGATTTGGCGGACCCTTAAATGTGGTGGTAATGGCGTTACCGCTGCATTTAAGGGTTACCGCCAAACTCGTGATGAGGCTGAAACAGACTGTCTTGGTCTGAAATCAGGATGGAGGGAAATCCGTGTAGTCGCACGATTTGTTCCAAGAATACCTTTGCCAGGCTGGATGCATTTGGTAGACCCTTAAGTGGTATGAAATGGGCCATTTTTGAAAAGAGGTCCACTACCACTAAAATAGTGTTGAATCCTTGGCAGGGAGGTAGGTCGGTGATGATATCGAGGGAGAGAGTGTGCCAGGGTGCAGGTGGAACCTCCAAGGGATGAAGAAGGCCCGGAGGTCTTTGCTTCAGGGATTTTTTCTGTGCACAAATGCCACGTGATAGAATAAACTGCATGATGTCCTTTCGCCAGGTTGGCCACCAAAAATATATCTTCACCTTGGCTAAAGTTTTGGCAATCCCAGTGTGTCCTTCCATCAGAGAGTCGTGATAACCTGAGATGACTTGTTCTTATAATGCCTTATTTGGTAGATATAAACATCCCCTGAAATATGGGAGTTGATCCTTGATTGTGTGATGTTCACCTTGAGCGGCCCAATCCTGTAATGCCTCAGTGTTCATTAGGAGCTGAATTTCCTTATGAAGTTCGTCCAGAGACAATGTGGCGGGGAGATCAAGTAGTTTATCACCCGGAATGATGGCCACAGGGTCTGGGGTTGAGTAAGCATTTTCATCAACTCCCATGCGAGATAAGGTGTCTGCCTTACCATTCTGAACTCCGGGTAGATGTGTGATTATGTAATCATACTCCGCAAAAAATAAAGCCCACCTGAGTTGGCGAGATGGTTGGGCTTTTGCCGACTTGAGGTATTGAAGGTTCTGATGGTCGGTGATTACAGTTTGGTATGTCTGGCGTCCAAGGGGTAATGTCACCAATCCTTAAAGGCTGCCTTAATCGCTAGGAGTTCTTTGACCGTTATTGCGTAATTAAGTTCAGGTGTGGAAAACGTATGCGACCAAAAGGCCACAGGATGTAATTGGCCGGTTCCGGGATCTCTTTGGGAAAGAACTGCCCCTTTGCCTTGCCGGAGGCATCTGTTTCTACTATATACGGGAGGTCTGGGCGAGTGTGTTTTAAAACTGGGGCTGAGGTAAACCTCCTCTTAAGTTCTTGAAAGGCCTTTTCTGCCTCTTCAGTCCATTGGAAATGCTTGTTTTTCTTTCGTAACAAAGAAGTGATCGGGTGTACAATCTGTGAGAAACCCGAATGAAACGGCGGTAAATGTTTGCAAAACCGAGCATACTCTGGACACCTTTGACTGAAGAAGAGGACGGGCAATTAATAATGGCATCTACCTTGTACATATCCATCCGAACGCCTTTGGGAGTGAGGATGAAACCCAAGAACTCGACTTCAGTCACATGGAAGGAGCATTTCTCAAGTTTAGCGTATAGCTGGTGCTGACAGAGTTTTGTAAGGATGGAGCGTACGTGCCCAACATGATCTTGTTTGGAAGAGGAATACACCAAGAGTACACTAGGGCACATACGTCGATCAACTCTCGCAGTACATCATTCATGAAGTACTGGAATGCGGCGGGAGCGTTGCAAAGCCCGAAGGGCATCACCTGATATTCGTACAGCCCATATTTGGTACGAAAGGTGGTCTTCCATTTGTCACCTTTCTTTACCCGTACGAGATGGTATGATCCCCAGAGGTCCAATTGGGTGTAAATTTGGACATCTTTGACTTGGTCCAGCAGTTCCGGGATCAGGGGTAGAGGGTAGCGGTTTTTTACTGTTACTTGATTTAGTGCACGGTAATCGATGCACGTTCTCAAGTCTCCCTCCTTCTTGGGTACGAAGAATAAGGGTGATGCGGCTGGGGATTTAGACGGGCGGATGAACCCGTTTGCCAGATATTGGTCCAAGTATGATTTCAGATGGAGATTTTCAGGTTCCGTGAGTGTGAGGGGGTAAGGTATTAGCCTGCTCCTCCTGGAAAACATCTTGGAAGTCTTGGTATTCGCATGGTAGCATACTCGTTACACCTAGAATCACTGCCTCTTTACCTTGAGCTGCCGTTAACGGATCAGACATTGGCGCTTCTACTTGGTAGCAGGCATCAGCACAGTCATTGGAGAAAGTCCATTTCTTTGCACGCCAGTCAATGCTAGGATTGTGAGCCGCCAACCACAGCATCCCCAAAATCACCCGGAACTTAGGGGCCTTGATAACGTCAAAGGCTATGGCTTTCCGATGTCCATCCTGGCACAGAAGGATTAATTCTGCTGTGCGTTGAGTTACTGGACCCGAAGCTATATCTGTGCCGTCGACCGTGGTAACCTTCTTAGTTGTCATTTTCTGACAAAGGGGAAGCCCCATCCTTGTTACCAGGTCTTGGTCTAAGTAGTTACCAATGGCTCTTCTTTTTTGCTCGACAAATGGACCTCTACGCTTGCCGGGCCTGGAAGTTTTCCGACTCATGTTCTCCTCCTTCCTTTTCAGTAGCACCAACCATTCTTCTAGGAGGCTTCACTGGGCATTCCCTAAGGAAATGACCGGACTTCCCACAGTACAGGCTTAGTTTTTGTTGCCTTCTTTTGTCTCTTTCGGCCTTGGTCAATGGACTGCATACTCCCCCCCCTGATTAGCATGGGTTCTGAAGTGTTTTCTGAAGCATGTGGAATATACTCCTTGGGACGTACATAGACAGTACGATTATCTGTTCTGGCCCGATCTATCTTTCGATCTTGCAGCCTGTTGTCGAGCTGCACAACAAGGTTGATGAATTCAGCACGGTCTCTTGGTGGGTTTACCACCTGGGCTAGGATGTCTTTCAATTCCCCCCGTAACCCTCGATGGAATAACGTGGTTCTTTTCTCCTCCGGCCACCCAGTTTCAACTATGAGTCTGTTAAAGGTGGTGATATACGTCAATAAATCTTGGCTGCCCTGGCGAAGTGACAGAAGTTCGTTATCAATGAGCTTGGCCCTGGGTGTGTCGGGCGAACAGCTTTTCGATTTCCTGTTGGAACCCTCTGAAATCTCGCAAGAGTGGATCATCCTGTTTCACCAACTGTACAGACCAATCTGCGGCACTGCCACTCAGATATGACAGAACAAAGGCAACCCGTGACTGATCATTCGGAAAGGCTCCGGGTCTGCAGAGGAAATGGAGGCAGCACTGGTTCATGAACACTACATATCTCTTTGGATCCCCGGTGAAAAACTCTGGTGGGGCCAAAGGAACTGCCCGGGGAGGACCACTTGCACATGATTGACAGATGTGACAGAAACCGATAGAACAGTTCCTGGCAATGGAGCCTGACCGGCCTGTGCTTGGAGTAGTTGCCTAGCTAAATCATCAGTATGATCCTTGGCGACTATCAACTCCCTTCTAAGAGCATTGGTTTCTTGCCAGGCGGAGTGTACTTCAGCTCGTAATTCCCCCAATAACTGGGCTAGTTGATCAGTCTCAGATGTTTCCATAACGCCCAGGTGGATGTTTTAAGGAGGCTTTGCGTTCTGTTACGCTCACCTGATATCCACAGGGACGCCACACGATACTGGATGGGAGGCTGTGCACCGTCCTGGACCCCTTTCTGCTTGTTTGTATGTTGGCTGGTGGACAGATCCTATGACAGGAGAATGGGGGTTTAGATACTGAGCCTGTGATGGGGGTTCCCACCTCCCACTGACCAAGTCCCTTCCCCTTAGGTTATGCCTCACCTTATTTTCTTGTGCATTAAGCTCTCCGCCCTGCGTCTCAGTGCAAAGGCGCGTGTTAGTTGTGGGCGTTCTGAGGGCCTAGTTGCTTCACTGGTCCTGTGCCCTTGTGTCGGGTCCTGTCCGGCTGTGACACCGACTTGTTTAATGTGCTCAGGTGAGTCTTACAGTCTTTGTTCCCTCTCCTGTCTTCTTTTGTTCCCTGTGCTTTTCTGTGTTTCTTTTACTCTTACGGGCATTGTTGCTGTTGCGGAGCCGGAGCACTGGATGGTTAAGGCTGAGGTAAGTAGTTTAGCGCTAGGCACAGTGCTGCACAACGTGAGCCAGATGCTAACCTGTATTCCTTTCTCTCCCTCACACAGGAGGCAGCGCGCTGATGATCCGGAATGCAGTTCGTTCGGTGACCGGGTATGCAGGTAAGTGATTAATGGTGGTTTGCTTGTTTCTCCGTCACCATTGCAGATTAGCTTAGCGCGATGTTAGAACCCGCTGTCAATGCTGTCCTTTACTTAGGTTGCAGAGCATTCCGGAGATGGCAAGGCCACAGAGCGGGGACGGATGCAGGAGCTGTTACTCACAGGTTATTGTCCCTTGGTAATGCTGTTCTTGTTCTTGCAGGTTGCGGAGTGCTCCGGAGATGGGTGAGCCACCGAGTGCAGACAGATGCGCGGATGGATGTTGGAGCTGCTACTCACAGGTAAGTGTTTCTTAGTAATGCTGTTCTTGTTCTTGCAGGTTGCCGGTGCAACCCAGGTTGATGCTGCAATTCAAGCCGCCAGAAGAAGCAGAGGAGCTGAAGCTGGACACAGTGAGCGTTATGCTGCAGGAGTGCAGAATAACACGAAGCGTGAATTCCAGTTCGGGCGTGGCTTACATAGCTAGCCACACCTGAAGATTCGACCACACCCAAAACACTAGTCTGCATGCTTCAGTTCATGGAACTGAGCTGCAGGAAGGACCTCCATGTTGGATTAAGGCCCAAAGTGGGCTTGCCTTATTCCTGATAATGAGCCTGGTGCCAAAGGCACCAGGACTGTCTCCATGTCTGCTGTTGCTGGGTTTTTAAGGCCCTTGGAGTCGCTGTGTGGGGCTGTAGCCTCACTGCTGCCAGGGGGCTGTTGCAACTGAGGGGGTCAGGGATAGGGTTCATGGCATTGCCCAACAATTGAATAGGTGATTTGAACTCAGAGCCATCGTATCCAATTTAAAGAAGAGCAGTATTCTTTTAAATGTCCAACTTGAGGATAAAGGCTGCAGACCATACTCAAGACGTAGTGCCTCCACTGGGGCGCTTCTCGGCATATTCATTATGGACGGTATCAGTTTAGCCTCCAATTTGCTAAGCCATTCAATTTCCAAAGTTGGCAAGATCTCCAGTGTGTACAATATGGGGGAGCATATACTTGTCTTGTATATTTGTATCTACCCTTCAATGTTACTGCCACCTCTGTGTTCCACATATGATTTTATAGCAGCCCATCTCCTCCCAATTTTTGTACAGATGTGATCTTCGTATTTGGGCGCCAATGGAGTGGACCATATTGGGAAACCCAAGTATATAACTTCTTTGGCAGTATACAAAGTGGAGCCGTCCAAGTACCAGTATGGATTCTTTGCATTTTTTTGAGAGTCCTTCAGACACATTGTTTATGTTTTGATCTTATTTATCACCATGTGGTTTTCTTTTGCATACTGATTTAGAGCATCCAAGGAGCGCTGAAGGCCGATCTGCGTCTGGTCGACAATTATAATATCATCTGCATATGGCATTACGATGATTTTTACTCCGTTTATTGTGGGGGGGGAATTTCTATGTGCCCTTAGTGCTGGTTCCATGTCGGCTGTGTACAGATTATATAGTATCAGACCCAATGCACAGCCCTGATTGAGCCCTAGTGAGGTAGAGGTATATTTTGACAGTGACCCCTTCTGATCGAGATGCACCGTTACCGGGTTGTTGCTACAGAGAGTTTGTATGTTGTAACGTACGGCCAGATCAATGCCCCATCCTTTTAATTTCTGCCACAATATGCTTCTGGATACCAAATCGAATGCGCTCAAAAAGTCTACATAGCAACAATAAAGCTTATTCTCCCCTTTTGTTCTTAAGGCTCGTAGATATTGTAATGTTGCTATGTTGGTGATAGTGTAATAGGATTTCCTAAAACCTGCTTGGAACATGCTCAGTATGTCCTCTGATTCCATCCAGGTATTTAGTTGCTCTAGAAGTACCTTTGCGAAGATTTTCTGGCTGGCATCCATCATCGCCAGCAGCCAATAGTTTTTTGGTGAGAGTCTGTCCCCCTTCTTAAGAACAGGGACAAGTATAGCCTGATACCAACTCTTTGAAATTTGACCAGACTTCAATACTTCTCTAAAACATGGGACCAATATTCTCGCACAAAGACCTGGGTCTGCCTTGAAGACTAGGTTAGGGATGCCGTCCAGGCCGGGTGCACGTGAGGCTTTAGATTATATTATAAGCATTTTCAATGTTCTCTTCTGTGATCTCCTCCTCCAGTTTCTGTTTTGCTAGTCGGTTGACTTGGCTCCACTCAGTTTGCACCCACCTGGTCTGTTTGTTCCTTAGGGGAGAAAAGCTCTTGTATGTGTTTGATCCAGTCTTCCTGTGAGATTAGATTTAAATCAATCTGGGGGTTGCATTTTTGAAGCTGTTGAAGTGCCACCAGAATTGTATCTTATTATCCATTCCTTTTTTTTTGAAACTTTATTTTTGAGATTTTCATACCAACGGCATACAATTGCACCAACATGGTTCACCGTCTAAACAACAAAAGGAGGAAAGGAGGGAAAGGAGAAGAAGAAGAAAGGAAAGAGAAGAAGGAGACAAGAAAAGAAGTTACATAACATTAACCACTCACGAGTTCGCCCACACAGCCGCTCCCCCCCCTCTCATGTCCACAACAACAAATCTCAATACATTCTTGGCTCAATGCCGACTAGATTGAGGTCAGGAGTATGTAGTCGCTCTCAGTCTCAAAGCCCTATTTCAAGTTCAGGTGTTTTCGGAATCAGATGATTCAGTTCTATTTAGTAGATATGCAATATACGGCCCCCAGATGTCAGGGGGGCGAGCATGTAATGGTAGGGTTCTTATAAATTCACTCTCTACATCTTGGCAGTATGTTATGTCTTTCCTCCAGTCTTCAATTTTTGGTAGTGGGCCACGGCTCCATGCCATGGCGATTCGTCTACGGGCCAACACCAGCAGAAGGGCCGCTACTTTACGGGACGTGGGTTGCAGGTGTTTAGTGAGGCCTAGGTGGGCCGCCAGTGGTAGCGGAGTCACCTGTTCACCTATGATATCAGCAGTTGTTTGTAAAACTGAGACCCAGAAACGCTGAATTCCCGGACAGACCCAAGCTAGGTGAAAAAAGTCTGCGTGTGCCGCCGAACAACGTCCGCATTGGGCCAAAGCTTCGGGGTGATGCTGGTGCTTCTTAACAGGGGTATGGCACGTTTGATGCAGAAAGTTGAAGTGTATTAGTTTATAGCGGGTATTTACTGCAACATTTTGAGTTTGGAGAAGGATATAGGACCAGTCTTCTGCGTTGATTGACTCCTGAATGGCAGATTCCCACCTTCACTGTGTTTTAGTATTAGGTAACCCGGTGTCTGCCACTAGGGATTTGTAAAGCAGCAAGACCAACCTCCACTCCCCCTTCGCCTGGATGGTGTTGTGTAATAGATCCCATGTGGGGGGTTGTTTAGGAAAGGAGGGGAACATTTTGTGTAGGGTGTGGCGTAGTCTAAAGTAAAGGAAGGTGTCTAGGGAGGTGTTTCCGTCTCTGTCTTTGGCCATTTGTGGAGTTAGGAAGGTGCCTTCCGGGAAGAGGTCTCTGAAGGAGTGGATGTTGACCTTGTCGGCCCATGCTAAGAATACTTTTTCATTCGTGAGTGGGATGCCCGGGATGAATCTGATTGGCAATAGAGGGGAATATCGTATGGTCACGCCGTATTTAACAGCCATCTTTTTCCAGATTGTGTATGTGGACAGGACCGTGTTTAGTGTGTTGTGCGGGACTGGGATTTGACTTATAATAACGGCACTGAGCAAGTCAGGTGAGGCTAGGGCTCGTTCCACCTGTACATGTGGGCGAACGAAATGGGACATGTACCAGTAGCTCAGAAAATGCACCTGGGCCACTCAATAGTATTTTTCTACATCTGGGAGCGCTAGACCACCTTTTGACATTGGTAGCACTAGTGTGCTATATGCAACACGCGCAGGTTTACCTGCCCATAGTAGTTCCAGGGCTGCAGACTTGACTTTCTGGAGAAAGGATTTAGGGAGGAGTAGCGGAATATTTGTGAACAAATACAGAATCTTAGGAAGGATGACCATCTTCGTCAAGGAGGTCCTGCCCCAAAGCGTTAGCAGAACCGTTTTCCACTTATGTATTCGGTCCTGGATGGAGTTCAACGTGGGGACATAGTTATCTTTATATATCTCGTGGTGATTACGTGACATATAAATACCCAGGTAGCGCACCTTCAAGTTCTCCCATTTAAAACCGTGATCGTCTACAAATTCCGTTGTATTAGGGGTCAAGGGAAATACTACAGATTCGGAGTGGTTAATTTTTAGACCCGACATTTGCCCAAACCTTATCACTTCGCGCATTACAGGGTTGAGGTTCTCTTGGGGGTCGCCGACAAACAGTATGACATCGTCGGCATAAAAGGAGACTATCAGTTTGTGGGGACCTAGCTTGAGACCCCTATGTATTTGGAATTCTCGTAGTCTCGAAGCCAATCGTTCAATAATATGGGGAAAGATCAGGGCAGAAAGTGGACATCCCTGTCTCGTTCCACACTCTAATGATATGCTCGAGGACCTAGTGTTTCCCAGAGTGACATCCGATCGTGGGTCATTATACAACAGAGACACTAACTTAATGAAGAAGTTGCCAAAACCCATCTGTCTCAGCGTTGCTAGCATGAAAGGCCATTCCACTGAGTCAAACGCCTTCTCGGCGTTGAGAAGCACTGCTATTGCCTGCTGTGTTGGGTCTAGGGCCTCGATAACGCCGAACAGCCGTCTGATGCCATAGGTTGTGCAGCGACCCGGGATGAATCCGGCTTGATCTCCAATTACAAGAGCCGGCATAAGAGGGAGGAGCCGTGATGTGAGAATTTTTGCAAGGATTTTATTGTCCAGGTTGATCAGAGAAATCAGCCTGTATGATGCACAGTCATCTGCGGGTTTGCTGGCTTTGTGCAGCACCATTATATTGGCCTCACGTAGTGTGAGGGGAAGGCTTCCACGTTCAATAGATTCCTCATAGACGCGGAGCAAGAGGGGGGCCAGGAGAGCCGCCTGGGCCTTGTAATACTCTCCGATGAGTCCGTCTGGTCCCGGTGCTTTGGAGCTCGGAAGGGATTTTATAGCGTCCAGAATTTCTTCCGCAGTTATTGGTGCGTTCAATGGTTCTCGCAAGACAGCCTCCACCCAGTACAGCTCGGTGTCGTCAAGATACTCCTGTAGAGATTTAGGATCTGAGTTACCCCTGGAGCTGTACAGGTTCTGATAGAAGTCACGGAACGTGTTGGCGATGTCCTTTTCCGAGTATACCAGCTGCCCTTGTGCGTCTTTAATGCATTCCACGCGGGTTGGGGTTTTGTCTATTGATAGCAGCCGGGCAAGCAGTGCGCCTGGCTTCTGACCCTCTCCGTATTGTCAGATCTGATGATTGCGGCCGAGGAATTTTAGTTCCCTTTCGGCTGTTTCCCTGAACTTCAGGAGCTCTTCTTTTAACTCTGCCTGGATTTGAGAGCTTGGTGCTGTGGAGGCTCTCAGCTCTAGTGCCTTTAAGCGTTGTTCACAGTTAGAGAGTTCTTTACGGATCAACTTTAATATGCCGTTTTCTTTAGCTAGGCATGTGCCTCGTAACAAGCACTTTAGTGCTTCCCAAACGGTGCTGGTCGAATCGACAGAGTCATGGTTTATCTCAATGAAGGCTGTTATTTCTTGGTGCAGTTCATTTGCGAAGACTGCATCCGAAAGTGAGCTCGGCTTGAATCTCCAGTTTAGTCCGGGAACTGTAGTGCCTGCTAGGCAGACGTCAAGCGTGACCATCGAGTGGTCGGAGAATGTGCGTGGTAAAATTTGACTCATTCCCCAGGAGAACGGACAGTGGTTGGATGCCATGATGTAATCTATCCGGGAGCTGGTGTTGTGGATGGGCGAGTAAAATGTGAAGTCTCTCGCATCACGGTTGTACTGTCTCCATGTGTCAGATAGACCAAACGCTTGGCATGTCTCTCGAACTTGAGTGCTGGCTCTGGACGGGTTCCCGGTTGTATTGTGAGATTTATCGAGTTTGGGGTCAATTGGCGTGTTAAGGTCAGCTCCCCATATAATGGTTTCTGCGTTGATCTTTCCCAGCTGAGATATCACCAAGTTGAAATTGTCGGGTCCATCAGTGTTTGGAGCGTAAGAGTTTACAATCACCAGTTCCTTCCCTGCGATTATCCATCTCTCCAGCAGGGCCCTTCCCTCAGAGTCTTTCTGTGAGTCAATTAGACTAAAGTTCGTCCTTCTGTCAATTAACCCCCAGGATTTGGCCCACTGAAGTTCCGACGTTGGCAGGAGATGGGTTTCTTGGAGAATGGCGATGTTGATTTTATGTCTACGGAGATACTGGAAGATTCTCCCATTTTTCACTGATTGATTGCTGCCACGAATGTTCCAGGTGGCGATTTTAAATGTTGTCGATGCCATCGAGGAGGCCAGGTAGGTTCTTACTCATCAGGATGTGAGGGTGAGACTGGTATCTTGATCCATTGAAGTGTCTGAAGGGCTTGACTTCCGAGCAATCAGCGATGTGCGGCATGATTGTTGTGGAATGAGAGTGGGGGGAATAAGGCAGTCGTGCAGAACTCGGTTCACTCCCTTGTGTGGGCAACCCCCAACTGGCCCACGTTAACCCCCCCTTAGGAACAGAGCTGTAAACATTGCTTCACTAGGGGCATTAGTAGCCCACCAAGGGGGTACCGGGCTCCCTTTAACAGCAGGATTTTGTTCCTGTGGTGGTTAGCACGGATGAGAACGGAGGTGTGCCGATATCCCCCGTCTGTTGCTGGAGTTCTGGGTTACGGGGGGTCTCTTCTCATTCGATCCTTGTGTCGAGATCTCGGATTGTTCACGCTGGGCCTGCAGCCGGCTCGATCTAGATAGTCGCTAGCCTCTTCGGGGGTGTTGAAAAATTGAGCCTTCCCTTCGTGTTGAATGCGGAGTTTCCCCGGGTACAACATAGAATAAAGAATATGATTATCCTGCAGCCGCCGCTTGACCGTTATGTATGATCTCCTCTGTGTCTGCACTGGCTGGGAAAAGTCTGGGAAAAACTGAATAGGGTTGCTGTCGTACTGAAGTTTCCCTTTGT
The DNA here is from genome assembly GCF_040938575.1 of Ambystoma mexicanum. Lineage (NCBI taxonomy): Eukaryota > Metazoa > Chordata > Amphibia > Caudata > Ambystomatidae > Ambystoma > Ambystoma mexicanum. Next base: position 1,055,269,919 of record NC_090927.1, on the reverse strand, counting down.
CTCTGGCTGCCTTGAGTATCGCATCACGGTCTTTATAGTTTAATAGCTTAGCTATTATCGGCCGAGAGCTTGCGCCTGGAGCCGGTCGGTGTTCGGGATTCTGTGCGCACTTTCTATCACAAAAAGCTGGGACAGAGTTTTTCTTCCGAAGAGTGCAATGCACATCTGTTCATCATGATCCTCCATTTTACCTGGAAGTTGTTGCTCTCTTACTCCGATGATCCTAATGTTGTTCCTTCTGGAACGGCCCTCTAAATCTTCATTTTTAGCGCACAGTGCCTTCATCTGGGTTTCAAGGGCAGAGACTCGGGAGGTCAGTGCCATTGTCCCGTCATCTAGGTCGGATACGCGCTGTTCGACAGTCTCAAGTCTGTCTGCATCCTTATCGAGCCTGTGTTGGAGTTGATCTACTTTCGCCGATAGGGTGTCCAACTTACTCCCCAGGCTGCTGATGCCGACTTTCAGGTCCATCAGGATCTCTCTAATATCGAAATGTGGGATCTGTTCCTCCACTTGTGCCGCGTCTGGCGTAGGGGATTCCGATTTGCTGCTGGGCACGGGTTTGTTCAAGGAGCTAGCTTCAAAATTCAGTTTCTTCTGAGTCTTATCTGTTTTCCCCATGATGGCTTTGGGAGATGCTCATGGGATAATGCTGGGTCTTGCTTATCCTGACCGATGGCAGTACTTGGTTATTTCAAATGTCGGGGGCGCCTTGTTCCCCTTGTCGGAGGGTCTGTGCAATTCGTTTAGTAGACGTTCCGAGGCGTGTGCAGCAGGCAGGGCGCAGGCACCAAGCCACGCAGTGCCGACAGATTTGCAATGGTCGCGGCTGGTATGGGGAAGCCGAGTGTCCTTGATCAATTTAGTCTGTACTTTTGCGCTGCTGCGCCCCCAGAGGAGGGCCTTTGGCCCATCTGGTTGCTCTCTTTTTCCCCAGCCGCGCCAATGGGCAACAGTAAGGCTCTTCGTGAAACCTGCCGTGTTTCAATTACCGGAGCAACATGGGTGCTGAGTTTATATAGCGGAGGTTAGGGTGCCTGGGTATGTCCTCGGCACCCAACAAGGCATCTGTGAGAAGCGACCGCTAATTTGTGGGTTCCAGTGAACGAGGCAGGCCAGCTCCAGGCCGACTGTTGTTGGGTTGCCTCCAGATCGAGTGTAATGGGTATGTGCCGACTCCTCAATTGCCGATTGACCCAGTCGTGTCTCGCCAGAATCGCTGTGAATTCAACTGCGGTTGGGGTGACAATGTTGAGCCACGTATCGTGAATTAGGCCATTGGCAGACGGCACTGAGCGCGGGCCCTTCCGCCGTATTGCGTGCCCAGTTTATGCTGCAGTGCTCTCCTTCCCAGCCATCTGCCTCCGCAAGGATCTTTGTCTCGGTGGGTTTCAGTGTTCAGCGGTGACTTCTCGGGTCCCACTACAGCTGGGGCTCAGGGCCTGGTGGCCTAGGCGAGCCCCGCCCATTATGGTCCGCCAAAAAGGGCCCAAGGGAAGCGACCACGCCCCGCCCGGGGACCTCGCGAGGGACCGCTCTCTCACCCTGGCGTCCCGCTCCCGTAGCCGATCTTGCAGGATGTTCGCCCGGGGGGGGGAGCGGAGTGGACCCACCCAGCGTCCGCTCCGCAGGTCGCGCACACAGCAGCGCGTTCCTACCTCGATTGCCACGTAAACCCGACATCCCGGGCTGCCACACCGCTGGGCTCGCACCAGGCCGCCACGGGGACGGAGACCCCCGCGTCTCTTAAGTGCCGAACACGCACACATCTGCCCGCCTTCTTGAGCCGCACAGTGCACTCTCCAGATGACTGGGTTCTCGCTGGATGTCTGCCTCGCCCGGCGGCACGAATCACCAGGTGACCCCGCTCATGTTGTTCGTCGGCTTACAGGCCCCGAATCCAAAATCTCGCAGCTCGGGCTGTGGTCGAATGTCAGAGACGAGATTGGTCTCAAATTTATCAGCGGGACCTCGTGAATGTACACAACAGCAGGCTGGAGTCATTCAGCCACCACAGGAGCAGCGATGCCGCAGGATTAATTAGAACCACACAGAGCTCACTCAGGAAGCGGCCATCTTGGCTGGCGCTCTAGCGCCCTCCTTATTACCCATTCTTAGCCACTGAAACAGGTTTCTCCAATTTACAGGTCTAATGGATGCTTTGTGGTTTTTAACACAGTTTTTATACTTTGTAGCCAAGTTTATCGTTCTCTTTCTGATAGTGTCAGGGGATATTACCTTATTTCTTTTGAGTGCAGCCTTGTCTCTCCAATACTGTTTTTTTCTTTCCAACAACACTATGTTGACGGACTTATTTGAATGGTCTTGGTAATTTTTATTCTTTATTTTAGCACCATTGTCAAGTAGGGGTATCGTCTCCTTGATCAGATCTTGTAGCTTCCAGTCCTCTTTGTTGTGGATTACGGTTAGATACAGTAGATTTTGAATTAGGGTATCATTTACTCTTTTAATGTCTCTTTGGGTCCAATGTATTCTATTGCCAGCACAGTTTACTGTCATTTCGGCACAGTTTTGCTGCGTCTTCAATGCAGTTTTTACTGTTTCTGTCCAACATAATGCTCCATGGTCACTTGCCCTATTGTGAGATATCACGATTTAGCTAGATGTATTTATCATTTCCTTGTCTGCTATCACGTAATCGATAAGTGATTTAGTAATGCCATTTGACCATGTATATGTCGGGACAAGATCTATGCTTGGTTGCATCTCCAAAGATTCCAAGTCGAAAAATTCAAATAGTGACTGCCAAGAATAGTTAGAGCCCAGTACCTTGGAGTTGAGTACATAAAGTCATGTAGTCACCTTCTATTGAAGTCCCCAGCCAGTACCACACTGCCAGCTGGTGTAATTTCGGCCCAGTAGAGTAAGGCTTCAGTTATTAATGATTGTAAAGTTTTGGTCATTGCACCTCCCGGTGGGTCATATATATTGATTATTAATATGTCCACTGTCGAGGAAGAAGGGAACTGCAACACTCCCAATAACATGTAGGGTGATTGATTTTCCTTGTACCACAGCAATAGTTTCAAATGTGTCTTGGTGCCAATGGCAAGGCTCCCACTCGGCCTGACCTTTTACGGCTTTGTGGCGTTATTATACAAAACCTGATAGTCTTTGATGTAAAACTTCTTATGGCACCAAGTTTCTTGCAGTAAGAACATGTCAGTCTCCTTCAATATTGCTTGCCCTTTAGGATGTACCAAAAAGGAGCAATGTCCATGTGAATTCCAAGAGGCCCAAGATATCTTAGCAAGCTTCTGTTGTCAGTTTGCTCCGTTATGTGAGCATATTGTACTCCAGAGCAGGTTAGACGCTGTTTTTGTCACTACTTGTGAACTATGATGCTGCATTGCCATTAAAGCTTCTCTCTCAGTCGGCTGTGTTAATATCAGTGCAGTTTTCTTTTAATTTTTCTCCACTTCTGAAATGTGGCCCATTGTTTTCTGACACGCAATAGCGTGAAACCAGCCCTCAGTAATGTCTCTGCATGTGTTTTCAAAAGGGCCACCATTAAGGGTGATGCAAACTCTATTAAAGCCCAATTTGTGCTGCTATTCAATTCTGGGAGTTCAATTTTCAGTATGTCTCTACTTTGGATAATCTCCAGGTTTTTAAATTGTTCAAATATTGAGAAGAGTACTGATCTGTTTAGGAACGGACTGTATATAGTAGGGTTTGTTTCCTCCAATATCACCCAAGTGCCCCCATCTTTTAGAGCAGTAGGGTGTTTAATTGGCAAACTGATGTTCACTTTCATCTGGGGCTAATTTTTAGATTGATCCGCCTTAGTTCTTGAGATTTTTTGTTCGTCACTGCCACGTGCTGTACTGCTAACTGTTTATGTACTACTTTGTTCTTCACTTCCTCACCTTTTTCTGTACCCTTTATGTTGTTTAGCGGCCATCTTGCTTAAGTCACTGGCTTTCTCTCCTAGCCATGTTATTTTGTGTGAATGGCCTTTGTCTTCACTTTGATTGGCGTCCTTGCTCTTGCAATCACACTTCGTTGAGGGTTTTAGTGGTACAGAAGGTGATACTTTTGGCAGTACAAATCTGTGCGCAGGAGAGCGCTTATTTTTAAGTGCCTTTTTTATTTCCATTGGAGGTGCGATTTGCACTTCGAAATCCCATTTAGGCTTAGTTGTAACATTTGGCACTCCCTGAGTCCACCCCTGTTCTGGGTCATCAATCCTTGTTTGTTGGTCCCCTTCTCGGTGGCTACAGTCTGCTCCAATTTATTCGATTCACTTTTGAGTAGCTTGGCTGTATCTTTGGCTATGTTGTCAACTTTCTCAAACAAGGCAGATGGTATGACCAAAAGTTTAATTGAACGTTTTTTGCTATTGCTTAGTTCTTCCATTATGAATCCCATTAATACTGCTTGAGCTTCGATCTTACAGTCCAGTGACATTGGGATATCACTCGCTGTGGCATCAGCAGCCAGACTTATGTCCCCTGCGAGGGTTGAAATAGTATCCACCTCCGAGTCTGTTGTATCTGCCAAATCTGAGTGAGAGGCAAATACTGTAAGATCAGGGGAGTAAGATAAATTTATGGCATCTTTGTTTTGTATGTGGCTTATTTTGGGCAGCGTTTTTCCTCCCCCCAATAATGCTCTTTTCAAATTAGTGACCAAGTTGAGTAAGGAGTTATTGTTGTCGATTGCATCCTCCATTTGCTTTTCTTTGTCCTCAACCGGTGTTAAAGAAGAATGTCTAATCTGTTTATCATTGGCACCAAAAAAAGCCGTAATTTCTGTGTGAGGTTAGATTTGGAATTTTTTAGCACATTTAGTTTTGAACTGTGTAAATTGGGGCGTCTATGTTGTACATTTAAGTTCTGCATCATCCCTTTACGCGTCATGTTTTATGGCCTTGGCAATCCCATGTCCCCAAAACATTCTGCTGTGATTTCTTTCCTTTTGTCCCATATTCAATGGGCCTTATGTATCACCTTTACCTCAAGTCTATCAATCCCCAAAATGTAGAGCTATCTTAGTGTTCTCTTAGCTGACGCTCCTTCTCTACCCAGCGTGGATGCACCAACACTAAATAGTGCTCTGGCAGATTTTAAAATGCCAGCAAATCAGCTCACCTAATGAGAGACCGCTTCCCCAGCCATCCAATGCAAACAATGCTGTGTGTTAATATGTGGTGATAGCGTATCTGAATAAAAATGAGCATGGGCCTGTAATTACATGGACCGTGATCCAATGTCTATCCCAGCCCAATGTCTGTACATTAGCCTGTGAGGAGGGGTCCAACAGGTGAGTCACGTTTTTTTTTAATATTAGATCACCTCACTCGCCTCGGTTTGTTTGCAAACTTTTCATACCACTCCCAGAGCAGTTTTACAGTCAATATGCGGGTTTGGCCACTTTGCCCGCTCCACGTACCTTGGCCCGCTTGGCGTACCTCACCTCACCTCGCCTCTGGGACGTCACGGGGTGACCAGGCCTGAGTTGGTCACTGGTGGTAGTCCAGTAGTCGTAGCCCGCAAAACTCCTGTGTCAGGCTCAGACCCTCGTTCTGCTCTCTCCGGTGGCCGTCCACAAGGGGAAGAATATCCACGTCCTGCTTCCTCGTAAAATGTTCTGTTATGCACCGTGATCCCAGTGAGATTAGAGGAAAGCCCCCTAGGACGTAAGGAGAAGTGAGGAAACGAGCACTCCACCACTCCAACACACCGCCGGTCCAAACGTCAGAACACAGAACGTACAACGAGTCAAGCTGCAATGTTACAAGCCCACAGCCACTTCTGACTCACTGTGATTTGAGATTTTCTCATCTTTGGTGAGATAGGCTTTGGCATATTTTGCAAATGTAGTAGAATTGTATGCAATGTATTGTATGTCTATGCTTGCATTCCACAAGAGGGCAATGATTGAACTGTAATCATTGATATACCTGGATGCTTCATCCCTTTTAATGTTGTATGTGTTTTTAGGGGATTTGCCTTTTACACTGTGACTAACCGAAGACATCAAGCTAATTAC